>NW_023270305.1:31476824-31751548 GCF_011800145.1 Mirounga leonina | reverse complement strand
AAAGAAAGAAAGAAAGAAAGAAAGAAAGAAAGAAAGAAAGAAAGAAAAGAAAAGAAAAGAAAGAAAAGAAAGAGAAATTCTAGCTTTGACAATCTTGCGTGGCTCACCCAGACACAGTCAATCCCTGGGCTGGTCAGTGGCCTTTGACCTGTATCGCCTGGCTCAGAAAAATGAATTAGGTCAGTCACATTCTCCCTCTCAGGAATGTGGCTTCTAAAACTCAGAGGGAAGTGGCACTTGGTGGAGACATCGGTCCCACGCGGACTGTGTGTGGTGCCACCCAGACCCTCCTCCAGGACGGGGCAAGGCCTATTTTCCCCAGCTGCAGCCTTCTTGTCCCACCTGCGGACAACTCCCAGGCCAATGCAATTCCAGAGCTCCTCGTGGGTTGGCCGAAGCCTTTGTGGAGGCTGCTCCGCTGCCTGATTTCTCCCCCTGCCCACTCCCCCTTCTCCCTTTGCCCCCGCCCCCTTGGACATTAGCCCCAGGGCCCACCAAGATAAACTTTCTGCTCACTAATCTCCACCTCAGAGTCTGTTTCCTGGGTGACCAACCTGCCACAGGGTAGGAAGAAAAGATGATGCATGGAATCGGGGGAGTCCGGCACAGGTCCTTCCCTCTTGGTCCGAGTCCTGTTATCTTCACATCCCACATTCCCGGACTTCTGTCCTCCTGGAGAATTGCTTACCTGACACTCAGTGTCTCCAAAGGAAAAAAGGTAAGTTCTGCAGAGAGGTAAGGCCAGATCTAGTATTACCTAGCTGAGCTTTAGTTTCTTCACCTGTAAAATGGGCCTCTGCCAGGGCCACTCCCCCTCCTGTGTCTTTCCCACCCCCCTCCACCTCCCTCCACAACCGCCACGTCCACCATCCCTTAGCTGCTCTTTCCAATGCATCCTCCACACTTGCCCCAGAGCATTCGCCAGTGCGGTGGGGGTGATGCGGCAGGCCACGGGTTCATACGGGGTTGACATTTAACTGAGGAAAATAAGATAAGCCGCTGCTTTCACAATTAGCCATTTCGTGAAAATTGTGTGAGACCCTTGCTGCGTTTGGAGCACTTCAGCAGGGTGGGCTTTCTGAAGCCCCCTTTTAATTAAAGAGTGCCCTTCCCCCACCCCACTTCCCCCACCCCTGCCCCAAATAAAACCTCCAGAGCTCTCCACCACCAAACAGAGTCTAGATCTGTAAGCCGAATCCAGGGTCCTGTGATCTCTCAGAACCTCGTTCCCCATCACATGGTACCCGCAGCCCAAGCCCCGCGACTCCCTAGACCTTCCCGCCTCTGCGCCTTTGTCCCCACCGACCCTGGCTGCGGAGGCCCGGTTCCTATAGCAGCTCTTCTACGAAGCCTTTTGAGAACCCCCGTAAGTGTACGAACATCTGCCATTAGCTGCCTTGGGTTAAGGCTTAACTAGGTTAACTAGCTACAGTGCTTCTTCTTCTTTTTTTTTTTTTTAAGATTTTATTTATTTATTTGACAGAGAGAGACAGCGAGAGAGGGAACACAAGCAGGGGGAGCGGGAGAGGGAGAAGCAGGCTTCCCGCCGAGCAGGGAGCCCGATGCGGGGCTCAATCCCAGGACCCTGGGACCATGACCTGAGCCGAAGGCAGACGCTTAACGACTGAGCCACCCAGGCGCCCTGCTACAGTGCTTCTTTAAAGAGTTACATGTCCTCATGACTTGGTAACTCATCAAGCGCCTCTCCTATTTCTCCAAACTGAGCCCCAGAACTTATCATTCCTACAGATGCATGAGTGGAGCGGAGAGTTCATTTATTGGCTTAGGTTTGGGAAAATGCACAAAAGGGATTTGTGTCACCTGTTTGTCCCCTGCCCCTGGATGAACAGCTGAAGAATGCGGCCTAAGTGGGGACCTCGTACAGTGTCCACCCAGTAAAGCCCCAAGTCTCCCCCCTTTCCTGGAGTGGAGGAGGGGGGTGAGTGGGCTGAGGAGGTCCCACAGCACAGCACTAGGGGGTATTTGTGGGGTATTTGCAGCCCAGGGGAGAGGCTGGGACTCAAGGACTCCCACGTACTGTCTCCACTGACTTGTGGCCAAGTCAGGGTGTGGGTGCCATGGAAACCTCTACTGGGAGCAGAGAGGGAAAGCCACAGCCCAGGCCACCCACACTAAGCCCGTTGTCCCCTGAGCCAGGCCCTCCCTGAGAGGCCCCTTATCAGCCCCTCCCAGCCCCGCAGCTCCCAGCTCCCCACCGGCTAGCTACACCAGCTTCCCTCTTGCTGGCCCAGCCTGGGGAACCAATGGGAGTCTCACCTGCCTCAGGATCCACCACCCATGCTGTCCGCCCCAGTCCCGGTGGGTGATCTCAAAGGCAGCCCAGCAGGGAGGCCAGAGAGCTCATTTCTTAGCTCCCTTAGGCCCCGGGAGCAGAGCGGAGGTCACTGGGCAGAGGGCAGGCCAGCAGGCAGTCCGTTCACAGGGACAGCCTCTCTTTTGAAGCTGAGAAGGAGAAAATCTGTTGTATGGCTGGGCGGCTTGTGCCCTGAGTGGGCTATCTGCTGGGCCTCCTGGCCGAGAGAAGAAGGCCAGATTCTGGGAAATGGCTCTGGAACTGGCCTTAGGGCCCGAGAAGAAACCCATCTGGGCCACCCAGTCCCTGGTTCTGCTTTAGGCCCCACCCATTCTTTTTTCCTCTTCCAAGTCTTGGAAGCTTCCCTGGAAGCCAAGCTGCTCTCCAGTATCCCTCCTCCTGCCACCTCCCTCACACAGTCTCCCGGAGCCAAGGGCTAGCTGCACAAATCTGATGCCAAGCTACAT
This sequence comes from Mirounga leonina, assembly GCF_011800145.1. NCBI lineage: Eukaryota > Metazoa > Chordata > Mammalia > Carnivora > Phocidae > Mirounga > Mirounga leonina. The sequence continues at coordinate 31,748,767 of NW_023270305.1, read as the reverse complement.
CGGAGCATGAGAGGGACAGAAGAGGCAGATGGATCTGACCCGGGTGCCCCTCCCCGCCTCCATCTACCATTGCAGTGAGCAGGAGCTGAGGCTGGGGCAGGGAAGGGCTGCCGAGGTCACAGGCCCGGCGTAGAGCCCGGGAGGCTGCCTCTGCACCACAGGGGCTGCTTTGCCCTTTTCTGAGCCCAGACTTGATAGTCACAGGTCAGGAGTCCAACAGATCCCCCGGGGCAGCAAAATTCACCGGGACTGGAAGCCTGCAACTCAACCCAAAGCAAAGTGGGGGTGTCAACAACTAGAAGGAAGGGCTTATGATTACAGCACTGCCTCCCACCAGCAGTCACCCCAGTGTCCCCAGAGCACTCCCTGCAGAGACACCAGTATGGCCAACAAGGGCACCCGCCTTCAAGCAAAATACCTAAAGCTCCTTAGGCTCCCGGAGGGAGGGACTAATCTGGATGGGCGGCTGAGAGGAGCCTGGGCTTTGGACCCAGAGCTTGGGGTGGGGGCGGTGCTCCAATCCCAGCTGGGTGACTTGGGACAAGTTATATAAACTCCCCTAGCCTCAGCTTCACCATCTATAAAAAGAGAGCAATAGAAATTTCTATACACCTTACCGGGATGTTGTAAGGACTTGACAAGATAGTAACTAGAAGTATTTCGCAGAGCACGTAGAGAGCACTTGATAAACAGATCACGGTGATAGATGATAGAGCATGTTGCTATTATTATCTATATGACAACCTTTTACCCCTGGAATTCTGGGTACCACATTAGGTGCAGGGGATAAAGGAGCCACAGGGGGCAAAGGGAGAGCAGTCCCCTCTGAAGCAGGAGCCCCCCTGCCCCCAGAGAGACCCAGAGGCAGCAAAAGGGCAGAACTGCAGGCAGCATGTGCCCCCAGCAAGGGGCCCCCCTAAATTCCTGTTGGGACTTAGCAGGGGGTGACCAGTTAGTTCCTGGAATGTCCAAGAAAAACAAACTGGTTATTCTGAGTGAAATTGCAGCCTGGCTAAGGCGGGCTGGGTCTGCTTTAAATTAAACACAGCATTTCTGAGATTCTTTTCATCTCCTGGCCACTGTGGGTTAGTGGAGACATTACCTCACCTCACCTTCCTGCTCTGAGGTGCGGAAGCTGACAGGGTGTGTGTGAGCCTACGGATGGGATGAGATGGGGGGGCCTGAGAGCCCCAGCCTGGGCTCCTGGAGGGGCCCAAGGTGAGCAGGTGCTCCTCCTCTAACAACTCAGTCTACCTCTGGGGCTGGGGTACTGGATACTTGGGGATGTGGCTGTGGGGCGGGGGCGAGGGGGGTCCTCCCATGTGCAGTCAACCCCGTCCTTGGTATTTATCTAAGGAATTCCAGCATTTGCAAATGCATTGCTTTTCTAGGAGTTCTTGAAACAAACAAACAAAACACTTGGCTGTAGTTCGGCAAGTCCAGGGTTGGTCCCTTTCTTGACCCTGTCAAACATTTAGGCGCTGGGTTGCCACGCCTGCCAGCTCCTCAGCAGAACCCCAACAAGCTTCAGCTGAGACAGTGAGGCCAGCTTCCCCACAGGGGGGCCTTGGCCAAGGTGGAGTGCCCTTCTGGTTTTGGAAATTGCTTTTGGCCAGCTCTGCCAGCTGGTAGAGTCCTAGAAAATTCCAAAGGAGTCAGGCCAACCCAAGTGTGAGTCCCAGCTCCCTCAGTGAAGATGAGCTAACCTTACTGGGACCCTCAGTAGTCTCAGCTTTAAATGGGGGTTGTTATGTGGATGAAATGAAGTGTGCTCGAGGTGCTTTTGTTTCAAATGAATTATACCCAAAGTTCTTTGTAAGAAATTGTAACTTCCGGGGCCCCTGGGTGGCTCAGTTGTTAAGTGTCTGCCTTCAGCTCAGGTCATGATCCCGGGGTCCTGGGATCGAGCCCCACATCGGGCTCCCTGCTCAGCCAGGAGCCTCCTTCTCCCTCTGCCTCTGCCTGCCACTCCCCCTGCTAGTGCTCTCTCTCTCTCTCTCTCTCTCTGATAAATGAATAAATAAAATCTTAAAAAGAAAAAAAGGAAATTTCTTCAAGCTGTCTTCTGTAAAGGGGAAATTGTGTAGAATCAAGGGACTTTCACAAAAACAGGCCACCAGTCCTCTCCAGAGGACTGGAACCAGGAACCCGAAAGGGGATTTGCAGTCTCTCTCCTGCTCTGCCTGCCCGGGTGCCTGCTTCCCTCTGGGTCTGGGCGCCAGTCTTCTGTCCCTGAGGACCCGCTTTCGCTTTCCCCTCTACTCAAAGCCCTGCCTTAGCCTGACATCGTTTCCTCATGCTAGGTCCACAGTTAGTGCTCAATCATGGCCAGATTCTAGTGTGTTGCTTTGTTCTGTGTATCAGTACTAGCCTGTTTGTCCCTCCGGATCTGCTCCTCTTCCTTGTCCACCTTGCCCTGTCCCTGGAGGCTGAGGTGGATAAACTGTGTCCATGGAGCTTCTTCGCCTTCCGGTGCTGGTCACACCTGAGCCCACAGTGGACACCAGCAGGAAACAGGAGGGCAGGAGGAAAGAGCCACAGGGCATGCATTGTTCCAGGGCCTGTGGGGGATGGGTGGGCAGTGGTGTGGCTGGTTCCTGTCCGAGGCCACAGCAACCCTCCCTTCAGCTACAGTCCCCGCTGGGTTCTCAAATCACTTCCTCTCCTTGTGTCTTCAAGCTCACTGAGCTGATGGCTCTTCAAGGTTGGATCCTGGAGGTGCCGCACCATCCCCTGCTGGTTGCCTTCCATCATCCCCACGTCTTTATCAATTGTCCATTCATTATATTCTTTCCAGTCACGGACCGGTCAGGGAAACACTGAATTGCCATCTCTCTCCTGCTGGGACTCATGATACAATAAGACCGAGGAGGAAGAAGCTTTGTCTCCTTGACCCACCTCCCACTCTGGCTCCTGCAGAAAGCAGATGAAGAGCTAGAAGCTCTTTGAGATATAAACATTATAAATAAGATATCCAGAACTAAGATAGCCAGAATTCTGCTAGAAGTAAAAAGTAATACATGTGCAATGAGAAGAAATACACCTTTTGTAAGAAACTCTCCATTTAAAAAAAAAAAAAAAAAAGAAAGAAACTCTCCATTTTCCTGGGAGAATATGACCCACATAAAAGAGTTAGAAATTTGCTACCAATTCAGTTATAGCCTCTCTCTTTCCTAGGACACAGATGCCTAAAACTGAGCATCATACAGGTTGTGAACAGAGGGTATTTTTGAATTGTCAACTTCTCTGCATTTTTCACTCCCAAATTCATTGGATTGGTCACCAGAATCTTTCCCTTTCCTTTTCCAGTTTGGCTTATGCACATCTCCCTTTGGGCTTTGACCATGAGGTCTTAGCCTCTGACAGACATGCCTGGCTTTGGTCTCTCTCATCTAGGCTGTTCCACAGCTCACTGTCAAAGCTCTGGAAGGCTTTCCCTTGAAGAGAGCGTTTTATGCTAAGACCTGAAGAATGAGCAGATTATCACCAGGTGAAGAGCTGGGGAGAAGGAAACCGCACCGGCCAGACCTAGAAGTCAGGAGGAGGTTGGTACTCTAGGCCCAGGAAAGTTAGTGTGGCCAAAGGAGGGCGGAGAGTGGGGACTACAATATGAATCAGGTCAGAGGGAGAGACCATGCAGGGAGCCCACTGTAGACTGCACCTAACAGGCAGAAGTGAAGTGAAAAGATTCAATGTTACCGAGCAATAAACATCCAACAACGGTGTTGGGGAGCAGGCACCTCGTAGAGAGTGAACCCCCTAGGATTCTTCTCATGGAACTAGCGCTGGTCACGGGGTGAGTTTGAGTGTAGACTAGCCACAGCCCCAGGGTACTTCGGAGGACACCGGGCCCTCGGCGGGGAGGCCACTTTCCACAGAGCCCAGACGGTGCCGGGGATGCCCTCACCTCTCTGTGACTCCCTCCCAGGGCTCGACAGGAGGACAAGGCCGGTGCCCTCCCGGTGGTTCTCCTGGGAAGGCCTGCCAGGGTCCTGGGCAAGGACCACAGGCTCTCTATCCAACCATGGGAAACTCCGTGGGGCCGAGGCCTGGTTGAATCCTGGGCCCCGAGTGGAGCTGGGCTCTGCTCCTCCTCTCCCAGCAGGCACCACGTGAGACTGTGTCCATGGGGGAGGAGACAGGACCCCAAGTGAACCAGCTGCAGGAAGCCCTCGCCCCATTCTGCCGACTCTGCTGGCCTGTGTAGCCTGGACACCCCTCCCCGTCTGGCCTCCTTCCCTCTGGCCCCTGCTCCCGCCCTCCACTGTAGGCAAACAGGGGGATGCCCCTGCCGAAACCCACCCACGCGGCCCTAGGCCCGCTCACCTGTCCCCCCTGAGCCAACCAGACAGGCTCCCCGCCACTGGCCCTCCCAACACACAGCTGGCCCGCCGGCTGTGCACCAGTGCCCAGCGGGGAGAGGCCCCAGCAGGCCCAGAGCAGGAGGGGGGCAGGCAGGGGGCCATCTGCAGCAGTCTGCAGGGGGCTCAGCCACGGGGCACACGGCCGGCCGGCAGAGGCAGTGGGGCCGAGCGTGGGGACAGGGGCGACTGGCAGGGAAGAAGCAGGCCCAGGCATATACATTCAGACGCACCCTCACATTTTCGTGAGCTGCGCTTTATCTTTTTTTATTTTTTTAAAGATTTTATTTATTTATTTGACAGACAGAGACACAGCGAGAGGGGGAACACAAGCAGGGGGAGTGGGAGAGGAAGAAGCAGGCCTCCCACTGAGCAGGGAGCCCAATGCGGGGCTCGATCCCAGGACCCTGGGATCATGACCTGAGCTGAAGGCAGACGCTTAACGACTGAGCCACCCAGGCGCCCCATGAGCTGCGCTTTAACAGGAGCATTTGAGACTCGAGTACATTTCCTCTTTAACGGCGGCACCTCTTTCCCCATCACACACACACCCATGCCCCCTCTCAACCTTCCTGCTCACAGCACCAGTTAACGTGGGCCCCCCAACCCCCACCTCCCATCAGAAGGCAGGCCAGGCTCTCCCTTGCTACCAGGCCTGGAGGCCACAGAACCAATTTGCTTCTCAAAGTGACAACAGCCAGAGGGCGGGTGTGGCAGCAGTGGGGTGAGGCGGCGAGGGATATTCAGGGGTGGCAGGGCAGTGGGAAGGACAAAGGTCTCAGTGGGCTCAAGGGGACAGTGTCTGAAGAGCCACCTGTGATCCTGACAGACCGGAGTCCAGGCACATGTGTAGAGTCGCTCAGACAAATGCAGCATTTCCAGCCCAGGGTGAGGGGAGAGATGGGCAACCGCCTTCAAGATTTCCAGCCACCAGCCCTCTGTGAAGCTCCAGGGAAGGCGTCCATCTGAAATGGGCTTTGAGATACCATTACTCACTTGTTGATTCATTCACTGGAAATGTGTCAAGAGGCTAGTATGTGTCAGGGATTGTGCTGGGGCCAAGAGAAGGGCTGGCAAAGATGAGCGCATAAAACAGGGGGAAGAAAATATCTGGTATGTGAGTCACCCCAATCTCTCTAAGTCCAAGGCTGGCTAATCAAGCATAGCGCTTTTTATTTTTTATTTTTATTTTTTTTAAAAGATTTTATTTATTTGACAGAGAGAGACACAGCGAGAGAGGGAACACAAGCAGGGGGAGTGGGAGAGGGAGAAGCAGGCTTCCCGCAGAGCAGGGAGCCCGATGTGGGACTCGATCCCAGGACCCTGGGATCGTGACCTGAACCGAAGGCAGACAGACGCTTAACGACTGAGCCACCCAGGTGCCCCAAGCATAGCGCTTTTTGTCACGGAGTCTGGGAAGGACCTGAGAATTCTTATCAACACGGTTCTCCAGGCAGCCACTCCTAGTTGAATGTAATGGACCAAATGTTGGTGTCCACCTCCCCGCGCCACCCCCATCCCCTCAAATTCGTATGTTAAAGCCCTAACCTTCAAATGTGGCTGCATTTGAAGATGGGTGCAGTCATAAGGTTGGGACCCTGATCACATAGGATTAGGGTCCTTAATCCCAGAGAGCTCGCCCTCTCTCTCTCTGGGCACACATACCATGTAAGCACGTGGTAAGGAGGCACCCACCCCCAAGCCAGGAAAAGAAGTCTCAGAATGAAACCTACCTTGCCAGCATCTTGATCTTGGACTTCCAGCCTTCAGAACTTGAAATAAACTGATGTTTAAACCATCCAGTCTGGGGGCGCCTGGGCGGCTCAGTCAGTTAAGCGTCTGCCTTCGGCTCAGGTCGTGATCCCAGGGTCCTGGGATGGAGCTGTGTTGGGCTCCCTGCTCGTGGGGAGCCTGCTTCTCCCTCTCCTCCCCGCTCGTGCTCTCTCTCGCTTGCTCTCTCTCTCAAATAAATAAAATCTTAAAAAAAAAAACCCATCCCGTCTGTAGTTGTGTAATGGCAGCCCGAGCAGACTATGACTTGGAGTCAGGAAAGATGAAGTCTGTCAGCCCTGGGGCAAAGGCATGGAGGTGTTAACAGGCATAGCTTGCATCAGAAACAGGGAGCCGTAGGGTAGGCCCAGGGCCCGTGGTATTAGAGAGGGGAGTGGACGGAAGTGGGATTAAAGGGTATCATGTATGGAGGTGTAGGCCAAGTCAGGGCCTTGGGACTTACCCTAACAGCACTGGGGAGTGACCTTCAGATCTGCATTCAGAAAGATCAATCTGACAGCTACATTTAGGCTTGTATGGGGTGGGCAGAGTGGGGAGGTGGGAGATCAGTAGGAGGGTTCCCCATAGATCAATCCTAGGGTGGATGTGGGCCATTCGAGGGGAACGGCCTGGCTGCAGATAAGAGGAAGAGGTGAGGTGACTCCCTCATTTCTGGGCCTAGAAGGTGGGTTGGATGGATGGTCCTCACTTTGACAGGAATGTGATCTCCTGGAGGGAGGGCAACTTCTCAGCCTGGACAGATCTCAGGCTCCAAGCAGAGCAGAAGTCGCTGAACCCCATTTCAACCAACATTCTATTGGTCAGAGCTAGGCACCGGCCAGCCCAGATTCAGTGTGGCTGGGGACTCCCCGAGGATGTAAATATAGGGAAGTGTGAATCACTGGGGCTTTGTTATAATTCACCACCATGTCCAAGTAACAGGCAGGAAGCAAGAGGAAGAGCAAGGCCCCAAGCTAGATTCACTTGCCACGTGGGCCTTTCACTTTTGACGTTTCTCTGCAGCCCAGGGACTTCCTCTGAGCCAGAGATAGGGCTGGGTCATGTGACTACCCTCAGCTGCAAGGAATTCTGGGAACCGGAATATTTTTAACCAGAGCACATTGCAATCTCCTACAAAACTTGGATTTTCAGTAAGGAAGAAGGGGAGAAGTTTTGCAAGATGAAAAAGTTCTGGAGATGGATGGTGGCAATGGTTGCATGACAATGTGAATGTGCTTAATGCCACTGAACTGTAGACTTACAAAAATGGTAAGTTTTATATTATGTATATTTTAGCATAATAAAAATTGCAATCTGTTCATGATCCTGAGGAGTTCAGGCTCTTGAGGAGTCATGAAGGATGACGAGCAGAGTGTTCTGCAGAAGCCTTGGAGGGGTGAGGAGAAAATGACGGCCACTGAGCACCTTTGTAGCAGAGAAACCACATGCAGCACTTTCCACGGGTCCCCTCAGCAGAAAATGGAGGATCTGGTTTTGTAGGTCAGGGGTGGGGCCCGAATGTGCATCTCTAACGAGTGTCCCAGAGATGTTGAGGCTGCAGAAGGAAAACCACATTTTGAGTGGCCCAGAACTGAGGTACACCGAGGAAATAAGCAACCTCAAAATCTCTGAGGATTAAATGACAAAGGCTTGTTTCTTACTCTTGCTATATGCCCACTGTGTGTTGCTGGGGCTTTGCTGGGCTGGTGACCAGGCCAGAGGGAAAGATGTCGTGACAAAGCACCAACTGGCTCTTACAGGCATTCAAGTTGGATGGCCATGACCAACGTCAACGTCAGGCGGGGAAGAGAAGCTGTAGGGGAGAACGGTACCGCAGATTACCACAGGCTTCACCAAAGAGGTGGGATTTGACCTGATTAGGCTCCGAGGGAGGAACCTTTTACAGAGAAGGTGGGGAGAACTTTCCAGGCGGAGGAAACGCCATAAGTAACTACCATTGATTGAACACCTGTTATGTACCAGAAGCTTTCAGATTGTTTCCTACCTGGCCCTCACAAGAACCTGAGATATTTTTAGTCCTCTTTATAGACGAGGAGACTGAGGGTCTGACATCAGCTGAGCTGCTTGCTGAAGGTCACAGGGCCAGAAAGTAGGAGCCCAGGAAAGCAGATCCAATGTCCAGGGCTTTCTCTCCCAGGACACAGTGGACAAGTGGAGGCATGTGGCCGTGTAGGGTATTTGCAGGATGGTCTGTATGCTGCCATTTCCCTGGAAATGGTCCCAACATCTAGAGGATGGGTTTTGTTTTTTGAAGAGGAGGGATCATGAACAGATTGCAATTTTTATTATGGTAAAACATACATAACATAAAACTTATCATTTTTGTAAGTCTACAGTTCAGTGGCATTAAGCACATTCACATTGTCATGCAACCATTGCCACCATCCATCTCCAGAACTTTTTCATCTTGCAAAACTGAAACTGTCCCCATTGGACACTAACTCTGCATTCTCCCTCCCTTCCAGGGGCTGGGATGCCATCATTCTACTTTCTGTTTCTAGGAGTCTGACGACTCTAGGAACTTGTTCTTGTGTGTCCAGCTTATCTCAGTGCAATGCTTCAATGTTCATCCATGTGATAGTAGTATTGAAACATTATTCCCTTGTGTGGCTGAATAATATTCCATTGTATGTATGTTCCCCATTTTTATCCCTTCACCCACTGATGGATATTTGGGTATCGTGATGAATACTGCTATACCCATGGGTGTGCAAATACCTCTTCCAGTCCCTGCTTTGAATTCTTCTGTGTATGATCCAGAAGTGGGACAGCTGGATCCAGAGGAATTTTTAACATAAAGGACTTTATATGGGTCGGAGGTACTGGTGGGCTTTGTTGGGGTCCAGAGAAAATGCTGCACACAAGCACGTAGGAAGCACGCAGGAAGATGCCAAGCCCCACCAGGCAACCCCAGCCCCCTCACTGCACCCCCACAAGGTGTCCTAGTTAGGGCCTGCTGTGCAGGGAAGGCTCTCTGCCCTGTTATTTAACTGTCTTGCAGGCACAGAGATCTTGCCCCAAGGAGTCTGGAAGCTCCAGAGGGAGAACAGCCATTAACCCTTCTGAGTCTCCCTTTCCCTCATCTATCAAACCGAGGCGGTGGTATTCGCCTGCCTACCTCGCAGATTGTGGGGAGGTTCCAGTGAACACACAGATGTGGGGGACGCAGAGTTGCGGCTGCCTGCTGTGGGCCCGCCACCCCCGCCCAGGCTGCCCTCCAGGCTCCCCTCTTGCTGGGTCAAACGGGGGCACTGCAGGGGTGATGTCTGGGAAGGTGGAGGGGCCTCTGGGGCCATTTCAATAAGGCCAGAAGAGCCCTAGGGCTGAGATAGCTAAAAGGAGGACAGCAGAGGTAAAAACACTCCCTGGTGACAGTTCTAGGGCAGTGGTTCTCAAACTGGAGCAGGACGGAGAAGCCCCAGGGCGCTCATGGAGACACAGAGGCGGGCCCACCTGCAAGTTTCGGGTTCAGGAAGTCTAGGGTGGGGCCTGAGAATCTGCATCTCTCCCAGTTCTCGGGCACGCTGAGTCCGGGACCTCGCTTTGAGACCCACTGCTCTAGAAAATGGAGGAGAAAAAGCTGCTCATTTTGAGGACCACGGACACACGAGTTCTCCATCCCTCCTTTTCTCCCTCCCTTTCTGGTTTCCTTTCTTCCTGGTCCCACATTTAATATTAGAGCGCAAAACCTGGGCTGGGCTGACCAGGTGGCTATTGGCTGCTGAGGGCCCCAGGCCTGTAGTGTGACCGGATGTGGAGGAGTCAGAGTGAGTCAGATCGCTGGCGGAGGGAAAATAACGCGTTCCAGGCCAGGGGCCAGGGTGGCCTTCCAGGCTCTGTAAGAGCGCCTGGCACTGTGCAAAGCCGGGACAGCCTTCCCCTGGGGTTGGGTGGTCCTCAGGCAGCAGGACGCCGGGTGAGGAGCTGGTCGGTGGGACGGGCAGCTGGTAGAGTGCTGTGTCAGGCCCACGAGCCCGTCCCCGAGGCGCTCACCCAGGCCAGGCCTTCAGAGGCAGGGCTGGGAAGCAGGCCGGGAAACACAGTGAGAAGGGGCAGAAGTCCTGCGGGCACTGGGAGCAGCCAGCCCTCGGCCCTTAGATGGCCAAGCTGTCCAATTTTGCCTTTGACTGCTCCACCATCCTTTGTCCCACCCGTGACCCATGGTGAACCCTGCAGTCCACCCTCCCCTGGGCTCGCCCACCAGACCTCTGTGGACCTTCTCTCCCCTCCCTGACCTGGGTCTCATTCCTCAGGGCCCCTGTTGCTATTTTCAAGAAGATCGCTAAGGTGCCTGATGAATGGAATTGAAGACGTGCCCCCCTCAGCCATCAGAACCGGATGGAAGTACCAGGGGCCGCACCATGCAAAGGCGCCACTCCAAGAGGGACACCGGCCCCGGCGTCTGCTTCGGGATCTGATCTGACTCTGGTGCACTGCTCTCACATTCTCTGGATCTATTTCCTCAACCACAAAATGGGGCCAATGGGACGTGCACGGCAGGATTGAGGGAACCACGTGAGATAATATCACAGAGGTCCTTGTACCTGGTACCAGTCTCCTCTGCAGTGAAGAGTCAGCCTGAAGGTTCTGAGAGTCCATGTGGAGAAGTGCCATTGGTCAGGCCCTCACCACATCTCAAACTCTTCAAGATTTACCTCTATGTTTATTTGGGCCTTCGAGGGGGCTTCTTAGTTCTTTAAGGTGGCTGCTTGTTATTTATTTGTTCCAGTTTCGGCTCTTGTGAGCTGCCGGCTCCCCAGCTAGGATCGCCTGCCCCCAGCAGTTCCATCGGGGCCTCCGGGACACATACTCGAGAAGCGTCCCTTGGCCTGGGGTGGCCTTTGGTGCCCTCACATCTACCTGCCCTTCTCCTTGTAGGCAGCGTCTGATATGAAAACTCCTTTCTCAGGGTCCGAGCGGAGGGGCGGGGCGCACAGTGAGGAGAGTGGGAACCCAGACTCTGGGGCCAGTCGCCCGGGTTCAAATCCTTGTTCCTCATTGGCTGTGTCCGTGGACAAGTTACCACGAAAGGAGCCAACAGCATCCTCATGGGGTCGCCAGGGGGGCTGGCGAATTAACGCACCTAAGGGAGTTGCCCGTTGCCCGCGCTTGCTGAGCTCCAGCTGAGGGTGGTCCGAGCAGGAGCTCAGGGCTCTGTGTGCTCCGCTCCGGACCTGACTTTCGGTGACTTTCTGCTGTTACTGCGGTCCCTCCGGCACTGTGGAGACTGTCACAGGCGTAGTAGTGTTCTTGTGAGCCCCCCTTTCAATCCATGGACCTCAGAAGATGCCTCAGCTGCCCACACTAAAATCTAGGGGTGAGCTTGGCCCCATGTGGCCCATAGCTAACCCCCTTAACCATGGTGTGGGTTCTGCACTAAACTCTTGGCCTGTATTATCTCATTCATTTAATTTGCGGGGGCAAGTATTTAAAGCAGATGACAAAAGGTTATCTGTATCTATAATAAGAGTTCTTTAGAATTGACAGTGAAGGTCAATAGAAACAAACCAATAGAAAAATGGGCAAAGGATACAAATAGACAATTCTTAGAAGTGCAAATCAGAATAACCAAGAACTGTTGATAGAGAATTGCAAATTAAAGTAGCCATGAGATGCCACTGTTTACCTATCAGGATGACTAAAATGTAAATGATTCCCTTTTGTAAAAGAAAAAACATTAACCCTTCCACGCATGCGTTCGTGGCAGGGTTTCTCAACTTCGCTATCACTGATACTTGGGCCCAGATAATTCTCCATTGCGGGGGGCGGTCTTGTGTGTTGCGGGCTGTGGAGTAGCACCCCAGCCTCTACCCACTCAATGACAGTTGAGCGCCACCCCCCGCCCCCGGCACTCCAATCTTGACAACCAAACATGTCTCCAGACATTGTCAAATGTCCAGGGGGCAAAACCGCCCCCAGCTGAGACCTGCCTGGGATATAGGTAAACATTTATAGCTGTATATGATTTTATATGAGCACTTACTTAATTTTAATCACTGTTTTTACAGACAAGGAAACTGAGGCGCAGGGATGCCAAGTAACCTCTTAGGGTCACACTGTCAGTTTAGGACCCACGACGTGAGGAGGAGTCCGATTTCAGAGCTCAGCTCCTCACCCGAAGTGCGGCCACACTGCTCAGCCACGGTCTTGAGGTTTGCCTAGTTGAAGGTCTGTAGAACTTCATGTTTCTAGGCAAGAATCATGGGTGAGGGAGTTTCTACTGTGGTCCAGCTGAGGCCTGTGGTGTCTGATCCTGTCACCTGTGAGTGACAACAGGGCTGGGTGGCCAGTCCAGAAAGCAGCCTCTGGCAGAGCCAGCCAACCTCCTGAGCAAGGTTGACCGCAACTGGCAAGGAAAGATCTAGGGCAAGCAACACTGCGTTTGACCCACACAGTGGCCTCTCCTATGTTCAGGGGGGGAAGGTAGAGCAGCCGGCGTGGGAGTGGGCACATGAGGACAGGTAGTGATGACTGGACTCCTGATTCTCAATTTCACGCCCTTCACTTTCCTTCCCACTCTGCCATGTCCCCAAAGCCCTGCTGTGGCCAGGTGGGTGGGCCACGGTCCTACCCGGACTGGTGGGGTAGTGTGTGGGGGTGCATGTCACCTGGTGGGTTCCTCAACCTTTGGCCAGGTCACGATGAGGCTGTTTCCAGCTGGCTTGTCTGTTGGGGCACTAGGCTGTGAGCTCTGTGAGGGCAGGGCCGGTGTGTTTCCTCCATCTCTGCATGCCTAGTGCAGTGGGCATCAAGGTCAAGTGGGTGCAGGCTGGGGGAGGAGGGGCACAGTCAGGATATTTAGGTTGGCACGTGCCTTCCGGGCCCCGGAGCCCAAAGCCGTTGGTTCCTAGAGTCACTCAAGGGGCGTCACCTGAACAGCCAAGGTGAGCTGAGGAGCTCAGCCCTGTTCCCTGTAACGGGTTCTGGTCTTTCCCTGGGCCTGCGAACAAACCCGAGCTGTAATGAGTTCCGGGCCGAATGGAGCTCCTTGATTGCTGCTCACGGAGCGGGGAGGGCATGCAGCTTAGAGCTGGAGGGGCGGACCTCATGGAAGGGCTTCACTTTGGACACGGCAACTTCTTCTCAAGAAGTTCTTGTAGGAAATACTCACTGGTCAGGTGTCCCCGCCGCCCGCCCCTACAGGCCAGCTGCAGGCAGGAGCTTCCACGTTGAACAAGCAGCCCCCTCCATGTGCGGGGCTGGGGGGCAGCTGCGGTCCTCCTTTCTGTGCCTGGAAGCATCACACCTTTCTTTGCTGAACCCCAGGCAGAGCAGACTGGGGTGTCTTTTGATCTCCACTCTATCGTTGCAGACCTCTATTGTGGCCCCATAACAGCTTTATCACACACGTACATACACACTTCTACTTTTTGAAGGCAGAGATCAGATCTTAAAATCTCAGTGGGGAAACTGGGTCCCAATGACTCACTCCTTGCGAAGTCATCCCACAGACAAGAAAGTGAGTGACTGTGACTTGCACAATTTAGGGCTTATTCTAAGTCGCCTGTTCTCAATCTGCCACACATTAGACTCTCCTGGAGATCTTCCAATGTGCAGGCCACACCCCAGGCTCATTAAATCAGAATCTCAGGGAGAGTCCCCTGGAATCAGTTTTTTAAAAAGCTTCCCAGGTGGAAAGCTCAACGCGCAGAATTGAGAACCTCCGTACTAAGTGGACATTGGCCAAAAGGGGGGTTTGATGGTGTAGGAATTAAGACATTTGACTGTAGCTACTTTGGTGGTTGCAACTGAAGAGCCCCTTGTAAATGAGGCAGGAGAGAAAAAATGGCAATGGGGCTGGGAGACCCGTGGGGGCCCGGCAATCCCGTCACCTGAGCTGCACGCCCTCAAGCACAGGCGGCGACTGCCCCTCCCACCCTGTAGTCCAGGGCTGCCCCACTCAGAAATCTGCAGGACGACTGTCACGCCACCAGTCTTTAAGAACCAGTCTTTCCTATTTCAGGAGCATTTTCTAGACTCCTACAGCCCCCAATTCAATTGTCAACTCAAAGGTGTAAGATTGGCAAGCAACAGAGGGACACTTCTTTTTTAACAAGCTTTAGTTCACTTTTTTTTGTATAAAACTACGTGATGGCCACAGCTGGAGCCTAGGTCCTCTGCACGGAGACTCTGTTGTGGGTGTTCACAAGATGGTCAGTGAATTCCGGATAGGGAGACTTGGTGAACACCGTCTCCTTCCAGAAGTCAGGGGTGAGACAGCTGTAGGTCTCGGGGATGGCATCAAAAGTAGCCTTGGCAAAGTTCCCCAGGGTAGCAGTGCAGCCCCTGGCCGACGTGTGGCAGTCGTTGATACCGGCCAGCATCAGTAGCTTCTTGGGCACAGGGGCTGAGACCATGCCAGTGCCTCTGGGGGCGGGGATGAGGCACCCCAGCACAGGGCCACAGCAGCCAGTCACCCGGGATGGGGCAGTGTGGGGCTTGCCAATCTTGTTCCCCCAGTAGCCTTGCCGCACGGGGACGATGGAAAGCTTGGCCAGGACGATGGCCCCACAGACGGCAGTAGCGACCTCCTTGGAGCACTTGAAACCCAGGCCCACGTGCCTGTTGTGATCTCCGATGGCAACAAACACCTTGAACCTGGTCCGATGGCCAGCACGGGTCTGCTTTTGCATAGGCATGATCTTCAGAACCTCGTCCTTGAGGGATGCTCCCAGGAAGAAATCAATGACCTAGATTCCTTGATGGGCAGGGAGAAGAGAGAGATCTCCTCCAGGGACTTGGTCTTCATGTCCTTGACCAGGCAGCCCAGCTTGGTGATGGAGATCCACTCCTTGTCCTCGGCCTTGCCTCTGCGAGCTCCACGGCCTTGACCCCGGCCCCGACCACAGTCCCGGATGCCACTGCCGAAGCCTCTGCGGCCTCCCATTCCAGGGCCCCCCGGCCCTCCGGGTCCTCCCACAGCACCGGCGTCATCCGCCATTTGGTGTTCTCTCAGAGAAGAAGCCAGAGAGACACTTCTAAAGTGGTTCCTAAGTCTATGTAGGTGCAGACCACCTAAGCGCCCCAACATCTGACACTCCCTAACTCAAATCACGATGGCTGCCATATAGAACAAAAGAGGAAAGAACAAGCATCAGCAAGGGGGTGGAGAAATCGGAAGCCTTGTGTGCTGTGGGTGGGAATGTAAAATGGTATAGACGTTGTGGAAAATAGCATGGCAGCTTCTCAAAACATGAAAAACATAACTGCCAACTGCCAACGATCCAACAATTCCACTTCTGGGTCTAAACCCCAAAGAACTGGAAGCAGGGTCTTGAGATTTGTACATCCGTGTTCGCAGCAGCATTCACAAGAGCCAAAAGGTAGAAGCAACCCAAGTGTCCATCAATGGTTGGATGGATGAACGAAACAGACACACAGTGGGATATTATTCAACCTTCAACAGGAAGGAAATTCTGACACATGCCACAACACTGATGAACATCAACATTACATCAAGTAAAATAAGCCAATCACAAAAGAGCAAATAATCATTCCACTTATCGGAGGCAGGAGTCAAATGCAGAGACAGCAGGAAGAACGGGGTGGCTGCCCCAGGGGCAAGTGGTCACCAGAGGAATGGGGGAGTCAGTGTTTGATGGCGACAGAGATTCAGCTTTGCAAGATGAAGGGCTCTGTGGACAGATGATGGTGCTGATTACGTAATGATGCAACTACTTAATGCCACTGAATTACAGACTTAAAAATAGTTATGAGGGTGCATTTTATGTTATTTCACCAAAATTAAAACCAGCCACAGCCTAGAGAACTGGGAGGGGCACACAAGAAGGAGCCAACTGTTCACAGAAGTGGTTTATCAGAGCCGTGGACTGAAAGCCCTGACAGGGCCAGGAAGGCCCAGGAGGAACCTACTTACATTTTGTACATCTATTTGGGAACAAGGACAGTGGAGAGAAAGGAAAGTTAAGATCCAAGCTGGGAACAGGACAAAGCACTTCACCCACCCCTCAGTTTTCTTCCTGGTTCAGACAGAAAATGTCAAAGACTCACAAGGGGTTCTTGCGGGAATGCGGGTAGTTTTTTGTGAGAACCCGAAAAAGAAAGACTAAAAAGAAGCGAAGTTGTAAGCAAGCAAGTAGGTAAGATATTGACACACGAAGGGGCGAGGCGGGGAGGACACCCAAGAACAGCGGCTGGCTCCAGCACCTCAGGGTTCTGAAAGAACTCACAGCTTCCGTGAAGTTTGTGAACCCCGCCTAACCATCACTCTCCATTCTACTTTGATTAAAACATGATTATGCACCTTGATCTATCCTCTTCATCAGATTTGGCTTGGACCTACTTGTGGTGCTTTCCAAAAAATCACAAGTGCCCCCAGAGCATTTACAGTACACAGCATATTCTAAAGAACATGCCACCTTAAACAGTCCAGGAGGCCCCCCAAGGACGCTCTGACAGAGAGAACCAGTGAGGTGAGCATGTGATACCAGCTGGGGAGCCCGGGGATTCCAGGCAACATGATGAGCAAGCTCTGGAATATCTGCTTACAAAGCAGGTGTATCCTGGGAGAGAAACACATGGAAAACAGAGGTGCCCAGGAAATGCACGGACGGATCGGGCAGGAAGGGCAGGGGGTCATCACCTCGCCTCCCAACACAGGTCTAACTTCAGTGTTCTGTGCGCATCCCCTGTCTGTATTCTGGGCCTGCTCCTTCCCCTTCGTACCTTCGGTGCCTGAGTGGGGCTGAGCCACGGTGGCCATGCAAGCACGCTCCTTTGTCCAGTGGGTTACCTCGTGATCTCCCGGGGAGCCCTCCCCCACAGTTCTGGTAGGAGTGGAAATTATCGAGTCGTAAACTGGCCCACTGCCCCAAGAACACATGCCTTAACCTGTGGCACAGGATTCCACTGTGCCCCTATTTCCTGTGCCCCTCAGAGGCTGTGCTTATTCCTCTGTACCCAAGCCCCAGTATGCTGGGGCTGCCGCTCTCCCTACCGGGGGCACAGCATAGGGTAGACCTGTCACGTGTCTGGAGGGAGCAGCGTGGTCACTCTCCCCGAGCAAGGCCTCCCTTCCTGCCCGACACACATGGGTCCTTCCCGTTGCCTTCTACTCTCCTGGCCACGGGGGCAGAAGCTGGCTCAGGAAAGGGGACGCAGCAGGGGCTGTGCTCTCCCCCATGTCCTCTGACAGGAACAGAAGGGACCCAAGACACGACTGTGCTGAGAAATCACAGTCCTGGACTCTCAGATCAGAAATGCAGAAACCACAAACCAAGGGAAAAAACAAAAACTGAAGTCTTTTTAATTTTTTTCCCCCTCCCAAGAGCTAGTTCCAGTGATGTTTATTACTCAGCCTGAGCTGCAATAACATTAGACAAAAATAGAAACAGCCTCTGGTTTTACAAAACCTTTGTACAAGTCCTCTGATTTTCTAGTCATGCCAGGGTCCCCTGCTGTGGTGCCAGAGGTCAAGGGAGGCTGGGCGGCCCAGAGGGAGCAGGGCCCGCAGAGAGGGTTGCGGGCCTCAATGCTGAGAGCAGAGCTGGGTAAGATAAGCCAGGCAACCTGTTCCAACAGCCTGGCTGGCGACTCGGGGTTCTACGTGTGGGGCCGAGCTGCCGGGTACAGAAGCTGGGCGGGTAGAGGCGTGGGCTTGGCCCTGAGCGAACTTTGCCCCTAGGATGGCGAGAGCCCCACCCCAGAATCCTGCCTGCAGTCACTGGCTGCTCACAGCAACAAGACCTCACCTCCCTGCCTCAGAGGTGCCGCACAGGGGAAGGGCTGGCCACCTGAGAGGGACTCAGGGGACTCGGTGAACCCTGCTCATATCCCGAGACGGGGAAGGCCAAGGAACGCTGCCACTTTCCAGTTGAAGCTGGTCCAGCCCTAAGGCCAGCTGCTTTCACGGCCCCCCAGCATCACTGCCGTGCCCTGAACAGCCACCTGGGCCACCTTGGCCTCCGCTCTCCCGGGCCTCTCATGGGACGGGCAGGCCAGGCCCGCCCCCAGGTCCTCCTGGCTGTCCTCCAGGCCGGGTAGATGGTAGGCGGTGGCCACTATCTCAGGGGCTGCTTGAGCTCGAACAGGCCTGTCCCGCCCCGGACGACTTTCCCGACCACGAGGCAGGCGGAAGGGGACCTCAGCTCATCGTGCGATCCTGGGAGACACAAGAGCTCTTGTTAGGTGGTTGAGGGAGAAGTTGGGGTGAGGTAAGGGGATGGAGGGGGCTCAACAGAGGCTGGGCAGATAGGGCATCTCAGAGGCCAGCAGGAGGCCCTGAGTCCTGGAGGCCGATTAGGTTCTGTGAGGTAGCTCTGCTTGCAGAAAGAGGAAGGAAGGTCCTTCCCCCTTTCCTTCAAAAGGGCAGAGGTAGCTTTCCCATCTACTGCCCACCCTCCCCAGCTGCTTCCTCAGTGAGATCCCAAGATCTCACTCGTGTGGAAGGCATGTGGAAAGGTGCCCAAGAGACAAGGCTGTTTGCCCAGAGCAGACTTAGGAGAGGGAAGGCCAAGGGCACCCGCCCATGCACTGACCCAGCATGGTGGCCTGCTTCAGAAACTGGAAGCTGGTCTCAAATGTCATCTGTTGCAGAGGGGAGGAGTTTGATCGGATCCCAAAGCGATTCAACGGCTTGTACACGCCCTCGAAGCACATATAGTCGGCGACCAGGGAGAGATGGCGGGGATCGACCGCAATGCCTGTCACGTTGGCAGCAACACCAGAAAGGATTATGCAATGACAAGGGGACAGTTGGGACAGTGTCACCTGACACAAGGCAGCTCATAGGCTCAGATGTCAGACCCCCAGGCTCCGCTTCCAGCTCAGTCACCTATTCAGTCAGCTACTTAGCCCCCAACCTCGGCGGGGCAGTCCCCCTCATCCCTGCCCACTATCAGTACAACCCACTCTCCGCTTCTATCCACTAGCCTAGGAAACTGACTCCAGACTTGCAGCACTGTTTCGCTTGGGAGCCCAAACCTTGAAGGCAGGCTGGGGGCCACATCATCAGGCAGGAGCTTCCTCAGAGGCCAGATGAGAAACAGATCGGTGGGGGTGGGGGTGGGGATGGGGAGGGGAGAAGTCCTCAGTGACAGGACTGAAACCTGTCCTCCCAGATCACTGTCAGAGTCTCCCACAGGCCACACGCTCACTGCACCCACATCCCTACAGAGCTGGCCCGCCATGCCGGGACCTTTTGAGCGCTCTCCACGGCCCCTCTTACCGTACACAGCAAACACGTCCCTGATCTCCTTCTCGATCACCCGCAGTGCGGCCTCGATGCCGTAGGTGCTGGCCATGGCGTGGATGTCATTGGAATAGAGGCGGCGCAAGTCCAGAACCTAGGGAAGAAGGAGGGGCTGAGTGGGAGGGCCTGGCCTTCTGCTCCCTTCCGTTGGCATGACCCACCCTGGCCGAGCTTGCGCCTTGTCTGGTAGTCAAGCACAGCTGCCGACGATGTGGTCCAGGGGTGGCCCAGGATTAGTGAAGGGAGACAGTGTAGGCAGAGCTGTGGGTGGCCAGGCCCCAAGGTCTGTCTCGCTGTCGGCACCAGAGCCCAGAGATAACTTGGTACCCGCTTCAGGTCAACAGGAAGAAAGGTATTTCCTTATTTATTGAACAGATCGACGTGTTTCCTAGGATTGAGACGTCCTTCGGTAGGCGAGGGAAGTTCTCCAGCAGACACTTAAATCCCTCTCCAGGGCACCAGGGGCAGCGGTGGGGCAGCTCCGGGGGGGAAAACCGGGCCTCGTTAGGGCCCTGAGGCTCCAGTTTGGCTGTTCTGGAGGCCCCAAGGTGGCTCTGCACTACGTCATCCCCACAGGACACGGCGGAGACCCCGGCCTCGTTCAAACAAATGCCACGAGCATGACGGAGTTCACCCTGCTGGGGCCTGCCTCTCAGGAGGCACAAGCCCCCCCTGCTCTGTCCTCAAGGAGGCGTCCAGGCAGCAAGGGCCTCTGCAGGGCAACTGTTGTGGGAGGAGCAGTGTTCCAGGAAGGGAGAGCTTCGTGAGCTGGGTGCAGACCAGCGACGGTGGGCTACAGGGGTCCCAGCACCTCGGTATTCTCTGGGGGAAACCCTTGTGCCCAGGGGTTGAGAGCATCTCAAAAGGTCCCAGGAGACACAACGAAGTGGGAGAATGAAGCAGGAGGAGCAGGTGGGACAGAGCAAACTGCGCCACTGGTCTGGGCCACCTCTGCTCCCAGGGCCCCCTTTACCAGATGAAATGAGCAGCTCCCAAGCCAGGAATTCAGCAACTATTTCTTACAAATCGACTTTGCGGAGGTTTTAATTTCAAGGAAAAAAATTTAGAGCCAAATGACTTTGAGAAACCCTGGGTTAGAGAACGTTAAGCAGGTTTCTGTACCGCAAGTCCTAACTAGGCTAACGTGCATGGTGGATCCCAAAAAGAGGGCCCAGGGACCTCACCTCCTGGTGGCCAGGCCCCGAGACAGCGTGGGGCCTCGTTCCTGGCCAGCCGACAATCTGGAAAGGGGACATGTACCTCAGCGTATTTGAACAGCTCCGGCAGGTTGATTCCTTCAGTGTTTAAGACAAGCTCCTTCTCATTCTTCTTGTTGGTGGTTTCATTGAGGAGGCACCTTGTGATGCCCTTGGTCGCGTAGACAACAGCACTCTGGGCCAGCAACACTACCAGGGAGCTCATGTCAAAGTTAATCTTCATCAGAGGGAGCTTCACTGTCACCTGCAGGAGGAGGGAGGTTTGTGCGAGGGGAGGGGGCTAGCCCTCCCCCACAGCTGGCTCCCTGGGCGACGCCTTCAAAGCTTGCTTAGCAAACACCTTGGCTGGGGGCAGGTGGCCCTGCTGGGGTAGGCTGGGTCTGCACACGCAAACACTGGGTGGCAGAACGGACCACACACAGCAGCCATCTCCAGTCACCCACACGAAGGTGACACCTTCACAGATGCTGCTGAAAATCCTATCGGCTCAACAGTGCCCCTGGTAGCCTTTCGATCACCACAAAGTGTCACAACTGTCGTTTCGTGTGGGTAACCTGCTCAACGACTCTTATCTACGTTGCCATTTGGGAACCACTGGACTGGACCAAAGCAAAGGACAAAAACATCAGTCTGAGTGTAGCTGTGTAGGCATCCTAACCAGCCAGCCTTTACAGGGACCCTGAAGTTGGTGACTAGAGGCCGTGGGTGCGAGGAACTAGCGCACTCCTGCCGGCCTCCGCAACAACTCTGAGGTACGGTCACTCGGAAGTACCGAAGGTGAAATGACTGAGGTGAGATATTTAAAAGTACCCGCGGGGCCCAGCCGATCAGACTCATGTATACACAACTGTTCTTGAAGAATCAGAAAGAACTGGCCCACTAGCGGTCTGAGTCAAATGCGGAGGGCAGTGTTGTGGGGCAGAGGGTCCACAGCTGCCCCAGATCCTTTAAGGGATCTGGGATGATGAAGAGACCGCAACCCACAGCCACAGACCCCGCATGCCAGCCAGTGGCGCAGGGAGGAGCTCAGCAGCAGGCCCCTGGCCGGGCCTCTGTGGGGGTCGCGAGCGGTACCGACCTGGCACCACAGGCTCTCCTCGGAGTCATACTGGTAGTCCTCTATGAACGGGTGCGACTCGCGCACCGCCTGCACCCGGCGCTCCACGGCCCCGGCTCCCTGGGGCTCTCTGCTGCGGGTGGACTTCCGGGGCTGGCTGAGGGGGGCGGCAGGGGGCGAGTCCTCCTGGGGGCCTAAGCCCACCTCTTCATCCTGCTCCTGGGCCTTGTGAGCACCTTCCTCCTGCATGTCCTCATCGTCGTTATCCTCCTCAACCTCCTCTTCCTCGCTCTCATAATCGACCTGGCAGGGGATGGGGTACGGTCTGTGTCACCTGGGCGCCCCCATCTGTCTGGACTTGGCCTGCGAACAAGCGCCCCTGCAGAGGCCTTATCTGACTGGCAGCACCCAGGTCCCTACTCCACCCAGCCTGAGCTGCCTTCTCCTCTGTCCTGGTGGCCCCTCCCCTGCCAATGCCAGTCCCTCAGTCCCAACTCCCAACACCTTCCACCCTCCTCGAGCTCTCTCTTGCCTGTCAATTTCCTCAGCCCCTCTCAACTGCCCTCTGTCCTAGTGGCAGTCCTGAGGCTGGTTTTTGTTTTTGTTTTGTTTTTTAAGATTTATTTATTTGAGAGAGAGAGAGAGAGACGGCAAGCGAGCACAAGCAGGGGGAGGGGCAGAGGGAGAGAGAGAATCTCAAGCAGACTCCCCACTGAACCAAAACCAAGAGTCAGAAGCTTAACTGACTGAGCCACCCAAGCGCCCCCATGAGACTGGTTTTAGTATATTTTCATTGTAAAACCAAGAGGCAGCCTGACTTCACCTCCTTGCAAAAAGCCTCTGGGTCCCTGAATCTGATTCACTACAGAGCCAAAGGGCAGCCCAGGGATGGCCCCTGTCTAATTCCTGCCCTGCGAACTTTATCTTCTCCATTGAGACGTGTGCTGGGAGGCCAGATTTGCTTCAAGGTTCCTAATGGATTCCAGCATGGTAATAAAAGTGTGGCCATACGTGGCAAGCGACTATCTTGCAGGTGTGACAGGAGGGATGTGACACCGCCCCTCACCCCAGCCAGTCCCCTCACCTCCTCTTCTTGTTTCTCCTTGCGTTTGGCATCAGAAGCATCAGCGTCCCCCTCCTCAGCTTCAGCGTCCACAATGGGCCCCTCCTCTTCGTCGCCTTCCTGTTCTCCCTGTGGTTCGGGGACATGGAGGAAAAAGACGGGCTCCAACACCCAGTGCTTGCTGAATCCATCTATCTACCCACCCATTCCTCTTGTCTGCTCACTTCATCCACCCAGCCACCCACCTGCCTGCCCATCTAGCCATCCATTCGTTTTACCTCCACATGCCACCCATCTACCCACCCTTCCTCCTAGCCAACCCATCCATCCAGTTCCTGCTCTGGGCCAGCCCTGCACTCCCTGCCTCCTTCTCTTCAAGCTTCGTTTTCACATGTCTCACTTGCAAAATCCTGCATTTTAAAAGAAATGTCAAAAAAGTGACAAGGCTAAGTCATTAAAAGAAAGTGGTATGAAATATTGTTCCAAATATTTTTTTTTTGCAGGTGGAGATGAAGACAGGATTGGCTGGGTGGACTATTGAGTATTTTAAAAACCAGACATTTACACCTTCTGATCTTGGCTCCTAATTTTTTATAGTCTTCTGGGTGCCTTAAGGATGGACTGAGCAGCCTTCCAAAGACCGTCCATGACCATTTGTGCTCGAGTTAGCCAACTGGGAGACCTCCCGGGCTGGAGACCGAGCATTCTCTTTGGTCTCGGCCAGGCCCTCACTGTCGGGATAAGGAGCAAGGCCCAGAGACAGGAACAGACATAGCTGAGATCACAGAGTAAGGTGGGGGCAGTACTGAGCACCCCCCCCCCACCCAAGTCACAGCTATTGCCATGTGCTGAAGCTGCTGCTGGCTCAGATGATGCTGAAGGACCTGCCCCACACCACCCCGGGTCTCCTGGCAGATGAGGTATCATCATTCCCGGACTATTTTGCCTCCAAGCTTTTCCCTGGCTCCTTCCTTTTTTATTCCTGCAGCCCGACTTCCCTGCCAGTACTCCCTACCAGTATACCTGATCCAGGGAAGTCAAAGGCAGAGCATATGAAACCAGGAAAAGAATTCGAAAGCCCAGTGGGTACCAATACTTTAAGCCTATCCTCAGGGTAAAAATCACTTAAGGAGCGGTCCTTGAGAACACACAGATGGATGACCCTGGGCCCTCCCCTAAGGCCAATCAGACCAGCCCCCACCAGCATGGCAGATAAATGATAAGGTACATGGAAAGAATGGCTAAAACCAGGAAGGGGCTTGAGGAGTGCTGAGAACAATCCCAGAGCCTTCCCAGGAGAGAAGACTAAGGCAGCAGCTACCCTACGGGCTTCCAGCCCTGGGACCCTCCCCTGTGCTGATCCCAGAGGGGGCCCTAGGGGACTCACTCACCCGATTCCTCTCCGACTCGCCAGAGTTGTCTAGATCCCGCTGGGTAGCTCTCCGAGTGTTAACGCTTCTGAAAGCTGAGGCTTTATTATTCTTCTTTCTGAGGGATTCCATCAGAATCTTAAAGAACCTAAAACGAGAAGAAAGCCGCACGGGCCCATTCAGTCCCCCCCCCCCCGCCACCCTTGCGGGGGATAGGAAGTTCTGTCCGAGGGTCTTGCAGCCACCTAAGGCCGTGTCAGGGATTTACACGAGACAGAAATCCAGCATCTGCTCTCGGCTCACTTGTGCCCCCCCCGACCGCTGTTGCTGAAGGACAGAGAGCACGTTGGAGAGAGCACTGCTCCACAGCCCAGCAGGCCTGGTCGGAACACATGTCCTGCCACTCCTCAAGCGTGTACCTTTCAGCATGACAGTCACCTGAGCGTGAAGTCCCTCATCTGTAAAATGTGTGTATGAGTATGTGCCGTGCGGTCTTGTCTGAAGGCTTAGACATGACCCCCTGTCCGAGAACGGTCATAAGGCCTGGTGGAGTGGGCAGTCCGTAAGCGGAAGGTGCTAGCGTGACTATGGCCGGTGTCTGATGGGGACAGCGGACTCTACGGCAGGAGAGGGGGGTCCAGGCCAGGCCTAGGACTGTTCCTGGCCTGTCCCCACAGCATCTCCAGAAAATGGCACAGCTTGGGCCTGACATCTCCGGTCTCCTTGGGGTGGGAGCCCTGACAATTTGATGGAAGACCTAAGATGTGCAAGAGTTCATCAGAGTTTTGAAGGCAATGATGACTTTGTGGCCATAAATCATGTTGACGGGTTGGAACCAAACCAATTTAAAAGAACCAACTTACTGCAGAGCCTAGGGGGCCTTTCCTGGCCCCTCGCCTCTTCCTTCTGACTTTTCTATTTTTAAGCTCCCTTAAGGCCTCACCCCGCCCCCCGCCCCCTACTTCTTTTTTTCACATAATCTCTTGCCTGTCTTCTTCTTCAGGCCAGAACAGCATGCCAAAATGGATTGCTTTTAATTATATTAAGTATCAGGTCCCTTAGCCAGCCAGCCATCCTGTACTGTCTCAGTGCCTATAATGTGTGTATCATGTGCCCTGGGAGCAAAGCAAGGATGAAAATACAGAAAGTATAGGAGTGCTATCTTAAATTTAAGTAGGCAGGTCAAATATTTACTGTTTGGCTTATTAATAGCAAAAGACAACTGTTCTCCCTCCTCGTTACATATATATACTTTAACTTTTTAAAAGTTGTGCACGGTTTTGCTGAGGTTTCTGCCTTTGGCAGAAAAGTCTCCTCACCCACCAATCCAGGGAAGAGCCTGGTCACCGAGTGCTGGGGATGGGGACAAGGGCCAGATGAGGGAAGGCCAGGCTTGACTTGAGAAGAGGGGGCGAAAGAGAGGTTTCTGGAAGGCCAGGCTCTGGTTCAAGTCTGCATTCAGCCAGAGACTGGGGAGGAAGGCCTTCATCTCTTCTGTACAGTGGGCCATTCCCACCCCGACCCGAACCTACTGCATAGTGAGGAGAGGAAACGGGACAGACGGGGGTGTGGCAGCCCCAGGCCTGCTGCCTCCCTCCCCTCAACAGGAGCTGTTCGCCTCCTCCCACTGCTTGGGGGCTGCTGCTCTGACTCCTCAGAATCTCTAGGCCCATAGCTTTGTGGCTGGCTGTGTCACCCCCCTCGAAGGCTCCCCCCAACCAGCACTCCACAACTGGCCACCCCCCCACCGCAAATGCCCGTCTGCTCCCCCCAGCCCTGGTGCATCCTCTGCCAGCAATTTCCCCAGCCCTTTCTCTACCTGTTGGAGCTGCACCCAACCCCCAAGTCTGGATCTAAGTGCAGATGGAAGGCCCCAAGGAGACCTTCCCCAATCCCCCCCTCGCTGGGGCTCCCTTCTGCCCGGCCTGCCTCTTTCAGTGAACGAAAC
Source organism: Mirounga leonina (assembly GCF_011800145.1). NCBI lineage: Eukaryota > Metazoa > Chordata > Mammalia > Carnivora > Phocidae > Mirounga > Mirounga leonina. The sequence goes on along the minus strand of NW_023270305.1, from coordinate 31,722,750 downwards.
TGCTGGAGAACACGAGAGAAGGTGAGGAAGCAGAATGAACCCTGACCAGTAAGTGGCAGACACGTTACCAGTGTGCCAGAATCCTCCTGCGGGCGCACACAGTTTGCCCCTCCGTGATTCTGCCAAGAGCAAGGGAGCTGAAGGCCCACGATGGCTGCTCTGTGCAGGTGTTGCTGCTTGTCAGACCGTGGCAACCGAAGGGAACAAGAGGGACAGGCTGCAGGGAAACCACTCTTCCTACATAAATAATTGCCAACAGAGAATATGACCCCTGGCTGTTTCCGAGAGTGCCTGGCAACAGCTCCAGCACCTGCTGCTTGCAAAGTCGGAGTCACAGACGCCGTAACCGCACACTGGCAGCTTGGTCGTTTCACGGCTGGGGACAGGAGGCCAGAACTTTCCACCCGACTCCTAGCTCGGGGCTCTTTCTACTTCACCGCCCCTGGCCCACCTTCCAGATGATAGACACTAACATCCAAAGTGACAGATGTCGGTACAAATACTTAGAGAACCTTCAAGGCTATACATCTCCATATAGAGATGTGCCTCTGTGTTTCCTTTTTTCTCTTCTCCAATCTATTGTCAAAATAGTCTCATGATCTATAGCTGGGAGAAGAAAAGGGAAGTGGGGGAGGGAAGGGAGGTAGAGAAAAGGAAGTGGAGGAGGTGCGGGGAGGGAAGGGAGGAAGGAAGGAGGGGGGTTGTCACTCTTGGGAACACAGTGACATTTCCTTGTGGTCTGTTAAGAGGCCTTAATGTGGCCATTCTGCCGCCCAGGCCTGTCAAGGACAGTCCAAACCACACCCCGGTTCACACACTGCCCCTTCTCTCGCCTTTGGCCCAATCCGCTAGAGTCGTAGAGTAGCTAAGAGCTACTGCACATGGCTTTGTTTATCACAGCTTTTCAAGTGCACCAGCAAATACAAACCAGGAGCTGAAAAAGTACTTCACTTCTGGGAAGAAGCCAGGGCTGTCCCTCATTAAGAAAAAAAACTTTTCAAAGTGATGGATTTTTCTATTTCCTGAGATAATATAAATAGAAAGAATTCTAGGGGTGCCCGGGTGGCTCATTCATTAAGCGGCTGCCTTCCGCTCAGGTCATGATCTCAGGGTCCTGGGATCGAGCCCTGCATCGGGCTCCCTGCTCAGCAGGAAGCCTGCTTCTCCCTCCCCCACTCCCCCTGCTTGTGTTCCCTCTCTTGCTATGTCTCTCTATGTCAAATAAATAAATAAAACCTAGAAAGAAAGAAAAGAAGAAAGAAAGAAACAAAGAAAGAAAGAAAGAAAAAGAAAGAAAGAAAGAAAAAGAAAGAAAGAAAGAAAAAGAAAGAATTCTAAGCACAGCCTGGTACCTGCTGCACGCTGCCCTACTGGCGTGGCAGGCGGAAGTCCTAGGTGAACAGAAACGGGGCAGACCATCCACCTCCGCCTGCTCTTGATAATTCTCAAGAGGCCATATGATCCTAATTCCCATTTCTCAGAAAAGGGCTGCCTGGCCAGCACAAACATGCGGTTCTCCTGGGAGTTATGTTCCTCCAAGTTAATTAATGAGCCGGCAGGCTGGAGACGCTGTCTCCTGTGACATGGCCCAGCATCACGAGAGCGCTGGGTCTGCCTGGTAAAAGGAACCTTCTCCCTCTGGGCCGACAGCAGTGCACGTGTTCCCCGAGGCCTAGCCAGCAACAACTTCACCCAGGCTCACGTAAACTGGGACAGGATCTGCCTGGCAGTGGGCCCCTTCCAAGGGGATGGGTTCCCATCCAAGCTCACCTGCCATAATACCCACAATCCTGAACGCCACATGTTTGGAGGGCTGGCCTGAAACCAGCTCACATCTTTAGGTGAGAGGGAAGAAGAGGGCCAATGGCAGAGCAGTTGCTCTCTCCTGGCCATGCTGCATCCGAGACTCATCTATGAATGCGCATCACTCGGTGAAGGTTGGTGGGATGACTGAATGCAGTGGGCTCTGCCTCTACTCTGCCCCATTGGTTCTCCATTTCAGGGAGGCTCCAGGAGGGCCTGAGAGCTGGTCTAGATTACAGGCAGTGGTTGGTGGTCTGTGATCGAATCCCACGGACAGATGGGATCTATTTGGGCCTTACCAAGTTTCTGAAAATGGATGGATCAGTTGCTGGTATTTAAAAATTAGAAAACTTATTTATAAAAGCAAAAGCAAGCAACCAAATAGCCAAAGACAGAAAACAAGGGGGGGGGGGGAGAGGCTTTTGGGTTTTTTTTTAAATCAGAAGATCTGACCACCCTGACCCACATTCCTGTTCCCCTGAGGCAGGTTCTGCACTCTCCAGCCTGCTGGGGGCCTCCTGGCCTGCTTCACTGGCCCATCCCCTGCTGAGCCCTGCAGCCATCTGAGTCTGCGCGTTGTGATCGAGGGTTAGCGGGTGAGTCCGAAGTGCCTCACTGGCTCTTCCTGGCTTACCCCAGCCCCGGCACACCCACCATCCTACTCCTATGTACTCAGCATGGTGGCCTGTGCTTTTCAGATGCCCAGCAGTAACTTGCACTTGAGAGAAGAAGGATTTTCTTTCTCCCTACCTGTAAGCAACTGCTGGGAACCCCAGCTATAGACCTGGGGCTTAAAAGCAGCATGCCATCCGCATACTGCCTGTTATTAAACAGAATATAAATGTATTGGGAACCACAGGGTGCGGCCTGGAACATCAAAAATCACCCCCGCGAGCTGGTCTACCCTCACTGCAACACCACGGTGACAGGGCTCCATCCTCTTTCCAGTACACATACTTCCACATCTGAAAGCCTCCAAACCCAAGAAGACAAGACTGACTCGTCAACCAGAGAGAAGAAAAGTCTCAGGGAGTGGTGTGTGGTGAATGCAGTCACACCCACAAGCCAGATCAGGAAAGACGTTTCCAAACTGGGCTGCAGGGCCTGCTGCTTTCCCCAACACTGCCCTTGAAGGACGCATTTAGACAAATGCGTCTAATCTCCAGGAGGCCTGTGGCCTGGAGCACTCAAGGCCCACGACAGAATCGAACGATAAATGTGGCCGGAGTCCTCACCTTGTTTCCACAAAGTGCAGGATGTCCTCAGGTCTCAGGCACTTCTCCTGCTGGTAATACGCATGTGGCAGGAACTGAAACCTCAACTGGTACACCTGAAACTTGTCCTGTTTGTCTCCGATACAGAACGACTCCTGGACATCAATTTTCTCCAACACCTTGAACCAGATGGACAGAGAGAACCCAGCTTGCCTGATTCCCAGGGGACTGTGCATGACAAGTGGGTTTTGGGAAATCCAAGGGTTTAAGGGGTAAAAGCAGGGGCCACAGGCCAAGTCCCCAGAGAAACCCCACTAAGCTCTGCCAGTGTCAATCCTCAAGGGACAGGGGCCCACAGCCGGTAGGTCACCTCCAGAGATGGCCCAAGGCTGCAGGCAGCAGACTCCAGCAGGGCGGGTAAGCTACCGCAGGAAGCATTTTTAAGGCACTCGATAATGCTGCAGAACTGATGCTTACTCTTAAAGCTTACTGGTTCCTCCCTGCTTGGCACCTGGCAGAGAAAGCTTCTCCCTCATTTGTGGGAGTCTGAACAGTCAGCAAATTCTGTTCTTCACAGATGAAGATGCAGGAAAACACCACCACCCAGGGCACAGCCAGGTCCAAGAGACAATTACCTCCCCTAAGCATACTCTGGTGAGTTGCTTCTTCAGGCTTTTCACTCTCTTCAGTGCTTTCTTGGTGTTGAACACGGGCACGCTCATCATGGGCGTCTTGATGTTGGCACTCGCCACCATGAGGATCTCCCTCAACCTGTCACAGAACAAGGGCACATCTAATCACAAGAGGTACGCAGATTCCCTACTTGTGTGAGGCCTTTCTTAACAAGATTTTAGAGCTCTTCTGGGGTTAGAGAAGCCTGGGGATCTTGCAAGGAAATATGCTGGATCGGAAAGTCCCAGTTCTGGCCCTGTGAGTGACAGCAAGTGACACTCCTGTCAGTTTTTAGGACAGGCTAGTATTATTCTTGTTTCCTATCACCCGTGCCATGCCCACACTGGATGCTTACTAACAGCTTATGGAATGAGAGATGCGGGGATGGGTAACGTACAGGCACCATGATGCTCCTGGCCTTGCCCGTGAGCTCTGTCAGCTGACACGGCCTGCCTGCATGGTGGGCCCTGGACTCCTCCCTTCCACAGATCGAGGACCCTGAGGGTAGGGAAGCTGAAGAACCCAAATCTCTCTGCTAGAAAGTGGCAGGGCCAGATATTGAATGCAAGTGGGTCTCCCACTCTTTCCTCTTTCCCAGTGGCCATGATCCTGCTGTAGATGAACACGCTTACCGGAAGGGCCACTGTGGGTCACAGTCTAGGTGAATGGTGCCCCCGGAGTTAGGCAACCAGGTGCATGGGGCTTGTTAACAACCTCCGTTCCTGAGTCCTGACCCCAGGAGTGTAACTTCGCAAACATCCCAGGTAGCTGATACAGGAGTTGGCAGAGGGATACAGAGATTCTAAGAGGCCTGGGCATGGATCCAGCCAGAGAAACCAGCTGGGCTCCACAAAGTCCAACCCTAATCCCCATTTTTGACGAGATGCCCACTTCCCTCCCCTCCACCCTCTCTCTCTCTCTCATTAAATGACTTCCACCCCAGGAGTGGGCTTAGGACAGACCCCATCCTATGCACCCCTGCAGCCCCATACCTCGGGATGCCCAGGGTGACGTTCATCTCGCCTCTGCCAGCAAAGTGGAAGGTGTTCAGGGTCATCTGCGTGGAGGGCTCCCCAATGCTCTGGGCGGCCAGCAGGCCCACGGCCTCACCCGGGTCACACAGCGAGCGCTGCCACTTCAGCTGCAGCAGGGTCCTCAACCTGAAATGGGGTGGCGGAGTGGGGAGGGCACAGGTTAGGAGCGCGGACACCACCTGTCTGTTAGGAGCTGCGACGCCACCCAAAACCAGGGTCCACGGCACTATTAGCTTTCCCTCTTTCTGGACTTGTTTTTCCTAGGCAAATGATCCTTCTAATCCTTAAAATCCCTCTACTGACCCTGGGATGACCTAAATGACGCAGTACAGATCCCAGGTGGGTGACTGAAGCTCTAGATGTCCATGCTCGGACTATTCATGTTTGCCCTGAGGACGTCACGCGCCCACTCTGCAGCAGTCACCGTGAGCCCCCTGAGCAGTGAGGATTTCTGAGCCTGCTATTCACGTTTTCCTCTGTTAATTCTTTTTTCCCCACCTCCCACTCTACAAACTAGGAAGAGGTTCACCAAGCAATTATGGGGATATGGGGAGGAAAGGGGGCTGTTTGTTTTCTTAATTGGTGCAAACAGCTGCAGGCCACATGGGAAACGTGCAGGCAAGCAGCTTTGTGATTTATTAACCATTCTTCCTATGAAAGCTGGTTCTTTCAGAACAGCCACAGGAACACTGCATTACCCCAGCACATGCAACAAGGAAGGGGCTCAACCCAAGAAGGCTAAATGCACGCATGTATGAATGTAGACAAAGTGGTAATACTACATTTCTAAGCAAGTGGCTTTATTTTTTTAAAAGATTTTATTTATTTATTTGAGAAAGCGAGAGAGAACATGAGTTGGGGGGTGGGGCGGGAAGCGCAGAAGAGGGAGAAGCAGGCTCCCCACTGAGCAGGGAGCCTGACACGGGGCTTGATCCCAGGACCCTGAGATCATGACCTGAACCGAAGACAGGCTTAACCAACTGAGCCACCCAGATGTCCCCTAAAGAAGTGCTTTTTACAAGTCAGACTTTTCTTGGGGGCACCTGGGTGGCTCAGTCAGTTGAGGACTGAACCCTTGATTTCAGCTCAGGTAGTGATCTCAGGGTCGTGAGATCGAGCCCTGTGTTGGGCTCCACACTCAGAGGGGAGTCTGCTTAACACTCTCTTCCTCTCCCTCTGCCTCTTCCCCCCACTCACACGTGCGCTCTCACTCTCTAAATAAATAAATTAACTAAATCTTAAAAAAAAAAAGACTTTTCTCTAACCTGCTGTGTCATCTCTCCCAATTACTTCAAACTGGTGAGGTCTGGGTACTTATCAGGTTAGGGTACTTGACAGAAGAATACCTCCAGAACTTTGGAGTTTCACCCTGAGCTTGCTGCTTGTTAACAGGTCCCCTGTGAGAGCAACTGAGGCGGAATCGCCTCCCCCCTTGGCTCTGTGAACCCAAGTGATGCTCCCCAGGGCTAATCTCTCCCCACTCCTGATGCAGAACCCCCGGTCCTTCTGAAGGCAAATGGCCAGTGCCCTGAGCTGCATGGAGGCAGGTGAAGGGGGTAGGGGCATCAGGATCTTGCTCTTACAGGGAAAGCCCTGCTGGCATCTGTGAGAACCCGGAATGATTTATTCTGTCTGGGCCTCTCTGAGGCCTGACTAGAGAAACCACGTTAAGGGGCAAAGAGAGAGCCCTCTTCCTCCCCTCTAGTTCCTCCCCTCATGCGTTTGCCTTCACTCATTTGCCCTGACTGATTCCCATCTTCCACCTGCAGTCCCCCTCCCGGACCCTGTGAGTCTCATCAGGTGTAGGACGAGCGGCCAGGCCAGGGCCCATACCCATACCCTGGAGGTCTTCCAGCTCTGCAGGCTAGGCTTAGTGAGCTGAGTGGAAAGGATCCCCTGACTAGGGGACTGCTCCAATACGAACCCCACAGCAGGCCTTCCTTGGGGGCACTTGTGAGGTTTTAATCCAATGTGACTCGGTGCTGGTATATGGCTGGCTTCCCACCCACCTAGACCACACCATTTCCATACTTATTTATTTATTGGTGAACAAGTCCAAGTTGAGTACTGCATGTGGTCTTTCTTAAGACTTTGGCCTCCAAAGCTCAGAGGAACACTGGAGCCATCACATCCAACCCCTCATGAAAGGCTGAGCCATTCTTGATGTCACAGGGCCATGAATGATTTGCCCTGGGTCAGAGTTAGAAGCTGCTGAATGGTGAGCAGATTCCCTGCCTCTCAATTAGCCATGACCACCACACCAAGCTCGAGAGAGGTCATTTCTGCAAGCTCCCATCCAGCAGAGCATTTTCCTCTGTCTTGGGCCAGGCAGGGTGTCCACTCCTGCCTCCCTGCTCTTGCCTGTCCTGGAGCCCTCTGGGCCTGCAAGGTGCCCTTTCTGTTTCACTTCTCTCCCTCCTGCTGAAGACTCAAACCCAGGAGGCTGCCCTCCCTTCTGGAGGGGGTAAGGAAGCAGATTCTCCCTCTGCACATGCCCTTAACAAGTCAATGTCATTACCTGTCAAGAGAAAGCTCTGATTTCTCGTAACTCTTCTCTGCTTGAGATGCCCACTCGAGACTGTAGTCATCCATCTTTTTTTCAAATGTTTCTGACACCGATGCAAAGTAGATGTCTGGGCGCCAAACAGCCAGACTGGGGTCAGGACAAGGAGCTGCCTTCTTCTGGTATTTCCTTCGACTCTGCTCATCTAACTCACCCCACATGTTCAAGATCTGAAAGGAAGGACAGGCCTCACTCATATGGGAGGAAACCAGGAATGGGCTTGTCTTCCTGGGACATCCAGTAGGACAAGGAGGATCAAAGGCACTGGCTCCAAATAGAAGTAGGGGAAGGAGACAGAACCAGACCGCCCTGAGAAATCCATCTCAACATTCAGGACAGGGGTCAACAGAATCCATCCCAGCACGTACTGCCTGACCTCTGTGAGCTCTTCATCCTGGCCCATTCAAACACAGGCAGGGTGACCATGGAAAGTTACCATCCAAACTGGAATCCTTTTCGAGAAGAATGAGGAACTATCATTAACAATGCTAGGGTGAAAGGCAAAACCAGGACCTTCCTAGGCCAACCGGGACCTGTCTGTCCCTCATCCAGGCTTTCACACACTTGATGCCCCAAAGCTATCCCACAGCAACTGCTTCAAAGTGTCCCCCCACCCTGCCTCCTGGCTGCCAGCTGGGTTTGCCGAATGGGAGGCCCCAGCAGCAGAAGGGAAGATGGGTGGAGAGTGAAGCTGGGCATTTATCCCCCTCCCTCTCTAAGAAGCTTCTGAGTAGGCCAGGGCTCCCTACTGCCCACGCCACTCTCTCCCCTCCTGGTGCTCTCCGTTCCTGCCCACCTGGGGTGGGGAGGACCCAAGTTACCAGCCCGTTTCCCCAAACCCTGCCCACACCCTTGTAGAGTCCTCTCCTCAAATTCTTATTTGAGGAATTTGTTTCCATTTGTTTCCTAACAGTGAATAAAGCCAGACTATACTAGGACACCCACTATTAGGAAACTAACCTGTTTCCTCAATCCCTGACTGAGGCCTATATGCTCCACACACTGAGGACAAAGCCACCCCCCAAGTCACCTGGTGAGTCCCAAGGCTGCGGCCATTCTGGTTCCCACCCTCAAGGTTCAAGGCTTTCACAGCTGCCTGAATTCTCTGTGAATAATTCAAGAAGGCGCCTTTTCTCAGCAGGCCGTTGGAATGCTTGCTTTGCCATTTTTTGATGGCTCTGAAGTGACGGAGAGCTTTTTGGGGATCTGCTCTGGATAAAACTTCATGCAGATGCTTCGATTTCATTATTACCTAAACAAACACACACACAAACCACACACACAAGATCAAAGAGAGGAGCGCATGGCCCAAGAGCCACGTCACACAACTTCACAGGACCAAGATGGTCTGTGTGGGGGGCCCTCACAACGCCTCTCAGCAGGGCTGAGCACCCACTGCTAACCAGGACCCTCGCTCTGTATCCTGGACTTGGGAGCTGGCGGTTTTAGGAGCTGCAGGGAAAACAGGCAGGAGACCAGCACATTCAGAGCCCCTTCAGAACCTGGGGTTGGGGGGGCAGTCTCTAGAGAGAAAGGAGGAGAGGAAGCGATGGCCAAAGCTTTGGGACAGGCACCAGGATGGGAAGGAGCCAGCGCCGGAGTGCAACCTTCAACTCCGCCATCCGCTGCCTGGCCACGGCAGGTCACGATGGCTTCGGTATTGGACTGCACAACGGGGCGACGGGCATCTCTGAGGCAGTAAGGTACGGTATGAAAACCACCAGCCTGTGTGTCAGTGAGGCCTGCGTGCGAACCCAGGCTCTGCCACACACCAGCTAGGCGCGCGCGCTCCGCTCCTCGTTGCCTCCGCTGTCGGAGGGACAGGAGAGCACCTACTCCCCCAGGCTGTGGTGAGGATAAAAGCAGGCGGTATCCACAGTGCACTGCAGCTTGGGCCCAGCACGCAGCACCCCAGATGGTAGCTGGTGTTCCAGGGGCGCGCGTGCTCTCTGCCATCTCATGTGACGAGCGCCCCCAGAGTGGGTGTGAAAACGTCAAGTGCTTCAAAGCATCGAACGGGGCTTTATAACCCTTCCCCACCCTGCTGTGGAGCACTCACTCTCACCACACCGCGCAGCTCGGGGCCCCACCAGCCCTAGGCGCCGGGCCGGGCCTGCTACCTCATAGTTGCTGGCGAGGAAGGGGAACTGCTTGGGCTGCAGGAACTGCGTCTTGGGGACGTCCAGGCCGTCCTCCCCGTACAGGAACTGTACCACGCTGCCATCACTGTCGCGGACGGTCAGGTCATACTGGACGACCAGCCCCTCCAAGTGCTTGATGATGCACCTGTACGGAGACCAGGGCAGTGGACAGTGGAAAGGGGGACCGCTGCTGTGCAGGCAGCCGAGCGAGGCTCCCATGCCCCAGGCTCTGAGCTACAGCAGCTCCGGAACAGGGGCTGCACTTCCTCCTGGTTCCTTGGGAGGAGGAGGCTGCAGCCGTGTGACAGAGCCCCGCCGCCACTCCTGGGCCCTGGCTCTCGTGTCCAGCCCCCGCAGCTGGGGCTGCTGCCTGCCTTTCACCGTCCCGCATCAACCAGCTCCCCAAGGACAGAATCTTTAGGTCCACAAGGCAGGTAAGGCAGGAGGGCTGTCCGTCCACCCACCCAATGCTTCCCCACGTGGTTAGTCCAGAGATTTGCCAGGGAAACGAAGGGGACACTGGGAACTAAATGCTGATGTGCTAACCCTAACCTGGTGCCCCTTTTCCAGTGTTCCCAGTGGTCAGCTGTCTCCCTCAACCTCTCTCCCTGCTACCCGGTGCTGGCTCCTTAGCCTACTTCTGGCCATTCTGCCTCAGTCTCTTCCTGCCACCTTAACAGGAGGTTTTCTAGTTGCCACTGCTCCCCCAGGCTCCAAGGTTAGCACACCTCAGTGTTAGTCACCACCGTCTTCTTAGCACCCAGCCCAGGATCTGGCAAAGTCGGTGCTGAAAATGCCGGAGTGCTGGCTCTGCCCTCTGCTCTGCCCCTTGCCCACGGAGCTTTGGCTCTCAGCATTGGCTATGGCCCTGCAAGGCTGCATGTCCAGGCCTCTCCTGACCAGCAGGCCTTGTCAGGAGGTCTACTGCATGTGGCTACTTGAATATCCTGCTGCTGACACCTCCCACCACCCACGTTTTCTCTCTCCTCTCTGTCCACCGTGCCCCTGTGCTGCCACTCAGGCCTGTGAGCTCAGCCAGGTCTATCTGCCGCCTCCCTGCCTCGTCTTCCTGCATTTCAGCCAGTGGCTCTGTCTTCGCCCCAGCTGCTTCTTCCTTTCCATCACCACCTTCGGGGGGGCAGGCTTCCGACGTCTGGCTGGAACTCCACCACAGCCGGGCTGGACCCCTCCAATCCAACCTGCCCTGAAGCCCTGTACGTGACCTCTCCACCTCAACCCCCCACTGGCAGGTGGATCCTGCGGAGGCTTGTGCCCTTTGCCCCAGTGACTGCCACTCTTCCAAGCAGGATCCCATACCTCCTCCTCCTTCCTGCACTGCATTTAATTGGTCTCAGGGACTCCCACCCCACACAGGGATCCCCCAACGCCAGACTTATTTGGTCATTTGTTTTTTAGCTTTTTCTACGTTACACATGTATTGTTGAGTGGTTTAAGAAATGGGAGGTGGGGTGGTAACCCCTGCTCATGGAAGGAAATGGCCATGTGATCCATGCTCCTGAGAGGGGAACTCACCGAGCTGTACCGGCTCCCCACCAACCAGCCACCTAGGGTCGTCCACCCCAAACCCACCCTTCCCTTTCCTAGCCCAACCCTGTGGGCTGCAGCCTTGGGAGTCAGGGGGGAGGGGACCAAAGCACGGGATGCAGCTCTGTGGACTCTGGAACACAGAAGCAGGAGAGAGGACAGGGCTGGAGCAGAGAGGGAAACCTCTGAGGGCAGGATAGAGCAGCTCTCCTCCCTGTGCAGTAGTCACTCGAGTTCCCAGAGAACGGGACTTCACACCATGCCTGAGAGGCATGGGGATTTCTTGTTGCCATCTCCTCCATTTCCTACCACCACTTCTCCCAGCACAGGTTCTCTGGGTTCATGAAGAATGCTGGCCCAAACTCCCCAAGGTGAGCTTCCCCACATTGCACTCCAAGAGAGGGGAGGCTGGGGCATAGGGACCTGCCATCCTGTCCTGCCGGGCACTCTAGAGTTAGGCCTTGTTCCGTTTTAATTGTAATTCCCCCCCACCTGCCCCAACAGGCTAGTGACAGTGGCTACTTATTCCCTTTCCTCCCAGGGAGGATAGAAAACAAGCAGGTGTGGGCCGGGACACCCCGATGTGACACCTGCATCTGGAGAGACAGTAACACTAATTACACTCACAGGTAGGGCCCCTGGGCCTGGAACCCTCTCTGCACTGTCCCGGATGCTGAGCCCTCCTAGGGCAGAGGACGAGCTCCTCACTGCTCAAGGCCTTTCCCTGGATCCATAACTTCCCCTGGGGAAGCGAAGGGGGTGGGAATGATGCACCTGCAGAACACAGGAGCCCTCTGCATAAACCTCTGAGCTCACGCTCTACCAATCGGTTAGAAGGGGAAGAATATTCACTATTTTCTGTCTCAGGCCGCCCATGGCAGTTTTTAAAAAGTTTTTTCATCCAAAGGCACTGTAAGTGAACTGTCAATGACAATGTAAAAGATGACGGGGGTGACAGAGCAGGTGCTTTTTACCTTTGGAGATAGCCGGAGCGGCTGGTTTTCACAGCAGTGTCCACTAGACCCTCTCGCCCGGCCATGCAGTGAAAGAAGAACTCCTGTGGGAGAGGTGGGGCCAGGCCCCAGAGGCGCCAGTGAGGACGGGGCGCTTCCGGAAGCAGCCGTGTCTGAGCTCCTGCGGCCCCCGGCTCTGACGGGGCCCATTGGCCCGGAGACTTCGCCCTCCCCCGTGGCTGCCTGTCCTCCCTTGCCCGAGAGCACAGGGGCAAGCGGAGCCCGTGTACAGGAGCCGGGGGCTCTCCCGGCACTCGGGCATTCCACCCCATTTCCCACACCCCACTTTCCAAATGGAAACGGCACCAGGGCCTCATCACTCTTCCATTCAGCCCATATCCCTGAATTCTGCCCCCCACAGCGTCACCGGGGGCACAGTGCTTTCCAAACGTTTTCACTCACCCACCGTAAAGAATACACTTGCAGTAGTCCTCAGCAAATGTATATGCACACGTGCACATAGACAGAAAACTCAAACGAGAACTTTATGAAACTATTCCATCCCTTACTTGGTAATAAAACATCAAAGAAATGCCAGTCACTATCTATTACAGTGCTCTTATGATTCACTAGGGGCCACAACCAGAGTTCAAAAAGTTCTGGTCTAGATCCTCTCTCCTCCGTCCTTTGCCAGAGGCCATGGGTGATCACTGGAGAGCCCGTGTGGGACTGATGAGGTGCCCTCGAAGCAGTCGGTGGCCTTGAAACCAAGGGCCGGTCCTGTTCACAACCCGGTCTTAGTTGTGTGATCTTGCAGAGAGATGCGCTAACCAAGGAACAGAAGGTACTAACATCCAAAAAGCCATTTCTGACAAATATGAGGAGAAAATCTTTTTCTTAGGGGAGAAGTCTGCTGTTGACCAAGGAAGAACTAGACATTTGCACAGCTTCTCGATTTCCCCACTGGGAAGGAGGAGCCATGGGAGGTGCTCTTGGTGGGGGTTCGTGAAACCAATCTCTGTGACGTTCCTTTTGGCAACGGAGAGCACCCTGGTGAAGGGCATCCCCTTCTCTAGCTGCCTTCGAAGTAGCTGAGAAATGGTTTCGAGAGGGACAGGGCAAGAAAAGGTGGAGCTGGGATTGGTCTTATTCATCTTTTCATTTCTCAGCAAACACTGAGCACTACATGCCAGGCCTTGTAAAAGCTTGGGCATTACAATGGTGAACACAACAGGGTCCTCGGGGGTCATAGGGTCTTGTGAGTAAGCAACAAATGACTTGACATTTATTACTCAATAGTCCTTGCTCAAAGTTGTTGGTAAAGGTCACGGGCCTCCTACCATTGAGCCTGGCAATGAGAAGAGACACGAAGAAAACCCAAAATACATACAGGAGGCTTGATGCCAGTGAGGAATCTGCCAGTGACGAAACCGCCGGCCCTGGGGGTGAACTCATAAGGCTCAAAGCAGGGCAATGACTTGCCAGATGCCATCAAGGGGGGTCTCCGACCTTCCAATTCGATTTGGCCCAGCAGGCATGAGATCTGGAAGAAAGGAAGCCCAAAGCAAACTCAAGATCCACACATGTGTTAAAGCTCTGTCCCGGCAGAGGAGGGAAGTCCTGCTCTGGAAGAAAAGCTGCGTGAAAACTGGTTTTTGGAAGGCCGACCTACATTTTCAAATGAACCAGAGGAGCTCATGATTCAAGAAAAGAACTGTGTTTTCCTTTTGTTGACTGATCAAGATCTGACATGTCTGGGGTCAGTTGTAAATGGGCTATGTTGGTAAAAGAAGCCGTGTTTCAGAATCATCACGTTCTACTTGGAAGGGACCGAAGGGCCCTAATGGAGAAACTGAGGCCTGCAAGAAAAAGGAATTTATTGGGATCCTTAAATTCTAAGGCCAAAAGAGAAAAAAAGCACCTAATATTCATGGGGGTGAGGGGACAGCCATGTGTCTGGATTTCACTTCAGTCAAGGGGGCTTCCTGATTGTGGTGTTCAGCCTTTTAAGCCCATTCCTGTATTGCTCTACACTCACCACGGTCCTCAGGACTTTAAGAAGAAATATTAACATCTGTGAACACGCTGCAACAGCACATCAACCATCTGAGGACGTAATGGGCCTCAAATCAGGGGTAAGAAACCTCTAGGAGGATGCCGATAATAGAACAACAAATGTAAAAAGCAGACCACGACAGGATCCCAGATAAGACTGGTGACACACACGCACACACTCATATCTGTGTTTGTTGCTAATATTGATGTGTTAACAGTGGTTACCTCCTGTACCAATTTCTATATGCTTTTATATTTTGTAGTACTTGCCACAGTTTATATGGAATGTGGATCCTTTCAAAATCAGAAAGAAATCTGTTTTGTTTTTTTTTTTATTTTTTTGACAGAGAGAGACATAGCAAGAGCAGGAACACAAGCAGGGGGAGCGGGAGACGGAGAAGCAGGCTTCCTGCAGAGCAGGGAGCCCGATGTGGGACTCGATTCCAGGACCCTGGGATCATGACCTGAGCCGAAGGCAGACGCTTAACGACTGAGCCACCCAGGCGCCCCAGAAAGAAATCTGAAAATTGCCTCCTGCCATCACCCCACCCTTCTGGCAAACCAGCCAGCCCGCCTTTGCTCCCACCTGCATGGTGTTCACAGTTGAACCTTTGGCTCCAGACTGCACCATCATCTGCAAGTTGTTTTCCGGGAACGGTCTGTGCAGGCCAAATGGCATGCATGCCTGCAGATTAAATAAACACAGCAAGTCAGTGACTTCACTCCCTTTTGAAATCCCAAGGTAATCCCAAATCACAAGATAAACCCAGGATGCAGAAGCAATAAACTCAGACTATTTATCCAGAGATAAGTGCCAAATCCCACTCGAGGTAAGAAGTGTCATTTGGCAACGATCCTTTTGCTAGAACCCCTAGAGAGAAGTCCCCACAAGCTGCACTCTTCTGACAGCCTCTGCCAAGAAGCCTGAGGCTCTTGTCACTGGCAAATGGGAACAAAAAGGGAGAACCAGAGGGGCCAGCATATCCAGTTTGTGATCCCAGAAAGGAGCAGGTTAAAAAGAAAATCTGAGGTGTACCCCTATGAATCTGCCCAGCGGACATGGCCTCGGTTCCTGCACCCCTGGCAGTGAGGACCAGTGTCCGTGTCACACTCACATTTACCAACGTGCTGCCCAAGCACCATGTGGGAGCCTGGCCTTGGCTCCAAGGCCAGCAGACGTGAGCAAAGCCCTCTAGGTGGAGCCTGCGGAGACCCTGGCTCCCAGTCTATTTAAGCCCCTGCCTAGGGATGCAGAGACCCAGACCAACACAGGAGAGGTGTGGGGGGGGGGGTGGGGGGGGGGGAAGAGAGGAGCCGGAGGGACAAGAAGCAATCCTGAGATGCTTCTCAGACAACGTCCCAGCGTTCTCAGTCAAGCCTGGAAGCTGAGCCTCCCAGTTCTCTGAGAGGTTCTGGAAAGGCTCCTCTGAAGAAAATCTCTCAAGGACAACGAGAGGTCTGCGGTCTTGGCAGTCTAAGGGAAGCTGAGAGCCAGTGAAGAGGACACCAGGCCAACGCTGACTCTTGTTGAGCACTGGCCTTGCCTCCCCCTCTCCTCTCCCCCAGCTCTGGGGCAAGAAGGTGCAGAGCCCAGGCTGTGGTCTTGGCCTGTCCAGGGACTTCCCTCTCCTTTCACAGTTGCACAAGAACCGGCTTAGTGGAAAAGTAGACAGGGACTCTGGAGAACTTCCAGAGTGCTCCCACCGTGCCAAGAGTACGGTGTAGAATAGCTCCTTAACCTCTCAGCAACCCTGTGAGGTAGGTGCTCCTCATATCCCTACCTCCAGGAGAGTAAA
Source organism: Mirounga leonina (assembly GCF_011800145.1). Classification (NCBI taxonomy): domain Eukaryota; kingdom Metazoa; phylum Chordata; class Mammalia; order Carnivora; family Phocidae; genus Mirounga; species Mirounga leonina. The sequence goes on along the minus strand of NW_023270305.1, from coordinate 31,706,974 downwards.
CCAAAGCACAGACTGATTATAACACTTGCCCAAAGTCACACAGCAAGTACATGGTCGAGCCAGGATTTGAACCCACACCTTCACCCCTGGCTCCGCTCTACAGCATGCAGCTGTGGTGTTTTTGGTCCTTCACTTTGCTCCTTCACTCAACAGCGGCCCCAGAGGAATTCTTCACTCCCCTTTGATGCAGTCACCCCCAAATACAAACATTTAAAAAGAAAAAGAAGTGCAAGGCATTCCCTCTCAGCATTAACTGGGCAAGAGAACGAAGCCCTTGGCTCTTCAAAAGGATGAATTCGACACATCCCACCTCACATCTCACCTAGTTAGCTGTCGAACAGCCAAAGCGCTCCACAGGGCCCCAAGTGAGAAGCAAAATGTAATTTTTTAAAAAACCAGCATTCAAAATGGTGGTGATAAGTGCACACACTGCTGGACTAACCTTGTTAATCTCATTGCTGTAATGGTTCACTTCCTCCTTGAACTTCAGATCAATCATGTTAAAATCCCTCTGGTCTTTGCCCAGATGGGCATCCTGCCATTTGCCTCGGACCTCATCACATGAAGCGGCTTCTGGCAGGTTTAATGCAGCCCTGACAGCCTAGGATGAGAAAAGGCACACGTCAGAGGCAGGAGCCATGGGAGGAGGGTGTGGGTTTTGTCCCGTGGGAGACCCGACCCTCTGCCGCAGGCTGTAGCCTCCCAGGCCCTCCTCACCCGCGGCCCGCAGTGGGTGGACTCTTCGATGACCCTGTGTCTCTTCACATCTGCCTTCGGCTTAACCAGAATGTCTTCCACCCCTGTGAAGTGAGACAGACAAGTGTGGGTGGGACCGGGCCTGACCTGTCCCTGTAACCTCACTAGTAAGAGACTGCCACCATCTCTGAAGTGCTTCTCACAGGCCGAGCATCCTAATCCCCATTTTACACATGGTCAAATGAAGGCTCAATCTTGATCTACCTGCCATACGTTACATGGGTAGCAAGTAAATCCAGGGCCAAGTCACAAACCTATGCTCTTAGCCAGCAGCTCTATGAACACACACTGGATGAATGGGCTAGGGGTGAAGACGAGGTTCCTGATGAAAAACGGGGAAGGAAGAGAGGGAGGGAAAGAACAGCCTGGTTTTGATTCCCAGAAGGCACACGTCACAGGGCCCCCGCTCTCTAGCTGTGAGTATGGGTGCGCAGGCACACACCTGAGTCTGGGTGACATTAACTATTTCCTGTCCATATGTGTGAGTGCTACTGGACTCTAGAAGTCCCTCAGCCAAGATCTGCATGGGAAGAAAAATCAATAGCTGCACTATTTAGAAGCTGAGCTAAAATATCTGGAATTCCCAATGCCACATCCTGGAGGCTTGAGGGGCCCTAAAGAACATGTACGAGCAGGAGGGGAAAGAGACAGTCCCTCTGCGAGGAAGCCGTCATCACAAAAGCGGGTGCTTCCATGGGGTCGGCTCCAGGCCTCCTTGCTGTCCTTTCACTGACCCCTGGCTGTAAAGGCTGGAGCAAAGGCGACTTCTCTAGCCCGCCCTTTCCCCAGAGCTGTGTCCAGCTTGGCCCTGCTCCCTTTCTCAGTCTTGTGGTCTCTGGAAGGCCTTTGCCCTCGGGGGTTGATTTCTCTTTGTACCATGGGCTAAGCAGAGCTGCAGGCATGGCTTGGTTTGTTGGCTGTGGTCCTCATCATGATCTGGGTGTGGCATCTTCCTCTACTTTTCATAAACTGTTCAAGGGCCCTCTTCACAATAAAGTGAAAACCAGGAAATAGCCTAAATGCTTAATTATAGGAGCTGGTTAAATAAACTGTGGTACCAGGACACAACTAGAATAATCTGTAGCCCCAGACCTGAGGATGTAGGCTTCTCTTAGGACATTTACAAAAGAACATTTGTAAATACATTCCGTAATGGGGAGGAAAAGATTACCAAACCATGTAGGGTAGGATCTCACTTTTTTCCGTATGTGTTTATATTGGCGGGTCTAGAAAGACACACATCAAATCAATATTAATGGTCATCTCTGATGACCGAATGCTGGGTGACTTTCAACTACTATCGTGTCTGTGCTTATTTTTACTTTTCCACAATTCACATATATCCTGTAACTACACAGGCCCCACTGCAGGCAGGTGAACAAGCCCCAGCTGAAGCAGGCCCGGGGACCCCACGGTGGGATGGCCAGCGTGTCTGCACACGAGAAAGCCTGCAAAGCAGGGTCCTAGGAGTACTAAGAACTAGACAATTCCAACACTCGCTGTGGCTCATGCTCAACATGCAGCAGGTCACTTGCTCCTCACAGGAACACTGCAGAAGGGCTTAGAAAGTACCAGCACACTTGCCGTCTTTCTCAAGGCCAACTTGCTAGAATGGTGTGTGCTCATTTCCAGGGAGGAAAAAAGGCATTTCCTCTTCCTCTGTTAGGATCACCCCGAAGGTCTGCCCCAACATGCTGATGCCCCTGCTGTATGGGGAGGTGTGGGCAGTTCTGACAATAGGGAAGGCCTACTTGTGGAGGGCAGGGTGCCCAGGGCATTCTGGAAGCACACTTATATAGGAGAGAAGGGAGGTGGGTTCGAGGTTGAAAAATCAGTCTCAGGGACAGAAAACCACAGAGGCTAGGGTGGAGAATGGAATGGGGACTGAGGAGCGTGACAAAATGCTGGCTGGGGGGGAGGGGTGGCAAGCACAGAGAAGGACCAGGTCTGTGACGTGTTGTTGGCAGCCAAGAGAGGACATAGGTATAGAAGGAGCCTGTCTATCCCCCCAGAAGCTGCTAGTAGAGTCAGGGAGACATCCCAATGGGCGTGCTGGCCAGGAGAGAGGGGGGCCCCGGGACCACTTGTCTAGTACTCACCCAAGGTGAAACCTCTGTAGAGCTGAAGGTAGGCGGTGAAGAGGCGGGCCAGGCAGGTGAGAACCTTGCCGCTGGTCTCCCCGCCATAGATCTCATAGCAGCAGTGGACCAGGCCATAGGCGGAGCTCCCGTAGTGCGCCTTGTCCAGCACCCCACAGAGCAGCTCCCCTTCTCTGATGATCACCTGTGGAGGAGACAGCCACCAATGCTGGAATGGAGGTGACACCTCCTGTGTGAGCCACCCCCTCCTTTCTCTGTGTTTTATTTATGTTTTTTTTTTTAAAGATTTTATTTATTTATTTGAGACAGAGAGAATAAGAGACAGAGAGCATGAGAGGGAGGAGGGTCAGAGGGAGAAGCAGACTCCCTGCCAAGCAGGGAGCCCGATGCGGGACTCGATCCCGGGACTCCAGGACCATGACCTGAGCCGAAGGCAGTCGCTTAACCAACTGAGCCACCCAGGCGCCCCTCTCTGTGTTTTATTAACCTTATTGTGTATGTCCCTCCACGGTAACCTGCTTCAAGTCCTGGATGGAAAGAAAGATGCAGGGAGTGACGAATCACTAAATTCTACTCCTGAAACTAATATTACGCTATACTGAATAGAATTATAAACACTTGAAATAAAAAAGAAAGATGTAGGGTATAAATGGAATACATTTTTATCTAAATAAAGGAAATGAGGACATAGACCAATATTTTTAAATTATTTTTTTCTAGGGACTATTCCCCCCCACACACATGCACAAACATTTCGCTGTTTACATGTCCCCCTGCACCACAACCCCACCCATACTGACTTGAGGTCAACTACCCTTTTCAAGGACCTTGTGACTAGAAATGGGAGCATCTAGAGGATAAACTCCATAACCACGACGTTGGCCTAGGTGCTCCCTCCCTTGGACTCTAGAAGTAAGAACAACATAACCTTTCTAACATCTTTTAAAGAATTTTTTTTTTTTAATTTATTCATTTAAGACAGAGATACAGAGAGAGAGAGCCCGAGCAGTGGGGAGAGGCAGAGGAAGAGGGAGAAGCAGACTCCCCGCTGAGCAGGGAGCCCGATGTGGGGCTTGATCCCAGGACCTGGAGATCATGACCTGAGCCGAAGGCAGACACTTAGCCATCTGAGCCAGCCAGGCGCCCCAGCCTTTCTAACATCTTTTAAGGCATGTGTACTTTCCAAAGTTGGGTTAAAGCATCAGAAGCTAATTAAAGGAAGGATTGCTAGCCACATAATGTAGCATACATTAAGCATATGATCTCTAAAGGGAAAGACAAGTGGCAGCTTCAGTTCTAAATGGAATGTCTGCCAGACCTGTGACAAAGCACTTATGAGTTGGGGACTCAAGGCCTTGGAAGTCTTAGTGTGGGGCCCCCATCTTGCTCGCTTGCAGGAGTGCTCTGCCCCGAGGCCTGGTTCCTGAGGCATGGAGCCGGAAGGTGTGGAACCTCACAGCAGATCTGTGAGCTTGAGCCACTCAGGGGTCTCAAGGGAAAACACAGGTTCCGAATTTCCAAGTTTTGCAGAATTGAGTCCAGAGGCCTCCTGCTCCCCAAGTGGGTTGTGAGGTTTATATGGAGGGTCAAATGCTAAGCGATCAACTCTGACCCTTTCTAAAACTAAAGGGACACCACCTTGAGCATGACACCCTCTATTTTGAACCATGACACCTGATTCTTTCTTTCTCTGCGTCTGTTTTAAATCGATTTGTCTAAACCTGGGACTAGATGTCTCCGCACAGCTAGGCAGCCATACCTGGGACTCGCACATGGAGTCAGGGTTAAAGCCAGGAACAGGCCGAGGGGACTCCTGCACCCAGGCTTTGCCGTTGATCTTCGCCTTTCCCAACAAGCTCAGTGGGATGTGGTCCTCTGGGATTATGTTTATGAGCAGTGTTGACACAACCTGGAAAGAAAAAAAAGATAATGCTGATTGTGGGGAGAAAAGCTGAGGAGTTCCCTTTTAGGACCTCCTGTCCCTGTTCATCCTGAAAAGCCAGAAAACTCCACTCTGATGATCTGTGGGTGGAATAAGAAAAACAGACATTTCTACCTCTGTGAGACAAGTTGATCTCAGTTTTTTTTTCACTTACATGGCTTAGGAGGGGGCTTAGGAACAGAAATAAACATACACCATTAAGAACTTCACTGGCCGCAAACAATGAATCATGGAACACTACATCAAAAACTAATGATGTAATGTATGGTGATTAACATAACATAATAAAAGAAAAAAAGAAAAAAAAAAGAACTTCACTGGCATTCTTATGCCCTAAAATAATTTTTTTCTTTTTGAGAGCGAGCGAGCGAGAGAGCACATGAGCGGTAGGGAGGGGCAAGGGAGAGAGAGAAGCAGACCCCCCGCTAAGCAGGGAGTCCCACTCAGGGCTCAAACCCAGGACCCTGTGATCATGACCTGAGCTGAAGGCAGATGCTTAACCTACTGAGCCACCCAGGCACACCTCCTAAAATAATTCTTAAAGTGAACAATCTTCTAGACCTGAAGATTAAGTCCCTGAATAGAGCAAAGGAAGGAGAAGAAAAAAGTAAACTGCTGTGGGGTCACAGCAGAGAAAGGTTTGAGTATGCAGTAAAAAAGTGAAAGCAACGACAGTGGGGTTGAGAGCTGGTGGGGGTCACAATGCTGCCCTCTGCCAGAGGTCAGCCCCAACATGGTGTCTGTGCCAGCACTGAGGCAAAGGTTGAAGAACACTCTTCAGAGGCATCCTTCTCTCATCTTCAGGCCACATCAAAATAGACAATTATTACACACAGTCAGCAACATCCTCCCAAATAGCTTTGACTGTCTGGTGGGTGCCAAGGAAGGAAAGGCTGCAGAGACTAAGAACTGAGGGGACGCCTGCAAGGCTCAGTCAATTAAGCGGCTGCCTTCGGCTCAGGTCATGATCCCGGGGTCCTGGGGTCGAGCCCCGCATTTGGCTCCCTGCTGGGCGGGAAAGCCTGCTTCTCCCTCTCCCACTCCCCCTGCTTGTGTTCCCTCTCTTGCTGTGTCTCTGTCAAATAAATAAATAAAATCTTTAAAAAAAAAAAAAAAGAATTGACGACCCATAGAATGGGAGAAAATACTTGCAAAATATCTACGTATTACAGATCTAATAGCTAGGATATATAAAGAACTCCTAGAGCTCAACAATAAAAAGACAACAGCCCAATTACCAAATGGACAAAGGGCCTGAATAAATACTCCTCCAAAGAAGATAGTACAAATGGCTAGTAAGCAAATGAAAAAATGCTCATTATCCTTAGTCATTAGGTAAATACAAATCAAAATCACAATGAGATACCACTTCACACCCACTAAGATGAAAGAAAGAGAGATAGATAGAAAGAAAGAAAGAAAGAAAGAAAGAAAGAAAGAAAGAAAGAAAGAAAGGCATTGGTATGAATGTGGAGCAACTAGAATGCTCATGCATTGCTGGTAGGAATATAAAATGGTACAGCTGTTTTGGAAAACAGTTTGGTAGTTCCTCAAAAAAAGTTAAAAATAGCATTACCATATGACCCAGCAATTCCACTCTTAGCCAAGAGAACTGAAATACATATTCACACAAAAACTGGTACATGAATATACACAGCAGCTTTATTTATAATAATCACAGAGGGGAACAACCTAAATTATCCATTTATCAATTGACAAACAAAATGAGTATTTCTATACAGTGGAACATCATCCAGCCATAAAAAGGAATGAAGTACTGTTCATGCTACAACATGAGTGGATTTTGAAAGTATTATATTAACTAAAAGAAGCAAGTCACAAAAGGCTACATGTTGTATGATATCATGTACATGAAATGTCCAAAATAGGCAAATCCATAGAGACAGAAAGTGATTGCCTGGGAATGAGGGAGGGAGGAATTGGGACTGATGATAATAGGTACAGGGTTTCTTTTAGGGATGATGGAAATGTGCTGGAATTAACTATGGTGATTGTTGTGCATCACAGCAGACATACTAAAAATCATTGAATTATACCCTTTTAAAAATCATAAATTTTATGTTAAGTATGAATCATATCTCAGTAAGAAAACCATAGGAGTCAGACAAGAGGATTTTAAGCCTCTTCCTGCAATAACATTCTAGAAATGTTTAATTTACTTTCTGGTCATAAACTATTACGCTAGGGAGAAAAGACCATCTGCAACGTTCTCTTAAACTGTGAAGGGTAGTATCTATGAGATACTGTGAGGCAGTATCTAGGAGAATTATAAATGAATTTTTTTTATACTAAGACTCTACTGAACTTTAAAAATGTTTTAAAAGTTAAAAGGATTTCTTAAAAAAAAGTTATGCAATGTATATACCCTTTGACTCAGCAATCACACTGCTAGGAACTCCTCTCAAATACAAACCACAAGAAGTGCACGAATATAATAAACATGAGTGGGTACACACTACAGCACTAGGTAAAATAGTAAAAACCAGTTTACAATGTAAAAGTCTGCCAAAAGAAAGCCAGTTAAATCATCTATGGTATATCCACATCATTGGATACAACACAGAATGGGTTAAAAAATGACGTGGATCTACGTGTTCGGATACAGAATGAGCCCTACAATATGTCATTAAGTTAACTAAATACATCACAAAGCAATTTTTTAAAAAAGATTTTGTTTATTTATTTGACAGAGAGAGAGACACAGCAAGAGGGGGAACCCAAGTAGGGGGAGTGGGAGAGGGAGAAGCAGGCTTCCTGCTGAGCAGGGAGCCCGATGCGGGGCTCGATCCCAGGACCCCGGGATCATGACCCAAACTGAAGGCAGACGCTTAACGACTGAGCTACCCAGGAGCCCCATCACAAAGCAATTTTAAGAAAGGTCCTGCCTGTTAACCTAGCACATGAAGGCAGTTAAATGAACTTCCTGCCATATTCAGAGTGTGTCAGGGTGGTCCAAATTAAAAATACAGACTGCTTGAAAGAATGGAATTCCCTTTGGAAGGCCTGGTGGCTCATTCAAAGTAAGCCATGTTAAAAACCAGTCAAAAAGGTCCATGTACCTGGTGGTCAGGAAAATTCATGCCTCAGGTACGAGGACGTCATGAATACAGAGGTTTAAAATATAAGCTCAAAACTGATTGTCAAATTTAATCATGATTCATGGTTCTCCTGAGCAGGTATAATATCCCATTCTTAATTACTTTCTATGAGAGTATGTGTGGACATGGAGAGTAGGGTTGGGGAAGGAGGGAATTTTTCCTTTTTCCTTTCACATTACTGTGTTTTTGTTTAACAATAAACTTCTGTTACTTCTACGGTTAAAAAGAATTTGAAAGGCAGTGATCTAATAACTGAATTCAGGAAGGTGAATTCAGGGACAATATACACAAATTAACTGTATTTCTACATCTCAATTATAAATAATTAGAAAATGTAAGAAACAATACCATCTATAATAGCAATACCTAGAAATGAATTTAATGAAAGATGTACAAGACTTACATAATCAAAGGACATAATCTGTACATAATTTGAAAGATTCAATATTGTAAATATGTTGATTCTCCCTAAAGTGATCTAAAGGTACAATGTAATCCCAATAAAAATCCTAGCAGGTATTATTTTTGTGGAAATTTACAAGCTAACTTTAAAATTTATATGGAAATATACAGGGCCAAGTATATTCAAGACACTCTTGAATAACAAAGCTGGAGACTTTTACTATCAGAAATCAGTATTATAAAGCTACAATAATTAAGATAGTGTGGTATTGGTACAATGGAATCAAACAGACCAATGGAACTGAAGAGAGTCCAGGGAGAGACCCACATGTATGTGACTAGTTGATTTATGACACAGGAGATACTAAAGAGAAGTGGAAAAATGCTGGTCTTTTCAACAAAGGATGTTATATTAACTGGACAGTCATATGGGGAAAAAAGGAATCCCCTACCTTATATCATACACACCCACAAATATCAACTCCAGGCAGACAAGTAGACCTAAGTGTGAGAGTAAAACAGTAAAGCTACTAGACAATAACACAGGGGAATACCTTTGTGCCCTCAGGACAGTCAGACTTTTATAGGACTAGCCATGAATGGCAAATACTGGTGAATTATATTAATAAAATAGCTCTGATCATTAGAAAATAGCACTAGGTAAAAAGGCAAAAATTTGGCAATGGACGAACACAAAAATATATATAAAAAAAAACCTCTTCCCTATTAGTAAGAAAATGGCATGGAATAGAAAGCACTTCACAAATGATGACACCCTAATGGCCAATAAGCATATGAAGAGGTGCTCAACCTCACTTGTCATTAAGAAAATGCAAGTTAAGGGGCACCTGGGTGGCTCAGTCATTAAGCGTCTGCCTTCGGCTCAGGTCATGATCCCAGGGTCCTGGGATTGAGCCCCGCATCAGGCTTCCTGCTCCGCGGAAAGCCTGCTTCTCCCTCTCCCCCTGCTTGTGTTCCCTCTCTCGCTGTCTCTCTGTCAAATAAATAAATAAAATCTTAAAAAAAAAACAAAAAAACATAGATCTTATGATTGAGCAATTTGATTCCTTGGTATCTAGCCTACAAAAATGAATATATATGTTCAACAAAAGATACATACAAGAATGGTGATAGTAGCCCTATTTGTAATAGCCAAATGAAGACAAGCCACATGTCGTTCAAGAGTAAAAGGGTAAATATATGATGGTATAGTTACACAATGGAATACTATACAGCAATGAAAACGAATGAACTCCTATTATAGGATACCATGAATGACTTACATAGAGATATGACTGACCATTCCATTTATATAAAGTTCAAAAAAAAAAAAAAAAGACAAAACGTACTTATAGTGTAGTGTTAGAAGTCAGATTAGGGGCTACCTTTGGGCAGGGGTAAAAATGGATAGGGGTCTGCAGGGGTCTTCTGGGACTGCTGATGAGATTCTAACCTTCTGATCTGGGTGACACTTTACAAAGGTATATTCACTTTGTGAACATCCACTGAGCTGTACACTTGAGATGTGAAATGACAGGCAAATTCTTTTTCTTTACATGCTCTTTCAACAAATGCTGAGACCTCAGATTCTTAAAATGGAGAGAAAAGCACTCAAGAGGCTGTATGAAATGCCCTGGAGAAGGAGCCTAAGACTTAATTTTCTGGGGCAGTACAAATAGACTACCCAAGCTAAGCTCCTTATCTCCTGATTCTAAACGTGGCTTTTCTCTGCAGAATCAGACTGAGCCACCAACAAATTCTCGGGCAGAGCAATCATTCTTCTCTTTTACACCTATTTGCAAAGAAATAACAGCCTATGGCAACCTCAGAAGAAACACTGAAAAATCTCAACTGTGACACAAGTAAAACCTGGGCCTATTCTCTAGTTTTATTTAATTCAATAGTAGTAATCTGGCCCAGAAACATTATAAAGTGAAAAAGAAATTATTCCTAACATGAACCAAATTATTCCATCATTCTGATCTTTGTCATGCCACACTTCTTCTCACATACTTGCTTAACACGGTTGTGACAGTGACCGCACATAAGAATGCTGTAGTCTATTTCTGCTTTCAACATTAGGTCAGAAAATTTCCCGGACCACTCACTATATGGTCTTTTAAAACCACTATTTTAAACAGCTACAAAATATCTTCACAAATGGATGTTCCACAATTGCCTTAGCACCAATTTAGTATCCAGGTTTTTCTAATTTTCCACCACTGTAAGTGGTAACGGACTACTTTTTTCCAGTAGCTTTTTCTCCATTTCAGATTGTTTCCTTTGGCTGGATTCCCAGATTGAAGGGAATCAACATATTTATGGCTCTAGATATATATTCTTTGTCCACTATTTAGTTCTATTTTGAACACACAGCCTACATTTAAACAAAATTCTAATAAATTCTGGACACTTAATTACTTAAAACATAATCATTCACTTCCAAGAATTTCAGATGGCTTATAAAATAAAGACAAATGGAAATAATAAAAATAATAGAAATAGAAATAATAAAGTAGACAAATACACATGGCCAACTAAGTCAGGGGTCAGCAAACTATAGCTTGTAGGCCTAATCTGCCCTACTACCTGTTTTTGTAAGTAATGTTAATTGGATCACAGTCATGCTCATTCATTTATGTTTTGTCTATGGCTGCTTCCATGCTACGATGGCAGTGCTGAGTAGTCGCAACAGAGACTGTATGATCTGCAAAGCCTAAAATATTTACTGTCTGGCTTTTACAGAAAAAGCTTACCACTCCTTGAACTAAACCATCCATACTTCTAGATTTTAATCTTAAATTGCAAAATTCCCCACCTATTCTGTTCAACTGACTTCCACTTCTGGCCAAGATAGAGCAACAGTGACCTGATGAGTCTTCCACCAAAAACAACAAAAGCAGACATGAACATGAAATAACAGTTTTCAAGACAATGGACACCAGGCAATGAAGGACAGTGATCAGCAGACAGAATAGACTTGAACTATTTATTAACCAACCTTGACATTTTTAGAGCACTCCACTTAACAACGGGCACACAGAATATTTACCAAGATACATCATAGTCAACATAACTCAAACACAAACATCAATAAATTTAAAAGGATTCCAATCACCCAATATATGTTCTCTTGCCACAATGGGATTAGATTGGAAATCTGAAACAAAGATATCTGGAAAATATTTAAATATGTGGAAACTAAATAATGGACTTCTAACTAACTCATGGGTCAAAAAGAAATCAAAAGGTAAATTAGAAAGTATTTGAATGAAAATGAAACTACAACATAATAACTTATGCGATGCTACTTAAGCAGAATTTAAGGGGAAAATTTATGAAATGCCTATATAAAAAAAAGGGAAAAAAGGTCTCATATCAACGATTCCAGGTTCAACCCTGAATGACAAGACAAAGAAGGGCAAATCAAACAGAAAGTAAACAGAAGAAAAGAAAAATTAGGATGAAAGTGAAATCAATGAAATAAAAACCAGAAAAATAGACAAAGTCAATGAGAGCTGGTTCTTTGAGAGCAAAACTAATAAATCTCTAAGCAAACTGACTGGAAAAAAGAAAAAAGACACAAATCAGGACACCTGGTTGGCTTAGTCAGTGGAGCATGTGACTCTTGGTCTCAGGGTCAAGAGTTCAAGCCCCAGTTGGGTATAAAGATTACTTAAAAAAAAAAAAAAACAAGACACAAATCACCAATATCAGAGATGAGAGAGCTGACCCACCTACAGATTCTAGATATAGAAAAAAATAGTAAAGGAATATTATGAATAACTTTATGCCTATAAATTCAACAACTTATGAGATGGGGCAAATTCCTTTAAAAAACAAAGTACTGAGGCTCATTCAAGAAGAAACAGATAACCCGAAGAGCCCTATATGTATTAGAAAGAAATTTTAGTTAAAAAAGCCTTCCTATGAAGAAAAGTTCAGTTTCAGATGGATTCATTGGCTAATTCAACCAAACATTTAAGAAAAAAATTATACCAGTACTAAACAAACTTACAGAATATTGAAGAGGAAGTATTTCCCAACTCATTCTATGAAGCCTGCATTACCCTGATACCAAAACCAGGCAAAGATATTACAAGAGAAGGAAACTACAGATCAATGCAGGCATATCTTAGAGATATTGTGGGCTGAGTTCCAGACCACCACAATAAAGCGACTATAATGACAAAGTGAGTCAAATGAGTTTCCCAGTGCATAGAGAAGTTATGTTTACACTACACTGTAGTTTATTAAGTGTGCAACAGCATTATGTACATTACTTTTTTTTTTTTTTAAGAGTTTACTTATTTGAGAGAGTGAGACAGAGAGAGCATGAGCAGGGGGGAAGGGTAGAGGGAGAAGCAGACTCCCCACTGAGCAGGGAGCCTGATGTGGGGCTCGAGCCCAGGACCCTGGGATCATGACCCGAGCCAAAGGCAGACGCTTAACTGGCTGAGCCACACAGGCGCCCCTATGTGTACATGCCTTAATTTAAAAATATTTTACTGGGCGCCTGGGTGGCTCAGTCGTTACGTCTGCTTTCGGCTCAGGTCATGATCCCAGGGTCCTGGAATCGAGCCCCACATCAGGCTCCCTGCTCAGCAGGGAGCCTGCTTCTCCTTCTCCCTCTGTCTACCACTCTGCCTACTTGTGCTCTCTCTCTGTAAATAAATAAATAAAATCTTTAAAATAAATAAATAAATAAAATAAAATAAAAATACTTTACTGCTTCACTCATATGTGGAATTTAAGAAACAAAACAGATGAATATAGGGGAAGGGAAGGAAAAAAAAGATAAAAACAGAGAGGGAGACAAACCATAAGAGACTCTTAACTATAGGGAACAAACTGAGGGTTGCTGGAGGGGTGGTGGGTGGGAGGATGGGGTAACTGGGTATGTTAACTAAACTGAATTTTTAAAAAATACTTTATTACTAAAAATGCTAACCATCATCTGAGCTTTGAGTTGTAATCATTAATCACGGATCACCATAACAAATATAATAATGAAATAGTTTGAAATTCTCTGAGAATTACCAAAATGTGACACGGACATGAAGTAAGCAAATGCTGCTGGAAAAATGGCACCAATAAATGCAATGAAAAATGAAAAAAGCATACAAAACTGCTTGAATGCAGGGTAGCCACAAACCTTCGAGGAGTAAAAAACACAGATCTGTGAAGTACAACAAAGCAAAGCACAATAAAATGAGGTATCCTTCACAAACACAAATGCAAAAAAATTCTAAACGGGATGCCTGAGTGGCTCAACTACTTAAGCGGCTGCCTTAGGCTCAGGTCATGATCCTAACGTCCTGGGATCGAGTCCCACATCGGGCTCCTTGCTCAGCAGGGAGCCTGCTTCTCCCTCTGCCTGCCATTCCCCCTGCTTATGCTCACTCTCTGATTAATAAAAAAATTCTAAACAAAACTTGAGCAACTGAAATAAAAAATATACAGACAGGGTAATACCTCATGACAAGTAAGGGTTGTCCCAGAATGCAAGGTTGGGTTAACAACTAAAAACCAGTCAGGGGCGCCTGGGTGGCTCAGTCGGTTAAGCGTCTGCCTTCGGCTCAGGTCATGATCCCAGGGTGCTGGGATCGAGCCCCACATTGGGCTCCCTGCTCAGTGGGGAGTCTGCTTCTCCCTGTCCCTCTGTCCCTCCCCCCAGCCTGTGCACGTGTTCACTCTCACTCTGTTCTCGCTCTCAAATAAATTTAAAAAATTTAAAAATTAAAAAAAAAAAGAACAGGTTGCAGGTGTGTAGGCTTAACGAATTGCTGAGCAGGAAGAGATCTTAGAGATCATCACCCCCAACCCTTCGTATTCTAGATGAATAAAGGAGACCCATGAAGCCAAGATCACACAGCTGATTAGGAATTAGGCCTTATGGCTAAACCTGGAGACCCAGCCAACAATAGAAACACACACTCTACTGTACCTCATTATTTGATCGCCACATATACCATTATTTCATTACTTTGACAGGAAGCATAGCACGACGTCTTAGGAGTTAGGAATCCTGGGTTTGAATTCCAACTCTGTCTCCTATAGACCTGAGCATGTCATTTAAGTTCTCTAAGGCCTCAGTATCCTCGTCTGCTAAATGGTGGTAATAATGGTCTCTGCATCACAGGTTGGTTGTGAGGATTAAATAAGGTAACAGGGGGTGCCTGGGTGGCTCAGTCATTAAGCGTCTGCCTTCGGCTCAGGTCATAATCCCAGCGTCCTGGGATCGAGCCCTGCATTGGGCTCCCTGCTCTGCAGGAAGCCTGCTTCTCCTTCTCCCATTCCCCCTGCTTGTTCCCTCTCTCACTGTGTCTCTCTCTGTCAAATAAATAAAATCTTTAAAAAAAAAATAAATAAATAAATAAATAAATAAGGTAACAGATCAGTAAAGTACTTGGCCCCTCCCAATGAAAATATTATTACTACCACCACCACCAGTATCACTGCTTCTTACCACCACGTCTGCATTATGAGGACATCGAGGACACTGTGCAGTCCACTCTTAGTAGACACTCCCCTGAAATCACCCAGACCCCAGGAAAGAGAAAGTCACATAGATCATACAGGCATACCTCGGGTTCAGTTCCAGACCATCTGATGTGCCATTTCTCTATATCTGGTCTGGACTCTCCTGGGAATGAAATCTTTTATACAAGTGGCCTGTTTCCTTTTTTTTTTTTTACTCCCAATTACCTGCTTTCCTGTCCACAGTGGAAAGGGCTTCAGGATGGCAGGAGGAAAGAGCTTCACACGCCCTACTTTGTCTGTGAGTCCTCGGTATAGCAGCTCCATATATTGCTCCCGAGTGAAAAAGCAACCTCGAATGGTCATGTTTGCACCCGAAACCATGTGATCTTGGATCAACCCCGCCAATGGCTGGCCATCCTACAAACCAGAAGAGGTAAGAAAGAAGGCAAATATGAAATCACATTCTAATTCCTAATCATCTGCTTGGAAGCCATGTACTAGTAACAGCCCTCCCCTCTACTCCTGTATGGTTCTGCCCACAGCCTCACTAGGCCCAGGCTTGGGCCTCCCATCTGGAGAGCAAACTGCCTCCCAAAGCATATGACCTGGGCTTCCTGACCGGCCTCCACCTTTTACATTTGCCCATTGTTCAAGATCAAAACAGCTCCAACTCATCCAGTTCCCCAAGCCTTCTCTCCACAATCCCATCTGGTTCTAGTTACTCCAGTATATTTTTGGCATCTTTGCATAAATTTGGTCTAGCTGCAGTTTGCTGTGTTCTTGCTTTTATATTTTGGTTTTATGCTCTAGTATTTTTCACACATTTCTGGCCTGTTTTCCTCTAAATCAGTCACCCATTCAATAAATATTTATTGAGAGAATACTATATGCCCAGACATTTGGGTTAGCCCTCCAATCTACTCTAGTGGACCAAACAGACATGATCCTTTATGGTGAGGAAGAACTAGACAATCAACAAATGATTGGATGAATACATTATCACAAAGAGTTTTAAATATCTTGGAGGAAAATAACAGATGGGTCATCATACAGATTAGAGGTAGGGGGATGGTCAGAAAGGATCTTTCAGGGGCAGTATTACAGGGCCCTGAGTATTACTGACTTAAGCCTCAGCTCTCTAAGGGGTAGGGGGTCAGCCAGAGGAACCTCGAGAGGGTTGAGAGGGCCTTGCTGTGCATGACTATGGAAAAAAAGAATGCTCACTTACAAGTGTCTCTTCACAATGTAGCACATGTTCATGGTGGGGCCTTTAATAGAAGCTGTTATCTACCAGATGCCCAAACAAGGGCTTTTATGTAAGCCCCAGTGCGTTCATCTCATTTGAAACTTTTCACAGACTAAGCCTTAGTCTCCTGCAACTTATCTGGAGGTCTGTGTTCATGGCAACGTAAGGCACACTAACGTAAAAATAGCTATGCCCACTGACATGCTCTAAGAAGCAGTGTTTGCAAACTTTTCAGTGTTTATGGGAACTTGAGAAAAATCTGTGCCTTGGATCTAAAGACTGTTATCATTTGATTATTTGTTAAATACTATCCAATATTATGGCCAGGTTTCATAACTAAGCTAGCTAAAGGAACTCACAAATGCAGCCATGGAGAAATGCCAGGAATTTAACCACATGTACTAATTCAAAGGATAAAAAGGATGCTTGTCAAATAGTGGACATACTGTGGCAATGGGCTCTATATAAACTCAAAGACAATTATTACAGATGGGCTGAATAGACAAGGCAAGGTCAGATGGTGCACACAGCCTCTCTTACGAAGGCTTCGAGTTAAGAGCAGGAATAAAAAATTATACTCTGCATCTTGTTCCAAAGACAAGGTCTTATTTTGCTTGGGGGATGGAGAACCCAAACCAGTATTACGCATTTGCCTCATCCCACAGTCTTTGGGGGCAGATAGAGATTTTTCCTTTTGTTTTCTTCCTTTAAAGAACATAATTACAAGTTATGTGATCTATTCAGTGCCTTCCCTATTCTCCATCCAGATTTTTCCATGACTAGAAAATTACCTTAATGGCTAAATTGCTTTCAATGCAATAATCATGAATCGTAGGGAGGAATGCTGATTAAAGCAATTTACTAAGGGCCTACTTATAATTCTGGATTTCCCAAATCCTGCTTAGGATCAGAAAGACCATCTCTCAATCAAAAACCCAGATAATTGTTAGCTATCCTATTCCACCTAATATCACAGCAAAATGACATTACAATTAATTCCTTTGGTCAGGATACTTTGAGAATTAGGGTACTCTGTGACTTGAATTTTCTGGCTAAGTGGATAGTCAGGAGACTCTCAAACCTTGTTAAAAACTTTCCACAAGGCACTGGCCCTCAAAAAATACAACAAACAGAAGAAAAAAAATCCACAAAGAAACACATCAATGAAAAGTTTAACTGTTTTCTCGGGAAAGAAAGAGCTGGTATCATTCACCTCCTATTTTAAGTAAGAAAATAACCTGCAACTCTACTAAACACATAAACAATAAAATTAAATGTCCTTTAATCGGGTACTACGGTTAATCAAGGAACAGAACCTGGAAAACAGAAGAAATCGAAGGGAAATGGAAATAAGGAAAATAAAAATACACCAAGAAAAATTACCTCCTCTCTCCCAAAAAATGACTTTCCTAGTGTAACAAAGCCAGTTCCTGTTCTGTTAGGACTTTACCACCAAAGTACTTTAAGACATGTTGCATTTTTACAACCATTAGCAAAAACAGATTCCCTGTCTTGGCATTTACACTAAGGACTAAATGAAACTGATCGAGAATCAAAAGCTCTGTACCTGTGGCTAAGAAAACTGGTGGAAAGTGAAGTGAACCCTCAGGTCATCCCCTAGAAGTTTCTTCCCCCTAAGAACTTAATTTGTTGATGTAAGCTTATTTATCTGGGTCCTGCCTGTCTCCTGACCTAAAATTGGTGGGCATGTGAACACATGCTGAGGCACATCTGGATTTAGAAAGGTCAGCCCTTTGAAGGACACAGTGTAAGCATGAAGCCCTTGTATGACTTTATTCAATCAAAATGAAGTAAGGAACATTCAAGTTCACTGGTCTGAGAACTTCAGAGCACCCCAACTCCCCATTCCAACCCCCCTCATGTCCAGTGGTCACTCTGCCAGCCACAAGTGACCCATCTGCTGCTCCCTGGTAGTGTCCCCTGTGGTGAAATGTGACCCTGCCTCTAGAGTCAAGGAGCCAGTTCAGTCCTGGGATCCACTTCCTGCCACGTGGCCTTACCCAGCCCCAGCCCTGCCTGGTAAGTGAGGCTAATGACCCATGATGCTGAGTACATGGGCTTGGGAGTCAAAGGTGCTGGGTTCAAGTGCTGGCCTCGTTGCTGGCTGGCAAGTCACTTGTGTGTCCTCATCGGAAAACCGCACTTATCTCATAAGTTGTCGTGAGGACTGAGAGAACGTCTGCAAACAGCTTAGAGCAGTGCCTGCTGTATGGGGGCCGCTCAGTGCATGGTGGCTTTTACTGCCGCCTCAGCGACAGCCACGACTCTTATTGACATGAAAAGGCAAAAAATCAGTTTTTAAGTTAGTAAAATGATTATTCTAACTTCCAAGGGACCTCAGTGGGCCTTTAATCCCTCCTTCCTACTTTTAGCGCCTTCACTAATCCAGTGCTGGCTGAAGCGGGCAGAGAAGGGAATGAGAGTTAAACTCAAACAGCTGGGTCCAGCGTGAAGCCGCAACAGCGTGTCTGGTGCGAACAAGGCCAGGGCGCTGGGTCCCCGGGCCCCTGGCCAGGGCCTGCTGCTGGGAAGAGAAGTTCCCAGGCGGGGAGGGCACTGGCCGATGCCGGACGTCTCCGAGCAGCCTCCCGTGCTCGCCTGCCTGCAGAAGTCCCATCTGCTCTGCAGAAGGGCGGCAAGAGCCGCGGAGGTGGAAAGCAGCAGAGCCCCGGGGAGCTGGGGGCTCCCTGTAACTTCCTCCGCCTTCCCAGCGGTGTCCTGCTGCAAGTTACAGCGCTCCTTCGTCTTCTCCATGTGTAACCGTGGACACTAACAGCACCTGCTCCAAGGGCTGCGCAACGGTGAAAAGGGGAAGCCTCCCAAGTACTTTGCACAGGGTCTAGCATTGACGAAATGCTTGGCAAATGGCAACTATAATTCCACGTTACTATTACTACTGATTCTTTCACATCCCACCACAACCCAAGTGAATGACATATAATTGTGAATCACTGTGACACAAACGGCTGATAATTTTAAAGGCCTCAGGCCTTAGGATGGGTAGTGAGGGGTTAAGTGGCATCTGGAACATACTCGGTTTTCTTTCATGCAGGCTGGCTCTATCCCCACTCTTGTTCCCATGAACACTCGTTGACTCAGGTCCCTGCCACTTAATAGAATGGATCGGCTGGGAAAGGAAGCTGAATCCTTCCTCATGCACCCCACCGGACAGCCATGACCACGTGGGTCTGCTTTTAAGGACCAACCTCAGAGAGAGAAGGAAGGGATTCAAAGAGGAGACACCTTCATGGGCTAGAGGGATCTCATTGTGGGCCCTCGTGATTAAGTTGTCTCTTAAAACTCATGCCTGTCAGAACTCAAAGGATCAAAGTCCTCTGGGGATCATGAGGACCATCACAGTTGGGATGCTTATGCTTGCCAGTGGCTAATAAATTGTAGAATCCAAACATAAGTCCGGAAGACAAGACCTATTACACAGCTACTAGTTGCTACCCTCTAAGCAGCTAGAGGGCTGAAAGCCCCACCTGGAAGAAGCCAGAACCCTCTCTTCCACGGGCCCCTGCCCTGGAGCTACCCACTGACCCCAGAAGCTGTCAAGAGCCCAGACCTAAAGTGCCAAGTTGTGCCAGCGATGACCACGGAACGGCCTCAAGGTCAGACCTACCTTGGGAACAAGGTACTGCTGATCCGTGCAGGCCAGGACATGGGCCTCGGCCCGGCCCAGTTCACTCTGGGGGAAGTGAGCATTCATCTCATCTCCATCAAAGTCAGCGTTATATGCCTTGCAGTTGGCATAGTGGAGCCGCAGGACTTTCTCTTCAGGCAGGATGCGGGCGTGGTGTGCCTGGATAGAGGGTCTGTGCAGGGTGGGCTGTCGGTTCAGCAGGAGGATGTCCCCATTCTTCACATGCCGGCACACCTGAGGGCAGAGCAAAGAAAACTGGAGTCAAACCCTCGAAATCTCTGAGAAATAGCTACGAGCCCAGCATAGCCCTGATCCTGGCTCTGGGCTCAGAGATGCAAGCAATAGAGGAGGCTCCAGGCCCCTGTCCAGTAGTCTCTGTTTTCTTCAGAGGGACATAACCTTTCCGGAGTCTTGGATTCCTCTGGCTATTGGTCTAGGGAAAGAAATGGACACATCTGAAGACAGCATATCTGCACGTAACTGTGAAACCCTTCGCTTGAAAGGGCCTGGCAGACCTCTGGAATCCCCCCTCCCACAGTCACATGGGAGTACACTATTCTAAACGCGAATCCCATGTTTTAGAACTACCTGACCCAACCTCAAATGGTAGAGTCAGGGAACACAGGGTTCTGACCCCTACTTTAATGCCTTCTGAAAACATTCTTTCACACTTAAAACATTAATAAGAAATTTAAATTGCCATAATCTTTTGGGAAAGCAATCTGACAAGAGAATTAAGAACATTTAAAACTCATTTCCTAAATAAATAAAAATATATTAAACCTTCAAAAAAAAAGTAAATGATAAAGTCAAATAAAAATAAATAAAACTCATTTCCTCTTGGCATTTCACGAGGAAAAAAGTACCAATGTAAGGTTACATAAACATATATGTTTAAGCAGCAGTGTTTACAGTGGAAAAACCTGGAATAACTTGGGCTGCCCACAGAAGTGGCTTGGGTATATATAAACCATGCTATACACTATGGAATATTATGCAATGATGAAAACAGCGGAGTCAAATCTATACTAGTCCTGAAGTGATGGCAACAACGTATTCCAGTAAAAAAACAAACAAAAAAGTCCACGTGCCAATTAAGGTGACAGGAGGAGGCAATTGAAAACCCGACACAACTCTCCATGTATTTATATACGTGAGGAAAAAGGCTCCTTGGATCCTTACCAAGCTGTGACCATTGACTTCGCAAGGGCCAGGGCACGTGGGGAAGAAGTAAGGCACAGAGTACTTACCACCTTTACCTCCACCCATCTTAGTAGTGTTCCTGTGACAAGGAGCATGTATTACTTCTATACTTTTTTTTTTTTTTAAGAGGTATTTAGCCATTTTTAAGGAAAGCAAGAACTACTGCAGAAGTGATATGCTCATTGTGGGGGGAAAAATTAGAAAATACAGACAAACTTAGAGAACAGAACAAAAACCACAAGTAATTTTACTCCTTAACGATGGCCAGCATTCACACTTTCTCCCCTTATCGATATGCCACCGGTCATGTCCTCCAGACAGAACACCACTTCCCACAAAGCTGACTTCAGTGGAAGGCTCATTAAGCCTCATGCTGCCCTTCAACTCCCCTTGAATCAACTGCTGGGCTCCCTAAATGGTGAACATGAACGCTATTTTAAAAAGCGAACACATGAAGGCCGCTGCTGCCCCAACCATTCTGCAGGCCCCCTGAGCAGCCCAGAGCAGTTACGGGGACCGGGTCAGACCCCTCCCACCCAAGTTCCCCCAAATCACAGCAGGCAACAGGTTGGGAGTAACAAATTACTCCAAGTCTAGTCTCTTTTTGTGTTGCCCATATTTATGAAGCTGAACCAGAAAGGTGGCTACTGAGAGGCTAGAAGTGAACAAAAGATCCTCCCCATCCTTCCCCGCACCTCCCCCCCAACACACAAATTTTCAGCTGAGCTGAAGGTTTCCTCCAGGTCAGGGAAGCAGGGAGCAAAACCCTGAAATTCTAAAAGGCAGTCCTAAAAGCACTTAGCAATGAGGCAGTCTTTGTGCTCCCCAAGGAGTTCAAACCTTCCCCTCTCTGCTCCCACATCCATGTTTCCAAGGAGACCCATACCTCCTGTGGATTCCCATGAGGGTCTGCCCAGAGCACGTCACAGAGCCTGAGGTGACTTTCAAGGTCTTATTTCTTTAGCCTCTCCAGGGAGAAACTGCCCAGACCTGTGGCCCAGGCCCAAAACCCCAGGATGGGCCTTGGATTTGAGTCTCGTAAATTCGAGACCTCCTCCAGCATAAGCAAACCCCACAGCTGGGAAGGCACACAGGCCAGTCTGACAGGCAGCAGCCAATCCAAACAGAAGCCCTGGAGCACAGGGAGCTCCCCTCGCCAACCCAAACCTGAGGCCCTTCCTTTCTCTTGTCTCTAAATAAATACTGCAGTGAAAATTAGCATGCCCCGGTGCCCGAGTCAGAGTTTTCTGAGGCACACTCAGAGCCAAGGAGTGGCTCCTGGCAGGCTGCTGCACTGGGAAATGAGGCTCAGCCGTCCTGGCCACCTCCTCCTGATTTACAAGCCCCAGAGGAAGGGACAGAGGTTTCACACCTCCCAGGGGAAACGGGTCCTGTCAGTCATCCCCTCCCTTCTCGCCTAACCTGCTATGCGTCCTTCCGGGGACCCGGCTCTCTTCTTCCCGCTCATGTCCCCCGGCCCTTGAGCCAGTCCCAATCTACATGTAACACATTAACCAAAGTCTTTTAAAAATACAAATAAATTAGAAGTACGCGTACATGTGATTATATAAACACTGTGTATAAAGTTATTGAGATTTTGGAAAATAATCATCCTTAGTCCCCAGGTCCTGATATAAGAACCGCTTTTCCTTCATGAAGTCCCTTCCTGTCTCTGCCCGTGGATTATCAGGTCTAATGTGGCCCTCTGCCCTCAGAGCCTCCCGCACCTTAGCCTGGACCCATCTACTCCACAGGGGTTTCCTCAGCACCTCCACACTGGGAGCTGAGGAGAGAGTGGTGAGCAGAACAGCCTGCCCGCACCCTCCTAGCATTTAGGAACTGGAGGGAGGATGAATGGGGGCACGCATGGTGACAACACAATGCAGTGAGAACAACAAGGGCGGGGCGAGAAGGCCAAGGGTGTGGTGGGAACACAGTGGGGGGCAGACCTCATACAAGTTTCGAGAGTGGCAAACTACGGCACACAAGTGGGATGCCTGCTTTTAGAAACAGTCTTCTGGGAACACGGCCAGGCCCATTCACTTGTGCGCTGCCCACGGCGACTCAGACACTACAGGGCCAGGCTAGACCAGCTGCAGCACAGCCTAGAACATTTACTGCCTGGCCCTCCGCTGGAAAAGTCTACAGACCCCTGCCCTACAAGACGAGGGCTTGGCCGAGCCCTGAAGGACTAGCAAGAGCTGGCCGGGGAGTCTGGGGGAGGGCAAAGTGATGCAGGCGGGGACACAAGTGCACACGTGCAAGGCCCTGACGGGGACCAGCTGGAGTGTGGGGGGTGAGCTGAGAGGTGAAGCTGGGGGAGAAAGCAGGGACAGTGTGCCCAGGACTGGAACTTAAGCTGGGAGACCAGCGACCAGGCCAACCGCATTCAACCTCACCGCTGCTCGGAGCTCACGTCAGTCACTTCCCAGGAACTGAGCGCTACGTGGCAGCAGGCCAACCTTCCTTCTCCCAAACCCTGAATCTCGGCTCACCTCCAACCCTACAGACGTTAACTACAAGGCCATGTGAAACTCTCCGTGCATTTGCCTCATCCTCACATCCCAGTCACATCAGAAACCCGGTACCCTTCTGCTTTTCTTTCAAACGCCCTTAGCTCCTGGCTCTGCTGCCTCACGAGAGCTCCGGGACCTGGCTCCTCCCACTGCTCAAACTGCTCTCCTGCGTCACAAGTGACCTTCTCTTGGACAAATCAGATGCGCCTTCCCGGGGTTTCCTCACTCTTCTCAAACTTCACATTTAACTTCACGAGCAACTAACAAGTGCCCCTGGGAGAGCTGAAGATACCCAGGGACTGGTTTTGACCTGGAGGAGCCCCACAACCATGTGTGGGAAACAGATGCAGATGTCAAATGAGGTGGCCCAGCCCCCCACTCTCCTCCCTCAGCTTCCCGGTTCCTCCTTCCCCTTCCTCCTGCTCCGCCATTTCAGCCCCAATGAGTCCCCCATTTTCTCTCCATTGTACTTTGTGTTCAGAGTCTAACCCTCTGAAAATCTCATTTCCTAACTCTACGGCCCCTAATTTAAGTCCCGCACACCCACCTTTCATAGAAGATGGGCCTTTAGATTCCCCACCATCACCTCACTTTACAGGGGCCGTGTGCATCTCCTTCCAGGGCGCTCCCCACTCTCCTGCTTCATTCTCACCTCTTGTGTCTTCCACAGCCCTGACCCCCAGACTCTCTAAGTCCTTCCTGGCTCTCTCTCTGAAACATCCCTGCCATAACCTTCCCTTCCCTGCAGCCCTGTGGCTGGCTGTCACCTGCCTCCTGATGACTCCAAACCCTCCCTGCCCTCCCACCCTGCCCATTCCCCTTAGCATCAAGCACGTAGCCACAGGCCTCCACTGCTAATTCCCTACTGTATCCGCCACACCACTGAGCCATGGGGCCACGCATTCCCTGCCCCCACCACACCATAAACTCCAGAGTAGTGGGACCTTGTCTGTGGTGAGCGGCAAAGTGCGGGGGCGGAGAGAGCACTGGGTCCTCCATACCGCCTGACCCTTCCTCTCAATTTGTCTGACCGGGAGACTCTTTGGTACGTTTGGCTTGAGTTAATATGAAGATCACTTCATGTCTGTCTTGCTTCACCCTAAGTTATGTGACCTCTGCCTTGGGTCTCCTGCATCTCTCACAAAGCTCCTACCAAGACACCAGGCCGTTGAGAAAGGCAGAATGATCCCGTGAGCCTGAACGTAAACCTTACTTAACGCACTGGAAAAGAACAAAGCAGGTGGTCTGATCTGTCTGCCCACGTCTCCCACCACCAAAGCAGAACTCCGGCAGCGTGCTCCTGCCCCGCCTTGGCAAAGCTACGAGACAGAAGCAGCGAGACGGCAGGTTGTGGGGAAGAACCAACAGCACCATAACCAGGCCAGAGTGCTTCCCTAACCCTTCTGTTCCTCCTCTGAAGTTCCTTCAAGGCTGAGGGAGACTCTGTAGAGTTCGAACTCATTACGAAAGAGGATCTTGATCGGCCACTGGGCGTGCCCGAGTCAGAATGCAAGGAGAGGTCTAACAAACGTGCAGAGGAGACGTGGTGAAGAAACGCACTCGGCAGCCCCCGACGCTGCACACTCACCCACCAACTAAACCCAGATAAAAACCCATTTCACCTCAACAGCCACCGCTAATGCCTGGCTAGGGGTCATCTGTCATGCTCCCCCCAGTATAAATGGCTAGCTTTAACAGGACACAAATGAGGTCACCCACCGATTTCACACCCCTAGCTAATCAATCACGTACTCTTTCCAGTGGAGCCCGAATACACCTTAGGATCCCTTAACACTGTACCATGGGCAGCCATCAGCAATCGCCAGAAAAAGAGGCAAAGGACGAAACCCATGGGTTATCAGTTATCACGGACATATCACACAGGACATTTCCTTCCTTCAGGGCAGCTCTCAAATGCCAGCGTGTAGAAAAACCCTCTAAAGCGCTTGTTCAACACAGATTCCTGGGCCCCATTCCCAGATTCTAATCCATTTGGTGGGGGGTGGGGAGGAGAGAGTGAATGTGCATTTCTCACAAGCTCTAGGGATGCTACCGCTGATGGTGATCTGAGGACCACCCTTTGAGTCGCCCTGCGTAAGGACAGCAAATTTGCCTGCCCCAGGACCACAACGGAGTTATTATTAGAGAGCATTTCTCAAGCCTTGGATGGGTGCCCGACACTGTGCTGCATGACATGGAACAGCCAAGTGAAGCTTTAATCACGGGGTCAAGATCCTAGGAACTCCAGCTCCAGCTGGGGAGGTAAAGCAAGCACCATGAAGCCCCTAAGGAACACCCACATATGGGGGAATCTTCATCCCGGGGAGGCAGAACAGCTCATAGACTCCTGTGTCAGCACTCATGACTCACAGTCACAGGGGAGCCCCTGATCAAATCGGCCCACTACTCACAATTTTTGTCCCCTGGGGCTTAGGTGCCCCCGTGGCTGGTGTCAGGAGCTGTTTGGCTACAGCCTCCCGCTGGGTCAGGTCGACGGCACTCAGGGCTGTGCGGCTGCCATCCTCATTGATGACCATGGAGGCTCCCGGGTGCACACTGGGGCCATTGATGACTGCTTGCCTCAGTTCCTGAACATTCCAGGGGGTGACTGGCTGAGGGTAGGTCAGTTTTGTGGCAAACACCTGGAGATGGAATGAATATGAAAACTCAGGGTAGGCAGAAAAGATGATACTGATTCAAAATCTGACTCAACAGGCTATGCAACTTCTTCCCCAAGACACGGAGGTGCTATCTGTGCCACAAAGGTCCTTCAAGGAGTAAGCAACATCCTGTCTGTCTTCTCCATAGAGCCATTTTTCTAGACTTGAGGCCTCAAGGGAACAGAGAATGGACCTCCTTTCCTAGTACTCTGTCTGAAGAGAATAACTGGAGTGTTGCAGTTTACACATTAGAATTTTGGTAACTCATTCTAAAACTTCGTCATTTCCTCACCCACCGATCAATTCATACTCTCCAGAGGGAACACAGAATGGGACACTAGGTTGAGAGAGGTGGCAAATCCCTGCCCTCAAATACCACACCACAGCCCTCTCCGCTCTCGCAGACATCACCAAGTGATCGTGGCCCCTGCCCTGAGCCCAGACATGGCGTCGGAGCCTCTACCCGGCAGTTTTGGCTGCCACTACGATCAGGGCGGCGCTTGAGATGAAACCGATTCGGTCTCCGGATACACGAGAAAATGCAGGGTTCCACTTAACGCTAGACCTGCAAGGTACTCCAAGAAAAACGAGTTTCCTGGTTAAGTGAGTTTCTAAGCTGCTGAATATCATAAATCCTCTGATGCTTCCAAATGCACTTCACTACTCTTCACTGCCTCTGAGGAGTCTGACGTAAAGAACCTGGTTGGATTCTGTCCAGGTTCTTTGTCCAGGTTTCTGCTTGGATGACACTGCAAAAGGCCTTACCTGCCACCCCAGCCAGCACTCCCTTTCCCCATCGCTTGCCCTACTTTTGCCAATGCACTGACCACTGCCTGACAGAGTGTTTATACTCCTATGTATTTGTTTATTCGTCTCCACCACTGGAATGTAAGCTTCTCAGGGGACACTCTAGTCTGTCTGGTTGACTGCTAATCTCTAGCTTACTCCCCAAACCTACTTTAGCACCTCTGCTCCCATAACACCTCTCCACGGTGCTCTACGGAAAGTGTGTGTCACGAGGCACCAAGAGCTAGTCTCACACAGTGAGCTCCTCACGGCCATCCTGTGAGTAACACCCCCCAGCCACCATGGCCTGAGACCTGGAACAGGCTAGAGGTGGGCAGAGGAGTAACTACAGAGTCCCTCCTTAGGACCAGCTATTATGGAATGAAACCAGATCCAAGAAAGGGAGGCCCAGGCCCCCTGAAGGTAGAAAAAGGAGGCAGCACTAAAGGTCTCTCCTAAAGCTGGGATGCTTTAAGGCATTGTGAAGCCAAAGCCTACCGGGATAGCCCAGGCCTTCAGTCCAGAAAAAGCAATGAACAGCAGTAAATGGGCCTCTCTTCCCAGGGCCTCAGACTCAGGAAGGTCACCACTGGGCTTCACAAGGCCTTTCTCTGCCACCTGGTCCAGCTTCTGGATGGAAAGACCTAGGTTCTAGGAGGCAGTGGGCACAGGACTAAGCTTTCTCTGACTCCTGTCCTCTGACATGTGTGCCCTTGCCCAGGGAGCCAAGTGTGCCCCAGAGGGACGAGGCGGTGGGCATGCAGGGGGCCGTCAGAACACTTGAGCTGCGCTCATCACCAGCGCTCCCCCGAGAGCAGCAGAGGGGGCAGCATATGAGGAAATGAGACTCTCCACAAAGGGAATTAAACCATCTTCATATTACTGACCTCAAGGCCCATTAAGGAGGGAGCCGATTAAAGCGCTGCTAATGAGCCCCACAGCTTGAACGGGTGGGGAAGTGAGAGGAGGAGGCCGGCTCCCAGAGGGAACACTAATGGGTGGATGGGGCAAACCGCTTACCCCGGAGGAACTGGGAGGATGGATGACACGCATACAGCCCTCTCTGGGGGTGCTCTCTTCCCTTCCTGTGTCTGGCAACTAAGGGTACACATTCCTGACTCCTAATGCCAGGCAAGTGCATGAGGCGCAAATCCCCTTTTCCCTCTTCCTCATCTCTGTCATGTGCTCAATTTGACCAGGAAGGTTTCGACTAGGCTCTGAGAGGTAGGGGGGAAGACATGCAGGCGGGGATGTGGAATGCCCTGCAGTCGGCTCCCTGCTTGCCCAGCAAGTGGGTCTTCCTTGTAGGCAGGTGTTTGGAGACTTGGCGAGGAGTGAAAGCAACTCCATCACACAGCCTCATGTCCCCTCCAAACAGCTTGTTCAGGAAGAAGCATAAGCTATCCCCACCCAAGCCACCACAGTCGGCTGTACACCTTCTCCCCAGCCCTCAACGTTCCCATGTGCCACCCAACAGCAGCTGGTGAGGACTCTCCACACACACCATGGGAATTCCAATTTCGTTGGTGTTAATGTACATATCTGGGCAGATGACCGAACGGGCCGCGTAGTCCACTCGCTTCCCCATCATGTGTTTTCGGAATAAGCCATCCTTCTTCTCCAGGATCTTTATGCAGGAAAAAGTCCACAGAAAGCATCATTAGGAAAAAAAAAGTCAAATATACTTATTATTTTCTTATTTCAATACAAGTACACTTATTATTTAATCCCTTCAGCTAGCAACAGGGATCCAACCTCCTGCTCACCTGTCTAATGCCAGGGTACTTTTCCATCATTAATTTGTCCATCTCACTATCAAACACAATATTGACGTGGCTCTGAAGACGAATCCAAATGTTGTAAAGTTTGTCTGTGAGGGACTGGCCTGGAAGCAGACTCAAAAAGGACCGGTCCAGAACAACTGAAGAGTCTTTTTCCTGGCAAGACACAACCAAGAAAACAGGCAAGATGGAAAAACCTCAAAAAGGTCAGGTTTGGTTTTATTTTTCTTTCTTCCTCTCGCTCTGACACATGATGAGCTCTGGAGTCTGCCTTTATGTCTTTTGAACGCGACAGATCAGTGGCAAAACTGCTAATAAATCAATCTTCTCAGTTTGTATCAACAAAACATCAGCCCCATTATGCATTTACCAGCCTGTCTTTTTCTGATAGTAAAATGAACTCAAGTTTCTTTCTTTTCTTTCTTTTTTTTTTAAAGACCAACACACATTTTCTACCTCACAGTTTCTGTAAGTCAGGAATCTGGGTACATACAGCTCAACTGGATTCTCTGCTTCAGTCTCTCCTAGGCTGTAACAGAGTCAGCCCGAGCCAGGGTCTCATCTGAAGGTTCAACTGGGGAAGAATCCATCTCTAAGCTCACATGGTTGTTGGCAGGGTGCAATTCCCCTAGAGCTGCTAGACTGGAGGCCTCAGGTTGCCCAGAGGCCACCTGCAATTATGTGCCTCACGGGCTTCTCCAACATGGTAGCTTATTTCATTGAAACGTGTAAGCCAAGAAAATAAAGGAAGGGTTGGCTAGCAGCAGCTGCTGAGTCCCTTACTATCTAATTCTTCAAGCTACCCTAGAAATTCTTCCCCCTATTCTCTTCATAAAGCTGTTATCCCACCAAATAACTGATTCTCACATGCAATTTTACCTTTATTTATGGTTTTGGAAAAACTTAATCCAAAGCACTTACAAAAACACAAGTAAAATAATTTCTCAAAAGGAAAAACGTTGGCCATACTATTTTCTATGTTATAAATTAAAATATTGGTCCCCAACTGAAATATGTCAAGGGACTGGCTGAAATCCAAGCCTCACTGGAATTTTTAACCAATCCTTTTTAATATTTCTGTCCCTGACTCTGCCTCCTTTTCTTCTCTCCCTACGTGCCTAGGAGACAGGCTCTTAACCCGCCTTACAGCACCACCTATTAACACTGTCTGGCCACCTACTAGCCCCACCTGCCTGGCTATGACACAAGAGCCAGACAGATGTCCCCCAGTGTGAGACGAGAGAAGAGACCTGTCAGTGTGTTGGGAGAGGTATAGGGGGAGGGGTGAAGATCTAGTAAATAAGAATGACATGAAAACCATTAGTGAAGTGGGTTTGTCCTCAACCCTGAGAAATAGAGGAGTCTTCTTTACTTATAGGGAGGACAGATGTATTTTCTCTCTGGCGGAGGGAGCCTCATAGGGACAGACTGTCACCTATACGACAACAGGGGCCTTGTCAGCCTAACTCACTGCCTATGACATTACCTGGCTCAGGGCTATGTGATTACCTTTATAATGAGTCCCGTGAGAGGGCTGCCATATGAATGGAATGTGGGGAGCATATGGGGAAAGAAATAAGAACGGGTCCTGTTAATCACAAAGAAAGAAGGCACCGTGACTTCAGGTAGCAAGGACCTTAAGAATCAGAGGATACTGTTTATTTCTGCAGACTCTTAGCTTTTTTTTTTTTTTTTTTTTAACAAATGGCTGCTCTATTTTCAAGGAGCATTAAAATAAAAATTCTCAGCCCTGCTTATGGGTCCTGGCTACCCTATGGCCTTCCCTCCAAACTGGACCAGGGCCTGCAGATGGCACATTTCTCTTAGACTGAAGGTTTCTGAAAGCATACTACCCTGACAGATCAGAAAACTTCAGCAAAACCGAAGACAGTGCAGAGCAGAATACGGGTAACCCACAGCGCAAGTGGCCAGGCAGACAGTGGCGCCACCTGGTGATGGGCCTGGCTCCCAGCCGAACTGCTGCCGGCAGCTGGAAGGGAGCCCGAGAGCCCCATCCACTGACACAGCCCTTCCTGCTTCCATCCAGGGAACATCTCAAAGCTGGAAAGGACCTCAGTGATCTCAGCAACTTCTCCGAGTGCCTGATTCATCTTTACACCCACTGAAGACCTGGCACACTGAAGTAGCTCGGAAAGTCGGCTGAAACGGGAAAACTGAATCCCACGCTATCATCTACTGACGAGGAAACAGAGGCCTCAAACATGACAGTCCTATTCTGGGGAATTCCTAGAATCAACAATGGTGCCCTCCTGAACCCAATGCTAGAGGTCTCAATGAGCCAAAAACAGACCTGGATGACTCAGGCTCTGGTACTGTAACCCAAAAGGGACATTCTAAGAGCCCACAGGAAGCAGACTCTTCTTTCTAGAGCTGCCAGTCACTGCCAGTGAAGGCAGGTGGCCCAGAACAGCCTATATGTAAAACCTTACCACCAACCATACACATTTTACAGTGGAGACGGGCCCACAAAATCAAAGCAACTCAGCAGAGGTCACTGGGGCAAGACCTAGATCTTTCTATGCTCTTATCATGCTTTCCCCCAACATTACTGAGGTTTCCCCAAATGACGGCTTGCACACAAACTGTACAAAATTCCCAACCAGCAGCTCCCTGCACCCCCAGCGTTCTGCATCTGCACTGTGGGCCTTAGAACTAAGCAGACAGGCTGACGACATCAGCTCCAAGGCAGCCCTGACCTCATCTTTGGCAGGTGCTGCCACCTCACACGGCAGCTCCTGTTCTTGGGCCATCAATGCCAGAAGTTTTCGGATCAGAACCATGTCCTTCATGACAGCCTGCAAGTTCACCGTCTGGCCATTGGTAAACATCTGGTCCCCCAGCCGATTGACAGGGCGATACCTGTAGGGGGACACATGGAATCAGGAACCGTTGAGCACGAGGGAAGGGTCATATTCTTCAGCCTCTTGCCAATCCCTGCTACAAGCAACTCACAACCCACCACACTCGGAAACCAGCCAACATTCCTACCGCAGTCAGGACGAACACTCCCAGCCACCTGCAACCCGGGTGTGGAACCGCTGCTTTGCTTCTTAGTGCGCTAGGCCCTCCAGGCCTCTCCCAGAGGTCATTATTCCACCGCTCAATAAGCCTTTTTCGGCGAAATAAAGCTAATTAAAGGGCATTACCTTGAGGGTGGCACGACCAGGAAATCCAAAAAGAACATACTGGGATTGAATCTAGACTCCATGTCGACATTTTCCAGTCCCAAAAAAAGGTAATTCAGAAAGAATCCTGCATTTGAAATAAGCCAAAATGATCATTTACATCTACGTGTGAGGGCAGGGATGAATGACCACAAAAATTCCACTGGGTGACAAAAAAGAAAAACAGAATACGAAACAGTAAGTAGAGTAAAATCATATTTTTTCTTTCTAAAAACAAGCAAAAAATAGCCTTTCTGTGTTGAGAACCCACACACAGGTGAGATGGTGGTTTAAGGACGAGTGCCACGGCGCCCCCCAGTGCTTAGCTTGGGGCTGAAATGGACAAGGATGGGGAATGAAAACGTCTTGTTTCTCACTACCCTCCTGGACTATTAGACTTATACATGCACGAGCGTGCGTGCGCGCACACACACACACACACACACACAGCTTTGGTTATCTATAAAAAATGTATCTGAAATACAGAAAATCAATAAAAAAAAGTTAGCCTTCTTACAAATAAAACAAAACAAAAAACCCTCCATATAGATGTTATCAAGAAGGCATCATTTTTGTGGATCAAAGCTGTATTTTAAGTTTCCAATGAACTTAAAAGAAAGCTGCAGAGAGAATGAATAAAAGTGTTAGGGCCTGCCACAGAAATGATCACACTAACTTGAGTGCTCTTTTTTTTCCCTGACATCACTTATCCCTTCAGCAGCATTTTCATTTTTAAGTGCCTATCATTACACAGCAACTGCATGCAGTGTTCCAGAACAAGAGCACTCTCTGAGGGTGGCGACATTGACCAGATGTCAAACTTGCAGGCTGAATACAGTGCCTAGCTTTTGTTACACACGCAAAAGGAATGGAAGACTCCTTTTCGTAGGGAATTAAAATGTGGAAAAATCCTAAAAAAAAAAAGAGTTCATTTTTTGAATCACAGGAGGAATTCCCTTTGAATCCTTTTCTGAAAAAGTTATTAACAGGCATTTAAAGTAAGGTGAGTTACACTGTACCTTCTAGAAAGATGTCAAACTGTATTAAGCGAGGCCCACCCACAGCTGTCATTTAATGACCAGGTTCAGTTACAATGGTTGTCAAGTTCATGTTCTTGCCTGCTCTAGAATGCATTGATGACAATGTACCCTGAAGCCAGCCCCAAACCTATGAACTGAATTCAGGAGAGATCTGTAATTATCACAACTCTGAAAACATAAAAATAATAAGGCAGGATAAATGAGCCCAGAGACTCATTTCAATTTCTTTAGGTTGGTACAGCACCTTCATTCTTCCAAAGGGCAGTAAGATGTTCTTGGGCGCTGGTGGGTGTTAGGTACCCTCGTTTTCCCATCTGGGCTTCCTCAATTCCTAGAGCCAGGAGGGGGAATCAAAGCAAAATAAATCAGTAATAGGCACTCCTTCTGTAATGGGATCTATCAATGCTTTCTCCCCCACCCTGCTGAGCCTGCAATTTGACCATAAAAATCAATCTCTAGGACAGCTTATTCTCAGCTCTGGATTTTTTTCCCCCTTAGCCTAATTTCTAAAGTAATGGAAACAGTATAACTATTGCATAAAGCCAAAAGAGCAAAAGAAAAATAAATCATACACCATTCCATTACCACTACTACATACTTTTTTCCCAGTCCTCTGGTTTATACGCTATCTATAATCTTTTTTTTAATTATTTTTTAATCTTTTTTTCTTAAGATTTATTTATTTATTTTAGGGAGGGTGAGAGTGCATGTGTGCACAGGGGAGGGGGAGAAGGAGAGGGAGAGAGAAAGAATCCCAAGTAGACTCCCTGCTGAGTGCAGAGCCCAATGGGGGGCTCAATCTCACAACCCAGAGATCACGACCTGAGCTGAAACCAAGAGTATGATGCTCAACTGACTGTGCCACCCACGCCCCCCTAAGATAACTGTAACCTTAAGTGTGGGTTTATTCTGTACACTGCTTTGCTCGTTTAGTGTCATCTTGTGAGCATTTCTGTATGTTGCCACATAACATTTTTTTTTTTTTAAAGATTTTATTTATTTATTTGAGAGAGAGAGAATGAGAGAGAGCACATGAGATGGGGGAGGGTCAGAGGGAGAAGCAGACTCCCTGCCGAGCAGGGAGCCTGATGCGGGACTCGATCCTGTGACTCCAGGATCATGACCTGAGCCGAAGGCAGTCGCCTAACCAACTGAGCCACCCAGGCGCCCGCCACATAACATTTTTAATGACTGCGTGATATTCCACCGAGAGGATGTTTCCTAGTGACCTAACCATACTCTTATAACTGGACATCAGGGTGGATCCTAATTTTCTTACTGTTATGTTACACTATGATTAAAAAATAAAAGACAAAAAACTTTACGCACATGGCTTTATCAGAAAGATTCACAGAAGCAAAATTAGAGATGAGTATGAACATTTTTATGGGTAAAAGTATATTCAATTTCTTCTTACAAATATCATGCAGGTATGTGAGAAGTACACTGATTTTGGTTTCTCAGATTAAGCAAGAGCACTCTGGGGCACTATCAGCTACACCCAGAGTAAGTCAGAAAATCAAATGGGGTTGCCACTCAGGAAACAGGGCTCTAGGCACTTACATGATTAACAAAGAAAAGCAATGTGATCCTGTAGTTTCAAAACTATCAATCTCTGGGTGCCTGGGTGGCTCAGTCGTTAGGCGTCTGCCTTCGGCTCAGGTCATGATCCCAGGGTCCTCGGATCAAGTCCCGCATCAGGCTCCCTGCTCAGTGGGAGGCCTGCTTCTCCCTCTCCCACTCCCCCTGCTTGTGTTCCTGCTCTCGCTATCTCTCTCTGTCAAATAAATAAATAAAATCTTTTAAAAAAAAACAAACAAAGCAAAAACAAAAAACTATCAATCTCTTCTGGGGTACATTCACTGAAATTAGGCATTATTCTATATTCCCTTATTACCACCAGCACAGAAACTCGTCTTGTCTGTGCTCCTAGCACCTGACAGTGTCTAGCACACAGCAGATAATAAAGTCACTGGCTCAAATATACATGTTCAAAACATCCAACAATAATCTATACTTACAAACTCCATTCTTCTTATTTTTTTATTTGAAAGAGTGCGCACACACAAGAAGGGCAGGCAGGTAGGGGGAGAGAGAGAAGCAGACTCCCTGCGGAGCAGGGAGCCTGATGCGGGGCCAGATCCCAGGACCCTGGGATCACGACCTGAGCCGAAGGTAGATGCTTAACTGATTGAGCCACCCAGGCATCCCAAACCCCACTCTTTTGCCTTTTTCTACACTTAAAAAATCGAACTTTAAATTCCACCTCCAATTCTCCAAGTAAGTTTACCATCTGCAGAGGATGTATCCTCACAAGATTCCAGAGAAATATGAAACTTGGATAATAATTAAGAGATGTACCATAATTTAACTAGTCTCTATTGATAGGCACTTAAGTTATTTCCTATTTTAAACTATTTAAACAATACTGTGGTGTGGGTATGTCTAATTCTTAGAAAAGTCATAAAAGTGGAATTGCTAGGTCAAAGAGTCTACACATTTAAAATTTTGATTCCTACAAAAGCAAAACATTTCAATCAGTTAATGCAACTCAAGGAAGCACGGGTATGCAATGAAGAGAGGCTTTGACCCTCGGGGATAACCACAGCATCAGAAAGCTATGTATATTCAGTGGGAAAACACAGATTCCATTAAGCTGAACAACCATCCGTGGGCATTGCTGAAAATGACGATCTGAACTTCCTCTCCTCCTGAAAATCAGGTTTGAAGGTCTGAGGAAGATCAGCTGGATCTGGCAATACTCCCTAGCTCCTGTCCCAGTAGCTCCCAGTACATGAAGTGCCCCACTGCAGTTTCCCCACAGTGAAGGCAGACTAGGGTTGTTCAATCACAGGATTTTAGAGTCAGAAGAAACCTGTGGGATGCCACCTCCTCCCATGCGCTGCGCCCTCCTCAACAAGACATTTGTACAACCTACAAAAACGGATTCTGCCTGGGTGGGGTTTCAGGACATCCCTAACGTGGGTTTCATGCACCTTTAAGAGCTGCTATGTGACAAAGGGGTCTGTCGGGAGGTCAAATAACTTGGGGAAGGCTGGATCACAGTGGAGTATCTTGGCTACAAGGATCCTCATTTTAAAATGCTGATGTGCATCGTGGGGCTTGGGGGGCACTCTGGAGCATCTGCAGAAGGTCACAAGCTTACGGTGCTCCTCACGGGATCACTAGTATGTAGCAACCGTAGAGGCACTGGCCTCACTGCTTGGCTCCCTTTGGCCAAGAACATGGCCAGACCCTTGCTGAGAACACATCACCTGCTCCCCAGAGTTACTGACCTGTGTCACCTGCAGCCCCTTCAGACAGCAGAGGCCACGTGGTCTCCACCTTGGTACTGTGCTCGCCACAGGCATGGTCATTGGCATGAGGCTGAGTTCCCAACAAGTAAATGTTTGCTAAATACTAAAATCCCAATCCTGGAACCACTGAACACTACGGTCATCTTGTTCTTAATGCACAGAATTTTGGGTGGCACCATCATACTCTCATAGCCGCAGTAAAAGATTACTTCAGAAGAATGCATTTGGCAAACGTGGTGGAGGGCTACTTAAGTGCTAGACATTTGCCCCAAAGAAACAGTTATCTTTTAGAATTCTGACCATCTTTGTTCTCAATCTATGAACGTTTTCTAAGGTGCACTAAGAGCTAAATAAAGCAGCAATTCCCAACCTTGAAATTTAGGGGCTATTTATAGGTAAGTGTAGGAAAATCCACCTTTGTGGTTAACCGTTAACCATTAAACAAAATTAAACAGGCTTTCTAAACACAGTGTGGTATCGCTGGAAAAACTGGAGAAATTCAAATAAAGTCTGTAGTTCATTGAATGGTAGCGTACTAAGTGAATTTCTTAGTTTGGACAAGTACACCATGGTGATGAGATGGTACATTAGGGGACAATCAATAAAGAGTACATGAGAACTCTCTGTACTATCTTTGCAACTCTTCTGCAAGCCTAAAATTAGTCTAAGGTAAAAGGTCTGACCCACGCTTTAATAACCTTTCAATAAAAATATTTTATAGTTATACGAAAAAAAATAACAAAATAAAAGGTCTGAGAGTCTGTGTCCCCTCAAGTTTCATGTGTTAAAATCCTTACCCCCCTCCATGTGATGGTATTGGAGGTGGGGCCTTTGGGCAGTGATTAGGTCATGAGAGCAGAACTCTCATGATCAGGACTGGTGCCCTTATAAAAAGACCCCAGAAAGCTCTCTTGCCCCTTTCTGCCATGTGAGGGCTACAGGGAGACGATTGCTGTCAGTGAGGAAGCAGGCCCTCACAGGACATCAGATTTGCCAGCACCAAAATCTTGGACTTCCTAACCTCGAGAACCATGAAAAATAAACGTCTGTTGTTTAGACATCACCCATTCTATGATATTTTTGTTATGGCAGCCTAAACGGACTGAGATAGTTATTAACTCCAAGCCTTGCCAGGGTCCTCAATGTAAAAGATTACGCATCGCTAGGAATAGAACTTATTTCCCTGCCTAGTCCATATTCTCAAGCTCTGGAATAAAGTTTAGTAACAATAGGCTATGGACTTTCACTCATGAAATCTTCTCAACTCTGGGCAAGAAGTTTTGTTATTGCCACTATATGGAGTTGAAAATGAAATTCCAGGGATGCCTGGGTGGCTCAGTCGTTAAGCGTCTGCCTTCGGCTCAGGTCATGATCCCAGGGTCCTGGGATCGAGTCCCGCATCAGGCTCCCTGCTCTGCGGGAAGCCTGCTTCTCCCTCTCCCACTCCCCCTGCTTATGTTCCTGCCCTCACTATCTCTCTCTCTCTGTCAAATAGATAAATAAAATCCTTAAAAAAAAAAAAAAGAAAGAAAATGAAATTCCAGGGACCTTCTGTAAGCCACTCAAAATAAATAGCAGGATGAGGGGTCACTCCCAGGTTATGCTTTTTCCATCCTGGCACACTGACTGCATCACAAAAAATCAACAGTTAACATCTACAAAGCATACTATACATGGCAGGCACTGGTCTCTATTTGATATGGAATATCTTATTTAATCTTCACCACTTCAAAAGAAAAAACAAAAAACCTATTTAAACAATCTCATGACTACAAAAATAAAAAAGAAGACATACAGATGACCAACAGACACATGAAAAGACGCTCAACATCACAAATCATCAGGGAAATGCAAATCAAAACCACAATGAGATATCTCCTTACACCTGCCAGAATGGCTAATATCAAAAAGACAAGAAATAGCAAGTGTTGGCAAGGATGTGAAGGAAAAAAAACCCCTCGTACACTGTTGGTGGGAATGTAAATTATTATAGTCACTGTGGTAAACAGCATGGAGGTTCCTTAAAAAATTAAAAATAAAAATACCATATGATCCTATAATTCCACTACTGGGTATCTGGGCAAGGAAAAGAAAACACTAACTTGAAAAGATATACACACTCTTATGTTTATTACATCATTACTTACAATAGCCAAGATAGGAAAGCAACTTAAATGTCCATCAACAGACTAACAGGTAAGGAAGATATGGTGAATAATTACACAATAGAATATTACACAGCCATAAAAAGGAGGAGATCGAGCCACTTGCAATAACATGGATGGACCTAGAAACTATTACGCTTAGTGAAATAAATCAGATTGAAAAAGACAAATACCATATGATGCCATTCATAAGTGAAACCTAAAAAAAAAATGAATAAACAAAAAGTACAAATAGAACTATAAGTACAGAGAACAAACTGATGGTTGCCAGAGGGGAGAAGGGTGGGGGGTTGAGCAAAATGCGTGAAGGAGATACAGGCTTCCAGTTATGGAATGAGTCAGTCACAGGAATAAAAGGCATAGCATAAGGAATATGGTCAATGATATTGTGATAGTGTTGTATGGTGACAGATGGTAGCTACACCTGTGGTGAGCACAGCATAGTGTATAAACTTATCAAACCACTGTGTTGTACACCTGAAACTAATGTAACGTGTCAAATAAAAAAAATTTTAAATAAATGAAAGATTTAAAAATAGAAGTACTAAGTCTCTCAAAATTTTTCCCAAGTACCCCATTGGCAGAGCAGAGCTGAGAAGGGGACACGCTACTCCAGGAATCTGAGTGGATAGCCAGGAGCAGCCTGTGGAAAGTGCTGACATTCTTTGAATGCTCACAGTTTTTCTTTAAAACTCACCTAGAGGGCGCCTGGGTGGCTCACTTGGTTAAGTGTCTGCCTTCGGCTCAGGTCGGACTCCCTATTCAGTGTGGAGTCTGCTTCTCCCTCTACCCTTCCCCCCCCAGCTCGTGCACTCGCTCTCTCTCCCTCTAATAAATTAAAAAACAAAAACAAAAAACTCGACAATAAAGTGGTTCTAAGTATTTGCCAAGTAGATTTCTTAACTTCTTCCTCAAGAATCTTCCAGAAAAATGACCGCCTGAGGCAAGATGTACCTCATTCAACCCATGGGGCACTGCCTCATAATGTAGCTCAGCCTATCAGTTCTAGATGAGAGGCCAGGGCTGGGCACTCACTAGGGTCCCCTCCAACCATCCCAGGCTTGGACCCCGCCCCACTGCTGGCCCACAACAAACACACAGGCGAGAAATGTGGTAACGACCAGGTATTCCCCAGGGTCGAGACACATCTGTTGGCCATGGACCTCCAAGGGCCCAGCCTGCTTACCCAGGGGCTCTGTGTCCTTCTGGTCAGCCTTCTTGTGCACCATGGCTGGGTATGTGACTGTCAGCTTGCTGTTGTGCTCCTTTCGGACAACTGACCGCCCGGTCCTACATGTGAGAACAGTTGTGACTCAGGAGAGAAAAACCTCAACAAGGCATTGAGGAACAGCCATGATTGACTGGCCAGAGGCTTCTGGGGAAAGGGGGAGGCAAGAGCCTGATACTCACTTGCAGTGAGGACACCGCTTAGCAGTCATATGTGCCTTCCAGAAGTAAGCAATGAGTTTGCTCCTGCTCTCACAAACATTTTTCACCTGTTGAGAAAGGGCAAAAAACCTTGCAGTACCATTTGGAGAACTCTGGAGTACATATTCACTTTATAGTTTTTACCTTTAAAAAAACAAAACAAAACGAAAAACAGATGAAGCCATCCTCTTCCTTAAGTAACATTCTCCACCGAACTCTTAATATAGCTAAACTCTGCCAATTACTAAGTGACTTCTTTAAGCCTTAAATTTCCTCAACCATAACATGAGAATGAGAATAACCACCCCACCAAGCTGTTACTAAGAGCTCATGAATGCAGTGGGGGGGGGGGGGGGGCTTGGAATACAGTAAGTTCTCAAGAAATGCTAGTTAATTTAAAACAAACCTCTCCGTATGCAGCTAGTACACCTTCCCTGCTGCCTCCCTCGGATGGCCCTCAGGGTCCTAAGAAAGGCACATCCACAGTTGAGCTACACGAATGGGTTTGAGCCTGGCTGCAAACGAAACCTTCCTGGGAGCTTTTGTAACTTCCATCAGACTCTACCCTAGACCAGTGACATCAGAATCCCGGGTGTGAAACTTGGGCAGAAGGTAAATTAGATTTTAAGATCAGTACTTGAAAGATGAGTACCAGTGCTGGGGGGGGGTGGGGAGGTGAGGAGGTATAGCAATGGTTGATGGTAGACTGGAGAGAGCAAGAAGAAAAGGACCCAGACACCACTCTCAAAGTGGGACAGCATACATCACAAGCTTGCTGTACCTACACCACCTAACTTCACTGAATCCTCTCATTAGTCCTGCAGGCACGTGGTGAAGAAGAGGACACAGAAGCTCAGGGACAGCAGGTAACTTGTGATGTCACAGGCCGCTA
Organism: Mirounga leonina; assembly: GCF_011800145.1. Lineage (NCBI taxonomy): Eukaryota > Metazoa > Chordata > Mammalia > Carnivora > Phocidae > Mirounga > Mirounga leonina. The sequence continues at coordinate 31,666,287 of NW_023270305.1, read as the reverse complement.
AGAGATGCAAACCCAGGTCTGCCTTGGGGAAGCCGAGAGTATACACAAATGACAGAGTACGGGGATCTGTGATAATTACGCTAAAAACCAAGTGTTACGGGGAAAGAGACAGGATAACTCACGTGTGCACCGTGGGATCCCAACAGATTGTTCTGTACAATTTTGGCCGTGTACTGTTCTAACTCTTCCTGAATCTCGAAGGCAGTAGGATCAGCGTTTTCTTCTAGAAACTGAAAAACAAACAGAAAAACCATACTACCGAAGTAAAGCAAGCATATGATTGGCCGCATTACGGGGGCCAGCCAATCCCAGGGTGGGAGGGTTTCGTTTGAGGGAAGAGAAGGAAACCTCATGCTGTGCTGCATTTTCAAAACAGTGCAGCAACACTGCTGTTAAAAAAAAAAAAATCAAAAACATCTTGCTTCCAACAATGGCGAGCTAAGTTATTCAGACCAAACCTAAAGCTGCAATGAACCAAGATAGGGTAAAATGCTAAAAAATATTTAAAGCTCCGAAAAGCGGACAGGACAGTGAGGAACAGGCAGACGGAACTGAAGGGGAGCCAGGAAGCTAGGAGGTCAAACAGCATGGGGGCCCCGTTTGCTCTGACGCGGGGCTGCAGCATGGCACAGCTCCTGCGCAGCCCACGGTGTAGTTATGTGCCCCTGCCGAAGGCACTGCGACTTCCATGATGCTCGCTGGAGCTGCACAACATGGCAGTCCCAACTTTGGGTGCATTCTCCAACTCGCTCATTTTGAACTTTTCATTTCGAAGACCTCAAATGATAAAGGAGACAGAAATCAGAGCCCAGAGTTAGTTCAAGGACAGAACTCTACCAGGACACCTATCCATCCCACAAACACAGGAAGCTGGGAACTCAGAGGAATTACACCCTTAGGAACCAGACTGGGCCTGACAGAACTGCAGCCTGGATTCCAAATGCCCAGGCAGACTAGGGAGCCCTCAGCTTTGAACCAGGCCTACAATGGTTCCAGGCCACCACGTACATGGCAGGAAAAACAGGAATCCTCTCTGGAGAAAGGCAGTATCATCCTAGGCCTCAAATTGGTCCTACTGAGAATTTTATAAGTACAATGGTTTAAAAAAACCCTAAACACCAGTCAAAAATAAACACACAAGGACAGGGGAAAGAGACAGGGTTTCTGGGGACAATATCTTGACAATGAAGGTGACCATATGGGTGACAGTTACTTTGTAACTATTTGTTAGACTATGGGATTCATACACTTCTGTATATATTTTACAAAAAAAAAAAATTTAAGGTGGTAAGCATCAGGAATTTTATGCCAACAAATCTGAAACTTTACATGAAATGGACCAGAAAAATACCAAGAAAAATAGGATTTACTCTGAGTAAAGTTTTAAGAAGATCCTCCTCTCCCTCTCTCTCGGACAAATTTGACTTTGGGTTCATTTTTTGGCTCTGTTCCCTGGAAACCACATATGCTTACATGTCCATACCAAACTTCTAATTCCAGTCCAACACCATAGGATTAATTCTGGATCTTTTCTCTTTCATGTATTTGTAACTCCCTTCTCTAATAGTGTGAAATCTGGCCTGCTTTATCCTTAAAATATGTACTTATTGGATCAATCCCCCTCCCTGTATGTAACCCCTCTCCCATCACTGCTGCCCACCCCTCCCATGCACGGATCCCTCTCACTCAACTTGGGGTCACACCCCACTCTAGGCCACCCTCCTTGTGGAACCCCTCCTCATCCTATTTGGATGCTCACATCCCTCACTGGGCCATCCAGCATGGGCACTTTCTCACTTGACTTGGGCACTCAACCCTATGCTGAGCTCTTATCCCTAAATGAACACCTTCCTCACCCTTTATGAGCTCTGACATTCCACGCTGGGCTGCCCACACATGCAGCAATGTTTTCCTCTTGCATGCTTGTCTCCTCTTGCTTGGGCTCTGACAACCCACCTAAGGCTACACCTCTGTGTAGAATCCTATCTGCTCTGTCCACCTAATGTCTTTAAGACTAAATTATTCAGGAAAGGGAAGTCGAAAGGAAAGGTGAAAGGTTCCCCTCATGACAAGAAACAAGACAAGGATGCCCACTACCTCTTCGACACAGTAAAGTAGATCCTAGCCACCAAAATAAGGTAAAAGAAAACATATTTAAGGGTTGGAAAGAAACAAAACTGCGATTATTCACAGATGATAAGACTGTGTTGAAAATCAACAAGAATCTACAGGTAAAGCATTAGAATTAATGATACTTTTGCTAGGTTGTTGCAGACAAAAATCAATACACAAAAACCACTAATATTTTGATCTACAAACAGAAAATGAATTTTACATAAGATACTTAATACTAGTACCAGAAAATCTGAAGGAATTTTGTATCGCAAAGAGAAAAATGTCTCTATGATAGATCTGGTGGTCCCCATCTTATCCAAGGAATCAAACTCAGCATTACCAATAATAAAACCACCTGGCAGCATGTGCCTCCTGAAACAACACGGTACAATGTCCCTCACATGGTACAGGCTGTATTCCTACCAAAATGTGAATCTAGTGAGGAAATAATCAGACAAAAACCGAATGTGAGAAGTCCTACAAGACAACTGGCTTTGAGTCTTCAAAAAATGTCAATATCATGAAAAACAATTTTCTGCACTAAAACAGACAAAAGAAATGTAACTATCCAAAGCAAGGCATAAGCCTCCACTGGCTCCCAGGTCCAGAAAAAACCTCACTGATAGGTAAAATGGTACTTCAGTGTTGTTTTCGCTAACATTTCTTCAATTTCTCTTAGGGCTACAGGTTTTCACACCTAGCTATTGGTATGTAGTTGTAAGACGTAAAGATCAAACATTCTGGTGACTCTTAGGATGACAAGTCTAGGGACAACACACAAACAGGTCTGTTCCTACTGCTTTGGCTCGCCTGATTTCCATGACAGCCACCACCCACCTACCCTGTTCAGAATTCTCTCAAGCTCGTAGACTGCTTGTAGGGCACCCACTTCCAGAACTCGCAGCTGGCAGACTAAGAGGTGAATCACAGCCCGGGGGCAGGTCAGCATGTGACAGTTTAAACAGGAGCCCCGAAGCAGCAGGTAGAGTTTCTGAAGAGAGGGAAGAAAAAGCAGGATAATTAGAAAGAGACATAATAATCAAGGTAATTTTCAACATATTTAAGATTTTTGTTTTTATGTAGCCAGTTTATTCATTTGAGAATTCCACTTCTGGGGCACCTGGGTGGCTCAGTCGGTTAAATGTCCAACACTTGATTTTGGCTCAACTTATGACCTCAGGGTCATGGGATCCAGCCCCACATAGGGCTCCGCGCTCGGCGGGGAGCCTGCTCAAGATTCTCTTCCTTTCTCTCTGTCCCTCTCCTGGCTCACGTGTGTGCACATACTTTTTCTAAATAAATAAAATCTTAAAAAAAAAAATTCCACTTCCCCTGATAGACCTGGAAAGGCCTCTGTGACCCTATGAACTAGATAAATATTCCTGTATATTTCTTCTTATCGTTTCATTTTAATCCCTTAAAAGTTGAAATTTACTCTGGGTCTGAGGTAGGGAGCTACTTTCATTTTATTTAACTAAGTATCAGATACTAATTTTAGTATTTAAATACTTCATTTAAAATATTTAATATTTAGGGGCACTTGGCTGGCTCAGTCAGTGGAGCATGCGACTCTTGATCTGGGGGTTGTGAGTTCCAGGCCCATGTTTGGTGTAAAGATTACTTAAAAATAAAATCTTTAAATAGATAAATGAAACATTAAATATTCAAAATATTTAGTATTTAAATATACACCAAACTTAAGTTTAAATATTTGGTATTTAACTAAATACCGTATTTAATTAAGATAATTCTTTTCTCAATACGATTAACAGAAAAAAAATCACAAATACTGTCATCTGTAGAGTTTTAGAACAAATCCTGGAGGCTAGGTTAACTAACAGAAAAAGCTGAAAATACACAAGTAGGACTCTAAACAGAAGCCTCATACTTAGCTCACTGTCTGGCCTTCTGGGCTTTGCTCTTCTTGCAACCAAGCAAAAGCCTACAAATTCATTAGAAGAGCTCAGGGAAGGCTTGGAGAACTCCAGAAGTCCTATTGTCAGGGAGGCTTTGCCCAGATTTCTGAAGGACATGAAGGCCCTGAAATCTCAGGTGTAGGGGATGAATTCCAATGCTTTTTCCCTTGTGAACAGAACCAAGCTGGGTTCTTCTCAACTGGAATCAAACTGAAATTCATTTAGTTAGGGCTATAGGGCCAGTTGGATTTACTGGATTTGGCTCCTCAAGGTTTTAAATCTCATGGTAGAGAGCACTTTAACTCTGTGGCTAGAGCTAACTTCCTTGGACACCTCTCGTGAGGCCAGGGGTGGCACTCACAAATGCCACCAGCAGCCCCGAACCCCACACAGACAGAGCAGCCCAGGGCAGAACGTACATCAAAGAGGAGAGGGTTGTACACCGTGAGCGGAAGCTCAATGTGGCCCAGGTGGCCAGAGCAGTTGTTGAAGTCCTGCACGCAGGTGGAGCACACCTCTTTGGAATCCGCAGGGCCCAAAGCTAAATCGTACAGGCCGTTCACCGACGGGTTCCCCAGGCTGTCCAGGTAACGAGGGTTTGTAATGGACTTAACACTTAATTTCCTAAGGAGATAAAAGAAAGACCAAGGGAAAACTAAGGTTACCCAACTTCTCGGATGTTTCTTCTTTGGTGCTTCGGGGTTAAATGATGATTTCATGTTTGTTTCCTCAGACATGCTGACAGCTTCAGAGTGTAGAATCTGTGTATGCCTTGCTCACCACTGCAGCTCAACACTTAGAGCCTGCATACAACAGCTGCTGGATAAATATATGCTTAACAGATAAGAGTGGTAAAATATTTAAATACAGATTTAGTGCAAATCTTGCATTGAGTACAGTGGAGACTGCTTACAAATAAGTTAAGTACCTACACATGCTACATGCTTTACAAGCAGCATTTAGTCTGACTTCAACCCTCCGAGAGGGGCATCACTATATGCATTTTCCCGAGGAGGAAACTGAGGGTCAGAACAGTTAGGTGATTTAATCCAGGTAAAACAGCCAGGATGGGGGGAGGACAGAGGCAGGACATGGACCACACTTAACTCCAAAGCCCACATAGTTCAATAAAGAAAAGATAACCCAATAATCCCTGCGTGCAGAAGTAGTAAATTGAAGTTAAACATAAATATGCAAAACTTTGAGAAGTGTAACCTGTTTCACTGTTTCATCCCAATATTTTATGTTTGGTTTAAAGGGGGCTTCCATAGGACACCTAACTACTTTTACCAAAGTACATTCATGCCAAATGTGCTTTTTAAATTTTTTTTTACTTTGGAAATAGAGACAATTATCCAAATCTCACAACCTAGAAAAAAAAACTGGTAACATTCATAGACATATCTCTTTGGATATATTGTTAGAAACATAGCTGGGATCATTTGGTATTTCTAGCATCGCATTTGTCTATTTTCACTTAGCGTTAAATGAGTGTTTTTATGTCCCTAAAATTCTTCAGAAACATAGTCCTTAAGAGTTATAAAACCTTTCATTATGTGGCAATTAGTAATTCATTTAACCAAACTCTATTTTAAATAAGCTTATGAAACCTATCTGCATAAAGATTTTTGCACAGGATACTTCAAACTTTTAACTATGTCCTAAAAATATAATTATTTCCTCAGTGGAGTGGAATCCCTGAACAATGGGTGCAAAATGTTTGAAACTCCTGATATATTCTACTACCTTCTATTCTAGAAAAGGTGCGCTAATAGTGATTGCCTGTCTTCACTAGCACTGAATCTTAGCACTTAAAAATCTTTCCAGGGGCTCCTGGCTGGCTCAGTCAGTAGAGCAGGCGACTCCTGATCTCAGGGCCGTGAGTTTGAGCCCCACGTTGGGCATGGAGCCTACTTAAAAAAAAAAAAAAATTGTTTAAAAAAAAATCTTTCCAAATATCAGGTGGACAAATGCTACTCCACTCTCACATTAATTTTTTTATTAAATTTTTTCAAGTTGTTTTAGTCCTTTACTTATTTTGAATTGAAATCTTAATGTTTTCATTACTGTACTACATGAGCTCCTCACACATGAGGACATTAATCTTTTACTATAATGGTGGCAAATACTTTTCCCAGTTTATAATTTGGCTTTTGTTATTTTTCACATTAAAGGTTTAAAAATCCTTTAACAGCTCCGTTGAGATATAACCCACATATTACACAATTCATCCTTTTAAAGTGTACACTCAATGGTTTTTAGCATATCTAGAGTTGTACAATTATCACCAGTCTATTTAGAGTATTTTCATCCCCACTAAGAGAAACCTTGTACCCATTAGATGTCACTCTCTTTGTCACAGAAATAAAAGAACCTGAAAACAGTAAGGTCCTGCAAATAAACAGTTCCGAGGGTGTGGTCAAGACTGCCAAATGCTACGGTGATCAAAATGAGGATTTAAGAGAGTCCCCTTGATTTAGTTAACTAGGCAAAGAATACAGAGGGTCCTAGCAAAGAGAAAGTCGTCGCTTTCAACGAGTCTTGAAGGATAACCATTTTGACTATGTGTTTAATTAATCACATCAGAGATGTTACAACTCCACAAACGCTGGTTAATTACCAAAGAAACTGATGGAAGCTAAAGTTGCAACCTGGGAACCTCCTCCCCAACGCAAATTCTAATCTTGCCCCCCTGGGTTCTAGGCAGTGGCACGCCAACCCAAGACGTTTCTGGAACTACGGGTCCCAAAAGGCCACGCGCCAGACAACCACTGACTCAGAAGATAAATTGAGCGCAAGACCTTTTGGGAACCGTAGTTTACGGCGCCGACCTCAACACGCAGGCTCTGCATGCTTCCCACCAACTCCTTACTTGAGTTCTTCGGCCGAATACATCCCGAAGGAAATGCCCTGCAGCCTCCGCCAGGGCATGTTCTTTGAGCCCAACATCCTCCAGGTAAGTTTCGAGTTCTGACACCCAGAAAGAGGTTCCAATCACCACCAGCAACTTAACTCAGCCTCAAGCAGGCAGCCACCATGTGATTTAAAATGCGCTTGCGCACTAGGAAAGCTCGCTGGTTTGAGATTTACGTGGACGAGACCACTTCCACTGCAGGGGGGGGAAAGTAATTTGATGACTTTCGCTCAAGACATATAAGTCACTAAAATAATAGTTTCGGAAAATTTCTTCGAGAAAAACGGGGCGTTTTGAGCCTTTAGCTTCCGTAACAGTCTTTCAAACCACGAGCTTTTTCAACCTAATTCTTGATCGCTTTTGTCTTGTTCCGTCTCAGCCAGTAGCCGAGCTATTCCCCGCCCTCCCTCTTGGTGATCCTGAAGGTCGAGGTCACGCTTTCCCAGCATGCTACGCGAAGAAGCCAAAGATGGCGGCGATCGCGACGCGTCGTTGGCTCCGGTTCCGCTGCAAGGTTTGCCTGACCCTAACGGGTCAGCGGGCAGGTCCGTGTGGACAGACCCCCAGTTGCAGGTAAGACACGCATGGAGAATCCAAGAGAAAGACCCCCTGGCCAACTTCGTCCTCTGTGTCAGCTTTTCTTTGAGAACCGGGGAGCTAGGTACAATGGAGTGGGATGCGCATGCGCAATTTCGCGGCCGCGTGGTTAGCCCGGCACGCGGAGCTGGAGTCCTGGAAAAAGGGCTTGAGACTCGTGTGTTAGAGCGTTATTTATTGGGTGGTTGGCTTATCCTAGAATTAAGAACTGTCGGCAAGATTAGGATCCTGCTGTCGTGGAAATTGCGTTTTAGTGTGGCTAGTAGCAACCCCGTCCCAAGTTTTAAAAATAGAAAAGTATGCGCCCTCATTCATTTTTATCAAACGGGGATCTCTGAAGATTTTCCCAAATTAAAGGCAGTTTATGAGGGCCACTGTGTGCTGGATGTTGTGGGGATGGTTGGCCAAAGAAATTATCCAGGTTTTCATAAAAACAAGGAAGTCTAAAAGATTTGAGCACAGCCTTTGGATTGCTGTGATTGTCACACCTGAGAGTATGTATTTAATTTTTTTTCACTAATCACAAACAATGATGGTGTGGAAATAGAGTCTGTAATTTGTAATGAAAAGTTGGGAAAACCCCAATTTTGGATTCGATGTTTGTGCCATTTTTTTAGTTGATTAATAGACAGATTCTCTCTTTTGTAGACTGCAGCTAGTAATAACCATCCAAAAAAATGGTGAGGAATAAGTGAGCTGTGTAACTTCAGATATACGTCTTATATGCAATACCTTCATGCAACTTCTCAAAAAAGGAGAAAATGCTCCACCTGGTACTGTAGAAGCCTTAATGCTGCTGTCTGTCCCAGTCCTTTTCCTGGTAGTGCCACTGTTGACATTTTTCTATTCATTTCCTTTGCCTGACAGCAGCATCTCTCCCTCTGCATTTACCCACAGGACAACAGTGGTCATTATATCATAATGTCAGGAGAGACAAATAGTGTGATTTGAAAGAGTTGATCCCTCTCTGAAATTGATCCTTAGCAGAAAAGTATCGTTTTCAAATGATGCTTGAGACCAGATACCAGTAGAGGAAGTATTTACTATCTAATCACGTTCTGGCAATTTTAGGAATGGTACCAATGCCATGTAGGAAGGGAATACACAAGATAATAGTGTACGTGACTGTGTGATATTTTGACTGTATTTCGTAGCGTTACCAGAACATTTTAAAACTCAGTCATGAGTCAGTGATTCTATATTTTGGATAAAAAGTAATATCGGCAGTTTCAAGTTTAAGTCAGGATGTACATATCTGGCAAATTCCTTATTGTTGAATGAAGTGGGATGAAAGCCCACGATGATCTTAGCTTAATAATTTATCATAATTGCTTTAAGTGGGATACTCTTATCATCATTAGGGTGTTATTCATATAAAATCAGGAGCTCATTAAATCGTCCCTCTTGACCTCAGTATTTTAGATTACCAAAGTTGAAAGTCCCTTATATTTCAAATCAGCTACTTCAATGGTTCAAGTGCTATTGAAATTTTTTCCCTGATTTTATTTAATGAGATTGATTAAAAAATGTCGACCATATTGTGTCCGTATCTTGTACCTATTTTGTAATGGTTTTGAACTTACTGTTTAGGCCATGTCTTCTCAGTATACATTGATATGAATCATTCAGTTACTTTGATCCATGACAATTGGAAAATTTGGGTTCAAAATGCACATAGGTGGAGGTGAGATGGAAACCTCAATAATGAGTGTTACTTTAGGGCTTTTATTTTTTGCAGATTTTATTCTGGAAGTGCAACTGTCCCAAAGGTTGAAGGAGCTCACATAACAGGTATATAAAAATATATTGAAATAATTTCGTTTCTGTGTTAACAGATTGCACTTATTTGTAGTAGTAGTAGTATTGGGAAACCAATTTACTTTTGTTTTATTTTTCAAATTAAGGGATTGAAGAAGTGGTCATTCCGAAAAAGAAAACTTGGTGAGTATTCAGTGTTCATTCAAGTGACTGAGTGCAAAACATTTGTAGGTAAGGAGGCAATGACATGAAGAAAAGTAGAGAGCATTCCTTGAGACAAAACAGCTGATGGGAGAAAAACTTGGGAGTTGAAAAAGAACATAAAGAGGAAGGTGGAGAGTAGTGAGTGAATGGGGCATGAGATTTACATAGATCTTCTGAACTGAGTTTTGGTTAATAGTTAAATAATAATGATTAATTATGAACATCACTATTAGAATAACTTTTTTTCTTTCGTTTAAGAGAGTTCTTAGAAGGTGAGAGACCAGACAGAAGTGTTATCCGTACAGTCTTTAATAAAGTAAAATAATATAGTGTGGACAGAGTTTAGCCTTTTTTAGCTAACTAGGTAGATCTTTGAATAAATTGCCTTATTCAACATTTGTTGAATATGTGAGAACTGAAACTTCACAGAATTCTTATAGTAATGATTTTGAATGCATTTTATGACCCTCAAAAAGCCAGGTCTTCTCTAAGTAGGACCTGAAGACTCAAGTTCATTTAAAAAAAAGAAAAAACTTTATTAAATTACAGAAGTAATTAACTATTGGGGGGGTGGGCTAAATGCAAGAAGGAAATAAAATTACCAGCAATCACTACTCAGGCAGGTTACTTAACCTATCTATCCCATAGTAAAACATAGGTAACGACAGCACCAGGCTCAAAGGAGTGTAGCCTCATTTGCTAACGTTGTCTGTGGCTACCTTTATGCTATACTGATATAACATACAACAGAGTCCCTGTGACCTATAAAGTAAAAAATACTATTTGTTTCCTTACAGAGAAAGTGATGATTTCTGTGCTCAGGAATTTAGGCTTTTAGACCTGGAAGAAGCCATAAGGACTACAAATTCTTGTTGCCTTATTTTAGATAGGCATCACCTTTTAAGAGTGTGATTTCCTAGATCACTCAGGTAACATAGAAGACTTAAATTATACAGGGTCATTGTGAGTTTTCATAGATGAATGTGATATGATAAAGGCAGTGTTGTGAACAGGTTAATTTGAATTGTATAGTGATTTTAGGGATGATTCAGGAAGTCCAGAGTGCATCTTCTGATTTATTCTCATATATAGCTGAGTTAAGAGCCACCACTTTAGATAAAAGAAGCAAGAGTAGCCCAGAAAGTGCAGTAAGAATGCATAGGAAAATGGGGCCCCTGAGTTTGAGCCCCACATGGGTATAGAGATTATTTAAAAATAAAATCTTGGGCGCCTGGGTGGCTCAGTCGGTTAAGCGACTACCTTCGGCTCAGGTCATGATCCTGGAGTCCCGGGATCGAGTCCCGCATTGGGCTCCCTGCTCAGCGGGGAGTCTGCTTCTCCCTCTGACCCTCCTCCCTCTCGTGCTCTCTGTCTCTCATTCTCTCTCGCAAATAAATAAATAAAATCTTTAAAAAATAAAAAAATAAAATCTTAAAAAAAGAATGCGTGGGAAAATGGATAGGACGAGGTAAGATTCAGGGTAGATGGTTTTATGAGCTAGGAGTGCAAATCGCTCGCCCTTTGGAGATGGTATGATGGACAATGCCAGAGAGGGTAGGCAAAGTATAGTAGGAACATGTACTTACCACCTTTAAGCAAAAGAACAGGACAGTTCTCTCATTTTCTCGTTTGTTTTTCTAGTGATCTTGAGAAATAAGAACTGGCTTTAAGTGAGACCTGAACTTTTTATTGGCCAATCCATACTGAGAGTGGAATCACTTGTTCGTTTTGTGGGTATGGAAATCCCTGACATGGGTCAACTTGTGGTTCTTGTTCTTAGGGATAAAGTGGCTGTTCTTCAAGCACTTGCATCCACAGTGAATAGGGTAAGTAGGAATTTTAGGTTTTTGTTGTGGGTCTTGAAAGTTTCTTAGAAATGATCTAATCCAGTCCCTTCATGTGACAAATGGGGAAACTAAGCTTTTAAAGGAACTGGCTCTGAAAGTCCTTGACTTAGGTCCAAGTCTTATCTCCAAAATCTTTTTTTTTTTTTTTTTGGCTAGGGTGTGATATTGTAATGCAGGTGATCTGTAGACCATCTTTGAGAAGTACTGTATCTACCATGCTATAAATTATGCAAGAATGTGGGTCCTGGAGCCAGTGTTTCGTTTCATAGCTGAGCAACTAGCTTTGTGATCTGCATCAAAAAGTTATTTTATCTCTTGACGTTTCTATGTGTTTATCTATAAAGTGGGGATTAATTATAGCATCAGACTTCAAGGTTATAGTGAGAATTAGTATATAATTGAGGGATTTAGGGCAGTGCCTAGCACAAAAGAAATGCTCCTTAAATGCTGGCTATTTTATTATTACTGCAACCATTTTAGTGAGATATTTGTCAATACCTTGCTCTGTTGACAATTCAAAAACAGTTTGTAGTCTGATAGATAAACTGAAACCTTGGTAAATGCCTCAGAAATGGAACTTTTTTTTTCTTTTAAGTAATCTCAGCACCCAGCGTGAGGCTCACACTCACAACCCTGAGATCAGGAGTCGCATGCTCTACTGACTGAGCCAGCCAGGTGCCCCGGAAATGGAACTTTCTGACTGATTATATTTTTCGTTCTATGTAAACTATACTTTTAATTTCAACTATGGGGATAATGTCTAAGATAATGAAGACAACTGCTGCAATATCTGCATGGATACTAAGCCTCTTTAAGGCCGTTGTCACAGATTTACAGAGTTGTTTTCTATTGTAGATGTTAAACTTAAGGAGTCTTGGGCCAAATATACCCCGATACATCCTAGCAGTTTCTCAGAAGGGGTTTTTATAATCATCTCCATGCTAGCAAGACATTGAGATTTTCAGCAGTTCACTTATCTCTAAATAGGCACCTGCAATGTAAACTGGAGTAATGGTCCTCTGAGACTGATCTCAGTTTTTTAATGAGAATGGCCTTCAAATCAAAGAAGTTGTAGAATTATGTGTGCAGTTGTCTGATTTGTCTAGGTTTGGGCCCTTAAAATCCAAGGTATAGTCACTTATTCATTCAGTAACCATATATTCTACACTTCTGATGCTTACCAGGCACTGTGCGGGATGTAGAATAAACTCAGCCCTTGCACAGTTCCTAGAGAGGGAGCAGGAGGGAGCACTGAGAAGAGGGTACGGAACCCAGACTGGGGAAGGACTTCCAGAGGAGCTGATAATTGGATTGCTGCTAGGAAGGTGAGCAGCAAGGATACTGTGGTGGGAAAGAGCATTCCTAGCAAAGGCAGCACCGTGCGCAGAGGCACAAAGGCCCAGAATGCATAGTTGGTATGGTAGGAATGAAGGATTTGAAGGGTGGAGAAATGAGAAATAGGCAAGATGATGAATGCTATGCTGGGGACTCAAGTCCTCTGAAGAGTTTTAAGCAGTGGTATAATAACCAGATTTTAGAAAAGACAGCCCTGTGGAGATGGGAAACCTTTCAACTTTAATGTAGCATAAAGATCCTAAAACTAGCATGTCCAGACCCAAAGCTTTGCTATCTCCTCAACAGCAGCTCCATTATTCTGATTGCTTGAGTCAAAACCCTAGGAGTTACCTGTGACTCATCTTTCTCTTATGCTGCACGTTAGTAAATCCTTTGTTTCTTCCTTCAAGGTACATGTGCATGGAGTCCCAAGACCACTCCCTGGTTCAGTGATTGGCTAGGAGGACTCCCAGGACTCAGCATACAGTCCTACAGCTATGATTTATTATAGAAAAAGGATACAAAGCAAAGTCGACTAAGGGAAAAGGCACATGGGGTGAAATCCAGAAGAAACCAGGTGCAAGTTTCCAAGAGTCCTTTCCCAGTGGAGTCACAAAGGACACGTTTAATTCCTCTAGCCGAGTTGTGACAGCACGTGTGAAACATCTGCCACAAAAGCTCATTAGAAACTCAGGGCCCAGAGGTTTTTTGGTGTCTGGCCACATAGGCACCCTGTGCCTGGCACATATCAGAATTCCAGACTTTCAGAAGGAAGGCAGGAGTTCACTGTAAGCCACATTTGCACAAACAGTTTAGGCACAGTGAGCCAGTCTCCTCAGTACTGGGGATGGTGGGAACCCTCCCAAATCCAGGTTTCCAGGTGCCAGCCAAGGGCCAGCCTTGCAAGCAGACCTTTCTAAGGACAGCAGTCACGGGCCTGGTAACTCTTTCTACACATTATCAGATTTTAAATTCTTGTCATCACCGTGACGGCTTTAGTCATCTAAGTCATCGTCATCATCTCTTACTGCCCTGGACTGATCACAGCTCTCTCTTCCACTGCCCAAGCTCCCCACAGACTGCTCGCAGTTAGGCAGCCCTAATGATCCCAGTAAAATATTGGATCACATCACTCCTTCCGGAGAACTCAAGTGGCCTCTCATTTGTCATAATTGGGGTAAAAACTGAAGTCCGTATGAGGGCTCCTAAGACCCTCCCATGATCCTCCCCATCCCCACATTACCTCTCTGACAGCGTCTCTTGCTGTCTTCCCGGGCACCCTACCCGAGCCTGGCTAATTCTGTTTCCCAGCAGGCACGCCTCTGTCTCAGGGTCTAGGGTTTGCTGTTCCTTCTGCCTGGACTGTTTCCCCTGAGATACTCACATTACTTGCTCCCTCACCTGCTTAGCTCCTTGCCTCAGTGTCACTCTTACAGTGAGGCCTTCCCTGACCATCCCACTTAGGTTGTAGATCTGCTACTTTCTTGTCCCTTTTTCTACTTCATTTTTCTGCATAGCCGTTAACTGTTTTTAATTTAACTATATATTGTTTATTTTTATTTTCTGTAGGTCCCCCCCCCACTAGACTGTAAGCTCTATTGGGGTGGGGGGTGATCTTATTGTCTCCCTTATAGCTAGAAAAATGCCTGGCACAAAGGTGCTTTATAAATAATGAATAGGAAGGCACTGAACTATGGCCATGGCAGTTGGGATAAGGGATAGTGGAGTCGGTAGGGGAAGTTAAGGAGCTAGCGATGGTTGGGTCTGATGATAGCTCAGTTGAATGGAAGTAGTGGGACAGGATCTACAGGTTGGACTGCAGAGTGGTCAGTACCATTCACTGAGAGAAGGCAGGACAGGTAGTAGCTTCAGGAAAGTTCACTTTGGGGATCCGTTTGGTTCGAGGCATCTGAGCTCCGGGGCCAGAGTGGAGTTGTTCCACACAGACTGTGGAGGACTTGGAAATCATGGAGGGAGGGAAAATGGGAGATAAATAGGAAGAATAAGTCTAGTAAGTTACAAGAAGTCCAGCATGTCACCAAAACTAGAGGCCCTAAACAGGTGTCTAACAAGGGTGGTGCAGAGGATCAGAACCAGAGCCAGGCACTAGTTTGTAATCAAGGAATGAGTAGTCCGGGGCAACTAACCTAGAACTGCCACCTCTGGTTTACCATTACATGACTGCCTCATTTAGTAGAGTGACATGACTGGATGAAATGAGCCTCCCATGACTATGAAGGATATGGGTTTTGAAAGTAGCAGCAGGAGGCTGAGACCCCCCCCCCCCCAAAAAAAAATCCTACCTCCAGGCCTTAGGTATGAGCAGCCTTCCCTTGAGAGTTGCAGGGAAGCTGTCCCTTGGAGAGTCCAAGTGAGTAAGACATGGCATGAAGGGGACAGTCAGGAGAGATTCTGGATATAGGGTGAGTTTTTCCTATGGAACAAAGGTCCCAGAAGGCCCAGGAAAGGCGGTTCCAAGGGAGAAGAGATGAATAGAGGAAGTAATTGGGGGGCAGGTTTTCAGTGGTACTGAAGAGTTTTGTTCAGGGTTCTCCTCTTAGAACAGTGTGAAAAAGTGTATAGAACCTCCGGCAACAGGACGCAGGAGCAGCTGCTGTTTGCTCCTTCCCAGAGGGCACAAGCGTATCCTCCGTTTGGAGGAGGGATTCTTGGGTGGGTAGTGGCCAGGCTTTGAAGGAATGCAGGACACTGGTGCCCATACTAGTTAATTCAGAGGATCTTTCGTTTAAAACATCAGTAGTTCCTGGTAGCACCCTCAGATCTAAAGAAGCAGTCATGGGGGTTTGAGCCATTGTTTGCTTGGTGTGTAATGACAGAGCTGAGAGTGGGGTATCGGTATTGGTGTTTCTTTCAGTATACATACCTTTCTGTATGTGTTACATATGTAATTAAAACTTACCTCACAGAGCTTTTGGTCATCAAAACTCAAGATCTTAGTGAAAATCTAACTAAAGAGATTTCTGTGTCTTCATAGGACATCACAGCTGCCCCTTACGCATTTCAGGATGACCCTTACCTCATACCAACATCCTCTGTGGAATCTGTGAGTGTTCTCCTGGAGTTGTTTTTTTTTTTTTTAAAGATTTTATTTGTTTATTTGAGAGAGAGAGTGAGAGAGAGAAAGAGCACAAGAGGGGGGAGCGGGAGAGGGAGAAGCAGACTCCCCGCCAAGCAGGGAGCCCGATGCGGGACTCGATCCCGGGACTCCAGGATCATGACCTGAGCCGAAGGCAGTCGCTTAACCAACTGAGCCACCCAGGCGCCCCTCCTGGAGTTTTTCTAGCGTTATATTTTATCTTGCTTGTTTGGGTGCAAACACGGATATAGAATTTAGCTTCGGTGTAAAAACCTTTGAAAAGGTAACAGTTTCAAAGCTTTAGAGATTGGCTGTGGAAGGGATTTGGGATTTAATACGTAGGGCTCTGACACTGGAGCAGTCCACTCGGTTTCAGTGCACTGGTTTTATGTACCCCAAGCTGTATATAAGATGTGACCTAAAATGTTACACTCAGTAGCAGAGGCGGATATATAACATGTGTAATTTAACTTCTAATTGGTTTTCTATGTATTGTTGCATTCTTTGAGGGGGAGGCTTGCTGAGGGTATAATTTTCATCTCTTGAGTCAGTTTAAATCTTTTTCTTTATGTAGCGTTCATTTTTATTGGCGAAGAAGTCTGGGGAGAATGCAGCAAAGTTTATTATTAATTCCCATCCGAAGTATTTTCAGAAGGACATAGCTGAACCTCATATACCGGTAAGGAGAGATGATAGTGATTTTTCGGGTATTACTACGTAAATGTAAATTAAACCACGTTTTCATGGCTAATATTTCAGTAGCCACTTGAATGTTCTCAGTATTGGGTGAAGTCTTTTGATGTGTATAGTTATCTTTGCTTACACTAGTAACTTTTTTTTTCTTTTTTTTTTTTTTTAACTCCTATCTGTATTTGCTCCTCATCCTGTTTTCCCTATTTGGCTTCTGTGACACCAGAATCTTAGGTCTTTACCTCTGTGACTGTTCTTTTCAGTTTTCTTCAGTAGCTTTTCTCTCCACCCCTTGAATGTGGAGGTCTTGGCCCAGATCCCTCTACTGTGATAGTCCAGTGTCCTCGTTTCTCTTTAGAGTGTGTCACCCCTTCTGCCTTTTGCTTTGAACTCCAAATTGTATTTCCAACTACCTCTGCGTCCTGTAGTCATGAAGCATGAATGTCGTGCGCACGCGGCGTGTCAGCCATCGCGCTCGGCGCCGGTGTTACGGGGGTCAGCGGAACAGAGGCACCTCTGCCCTCCGGGGTTTATTAGTGGAGATAGTAACCTCAGGCTCGTGTCCCAGACTCCTTTCTTCCTGAAAGGCATGCACCCAGGCACAGCCTCCTCAAGCAGCAGCTCTCAGTGACAAAGTAGGAGGTCATTGTGATTGTGCAGGTGACAGTGCCCGAGTCCCATGTGGGGACAGTGGCAGTGATAGCCCACCCGAGCCCTTGGATGTTTCTGATTAGCAGTTACTCTTCCGTGCTAATGAGCTCACTTCTGCTTGACGCCTTCCATGGGTCCCTGCCTCCCTGGCAGACAGCACTGTCACACCTTCCAGATCTCTCGTCGTTTACATTCACGCTGTGCTGTGATTCTTTCCTTCCTTGCTCTCTCCGTTAGATGCGGAGAACCCTGAAGGTAGAGAAGGACTTTGATCTGTGCCTCCAGTGCCTCGCTTCGTGCCTGGCAGAAAAGGGCATTCAATAAGTATCGAAATAAACTAGTGAGTGAGGTGAAATCAGCCTACCTTGGTGATGGTCAATGTTTTTAGAGTAAAAGAAGCATCAGGGCTGAAAGGGTTCTCCCTGTGCAAACCAGGTATCCTCTTGACACTTTGAAACAAGATTGGAAGGAAAGGAGAAAGGATAGTTTTCGGCAGGGGATGAGACAAGTTCAACTTGAGGGTGGGGAAGTTAGTTGGAAACCGGATTCTTTGGATATGAATTAAATATTTATTTATTTTGGGGTGCTTTTAAATTCTCCCTGAGCTAGGAGATAGTTAATTGATCTTGTTTTGGATCCTGGAGGGGTTCTTCGATTTTTTTTTTTTTTTTTTTTTTTTCTAGTTCCTGCAGAGATGTACACGTGGTACCTGGTGCATGAAACATGAATTGGGACAGTGAAGTTTTATTTTTGTGTGTTGGTGATAAAAGTTTAGTCCTGCTCCCTTTTACCTGTTTGTGGTAACTAGCCATTTTCTTTTCCTAGTGTTTAATGCCTGAGTACTTTGAACCTCAGATTGAAGATATAAGTGAAGCAGCCTTGAGGGAAAGAATCAAACTCAAAAAAGTCAGAGCTTCTGTGGACATGTTTGATCAACTTTTGCAAGCAGGTGACTCAGTTCATTTAAAGCACTCCTAAGAACGTGGGCTCGGAAGTGGGCTGTGGTTACGTGATCCTGCTGGTTGTGAGCAAAGGTTACAAGGATCTCTACTTGATGCGGTGTTCGTGCTTTTAACAGTTAATAATATTTCAAGTTGTGCTTCAGCTTTCAAAGTATAAGTGAAATAAGTGAGATGGAGTTGCAACTTAGTTTACTGTGCTCTTGGGCTGTATTGTGCAGCAGATAGAGAAATTATAGAGCCATTCTTCCTTGGCTTCCATTTTTAACGTTAGGTGTGTACATAACTGTATTCAGATTTCTTGTACTCTTTAAATATGTTTGGAGACATAGACAAGAGAGGAATATTTAAAAAGGAAAGAGCACTGAACTGGGATACTGATTCTAACTCTAACACTGATTAGCTCTGTGGCCTTGGGAAAAAAATCACTTAATTTCTCAGAATTTCTGTCTCTCATTCTCTGGCTCTCTGACTTTGATCTGGATGACCCTCTAGCAGAATAGGTCTAAACTGCATGGCTTGTCAACTGCCAGGGGACGAGTGTACCTGTAGTGACATCAAAGGCAGCAGGATTGTAAGTTAGTGGACTCCAGAGTGCTGTTCCGTGACTTAGGATAACAAGCAGTCAAACACAGAAGCGATAGGAACTGGACGGAATCACTCCGTGTATTCTCGAACACAAGAAACCTTTACAGAAAGTTGTATCTGATTGGAGAATTTTGGTGTGTTGTCTGCCGTGGCATTGGATATGCAGATGCATTGCTGACGCACGTTATAACTGAGAGAGGCTTTTGCCTCTGCTCATTGACTATGGTAAACGCTAAGACTGCATTCAAGCACGTCGTGCTCAGACCGGTCTTGCTCTAGTTTCATGCACTGTGCTGTAGGCGCACGCAGACATTCAGCGAGCGGTTCTAAAGACGGCGTGTCAGACCCGCAGCTCGGAGTCACAGAACAAGCCGATACGCTGTGGGGGGGTTGGAGAAAGTTTTACTGTCAAGCCCCTAATAAGTACCAATTTGCTTGACATTTCACTTACTTAATTTAATTCTATTATGTGCTGTGTTTTATAATCATTTTATAAAGGAAGCTGGTTATTAAGTAAGTTTCCAGGGATACACAGTTCTGGGATAGTAAGATCAGCCAGTCCAGTTTCCCTCCACAGCCTCTCTTCTCTCCACTCTGCCGTGCTCTTTTCTGAGATTTTAAATTTCCTGATTGGCATTTTTATTAGTATATTTTCTTTAGAAAAAATAATACTTCCTGTTCCCTTTTTTTCCCTAGTGTCAAGACGGGAACATAACGTTTTTGAGTATCACTTTTTTTTTTTTTAAGATTTTATTTATTAATTAGCACAAGCAGGGGTGTGGCAGGCAGAGGAAGAAGCAGGTTCCGCAGAGCAGGGGGAACCCGATGTGGGGCTTGATCCCAGGACCCCAGGATCATGACCTGAGCCGAAGGCAGCCAACTGAGCCACCCAGGCGCCGAGTATCACTTTTTTAAAAGCTACGATAATTAGACATTTATGCTAGTATTTCTAGGCAAGCGTTCCAGTGAGGGCCTGGATCCAAGTGGAATAGTTCTGCTTGCATTTGTTAAAAAATGGAACTGGGCCAGGGGAACTAAGTGGCAGTAATTTGCAGAGTGTTCAGTTTGGAAACAATAGTTAAAACCTTGAGATCGTTTCTCTGGGGACATGAGTATGTAAAATAAGTGAGCACAGGGTCAGGCATTGTCTTGTGCTTTAGTCCCTCCTGTCAGACCCCATGGTTAGTAGGGATTGTGTCCCTGTCTGCATTCCTCCAAGTTGATGTGGAGTGCGTACTCATCCATTCTTAGAATGGTTCATGACACTAAATACGAGCCAAGAAAGCCACAGTTTGTAGAAGAAGTGAAGAATTTTAATCCAGTGAGCTTCAGTTCTTTAATGTTTCAATGTTTCTTTCCCTTTTTTTCTCCTACCCACAGGAACCACCGTATCTTTGGAAACAAGTAATAGTCTCTTGGATTTGTTGTGTTACTATGGTGACAAGGAGCCCTCATCTGATTATCATTTTCAGAAAAGTGAAAAATCAGAAGAGTTGGTAATGGATTTTGGCAGTGATTTTTTTAAAATTTCTTTTGATAGCAATAACCATTTCAACATAAGGCGGGTTCTTAACGCCATATGTTAGGGTAGTAGAGATTTGTTCTGAGACGTGATATGGTATAGTAGCTTTGATAAAAAGTGGTTTGGAGGAAGAAAGATTAAAACAATTATTTTAATTCTGGTTTCCTTCTTAAAAATATTTTGACCTTGCCTACCACATGCAGGCAAAGCTTTGACCAGAAATGTTTAGGCAAATTCTTCTGTTGTTACTTACAGTAACCATATGATGTGTAAGGAACAGGGAAAGACTCCAGGGCCCCAGCCCCCCCCCCAAAAATGCATACGTAACATGGGCAGAGAGGAGTGACCACACTGCTGGGGGTGCAGAGCGGTACGGTGCCAAGGGCTGGCCTGTAGATAGGGAGTTCTATCTTAATTTCTCAACCCAAGAGTTTTATTTCTAGAAAAAGATCCCAAGGACATCTTTAGGTCATGTGAACAAAGATTATATACATCATTTTTATAATATTCATACGTGTAGTTACAAAAATGTGGAAAACTGGATGTCCAGTGGCATGTCATTGGATTATGGTAATGTGGTGATGGTGTAGTGTAGGTCTATTTGGCTGTGGAAAGATGCACCATATATTGATAAATGAGAAGATAGGCAGACAATATTTCATTTTTTTGAAATACTTTCATATGCATGAGGGAAAATGAAAAGTGCTTTTCCTTCCGTTTATGTCTAATTTTCCTCCACTAAATATGGAGTATTTACGTACAGAGTAATTAAGTCTTTTAAAATGTATAGGCATCTACGTGATTTCTGTGTGGATCAAGCTAGATAGAACCAGCTCAAGCCAGGCTGTGTTTGGATTTCCGGTTTCTGTCTCTGAGTGAGGCTATGCAGGGAACTGGCTTCATCTATCTACAGGCCATCAGTTCTCGTTTTAAGTGCTAGCTTTACTTTTCATCTCTCAGTGAGCTGATTTATGCTGAAAAAATTATCAGTTTTTTAAATGAACACTTGGTTCTTTTCTTCACCTTCTGTTGGATCTGTATTTTATTTTTCCGAAGTTTCCTTTGCCTTTCCGTGATTTTAAGTATTCTAAGTAGGAAAATGCATTGCATTGTTATTTTTTTGTTTTATTTCTGTTGATGGTTCATTTCAGGAGGAGGCCGCGGAGGAAAATGATGAGAAATCTAAGAAGGCTGATCAGCAGTTTGGAGTCACATGGAGGTATGTTAACACATCGTTAGAACCTTGTAGTATGGGTTTTTATGGCGCTTGGCATGTTCCCAAAGAGGTGCTCCTGAAGTTTTCTAAAATAGAATTTGTTTTTAGCATACAATACAAATGTGACCTTGGTATTCATATGCGTTTAGAGCTCGTTTCCATAGGATCTTTACTTCCAACCAGCAGTACAAGGTTGACACTTCATTCTTTGTAGCCCCCCCCACCCCATTTCACTTCATGTCACCTTCACCTAATGTTGGTTTCTTGGGTAGTTTCATCAGTGCTACTCGCAATATGTACCTCCTGTTGTGAAAGATTGGCTAATTTTGTTTACGTAAGAATACACATACACTAGAATGTAATTCTAAAGTAAGGCTGCTGGCCAGCAAGCAGAAATACTCAGCATTTCCAGACAAAAGGTGAGTAACGTTTAACTAACATTTCAGAATTTAAGTTAACTGAATAGAAATGTGTAAGAGAGATTTCACGTGGACATCTGGAGGAGAGCTACCATTAATATCTGAAGTCTTTTGAAGTGATAAATTGAATAGAATCAAACATTAAATTTCTTTAGTAGATGTTAATAATTTCGCATAGTGGTTAAGAGCATGGACTTTGGCATACCATCCTGGCTCAAATCCTGCTTCTGATTTCCAAGACCTCTGTAAAGAGGCAGAAGCAAGATACAGCATGGTCTCTATAACATGGTTACATTGATTGATTGATTGATTGACTGATAGGGAAGAAAGAAGGAAGGAAGATGCACCCAAGTGTGACACGTACACGCTGGAATACAAGAGAGAGATTCAGGAGAAACTGCTTGTCCGTGGTGGCCTCTGGGGAGTTGTATATGGTTGAGAGAGGGTGGGCAAACTTCACTGTATACCCTCTGTACACTTTTTTTTATTTGTTTAGTATTGTGAGTATATATTTTTTGTAAAAATTTTCAGTCCTGGTTCTGTCATTAACTGCCAAGAAGGCGGACCACTTGAGGTTTTTGAGCCTCGGTTTTTCCCACTTTTCAGAATGATAACCATGTCTCTCTCTCTGTCTGGATGGTAGGAATTGTGTGTATGAAGTGCTTGGCACAGTGCTTGGAACATTTTGAACTCACAAGAGATTGTGATAGCTATTGGTTTTTCCTGTTTCCCCTGGTTCGTTTACTCTTCTGTGTCTAGGGCAAAAAACAATGCTGAGAGAATCTTCGCTCTAATGCCAGAGAAAAACTCACACTCCTACTGCACAATGATCCGAGGAATGGTGAAGGTAACATTTATTTTTCTATTTTTATCTTTAATTTCCACTAAGTCAGGATTTTTCACCCTCAGAATTATTGACAATTGGGCCAGATAATTTGTCGTGGGGGCTCTCCAGTGCAACGTAGAGTGTTTAAAAGCTCCCTGTTCTCTCGGGGTTTCGTACGTAGCAGAGCAGCTCCCTCGCTGCGATCTATTGAAAGTCAGCCCTCGACACAGGGGTATGAATAAAAAAAAAAAAAGAAAAAGAAAAGCTCCCTGTTCTCTACCCACTGCATATCAGTACTACATCCTCCCCAGCCCTCAGTTGTGACAACTAGAAATATCGCCAGGAATTACACATGTCACCTGGGAGGCAAAGTATCCACACAGTGGATTATAAACTTCATGAGAACCAGGACCTTGTCTGTTTTGTTTACTACTGTATTCTCAAACCCTAAAACAGTCGATGTGCAAGTATTTCTTAAGTCAACATGTTAGAGGTTGCTTAATGTTTATGCTTTCTCTGTCCTAGCACCGAGCTCCTGTGCAGGCTTTAAACTTGTACACTGAATTATTAAACAACAGACTCCGTGGTAAGTGTGTTTGTGGAGAATTCTTTTTCTTTCGTTAAGAATCTGTAATATCTGGGACGCCTGGGTGGCTCAGTTGGTTGAGCATCTGCCTTCAGCTGAGGTCATGACGATCCCAGAGTTCTGGGATCAAGTCCCACATGAGCAGGGAGCCCGCTTCTCCCTCTGCCTGCCGCTCCCCCTGCTTGTGGTATCTCTGTCTCTCTCTGACAAATAAATAAATCTTAAGAAAAAAAAAAAACAACATTTTTGAATCCGCAGAATATTTGGATCTTGCCTCATTTATGAGCTCAGTTTTTATCTTTTCATGTAGCATTGGTATTCATTGGCATATATAGAAGCAGGAGGAGAGATCCAGAGCAGGGGGTGATTGTCTAGTGTTGTGGGCACATGGTAAGTGAGCTAGGAGCCACATGTGTATTACTTCTTTGCCTTAAACTGAGGCATTTAGGGGTTAAACTTCAACCCAGATTTTTGTGTTTACAGCTGATGTGTACACCTTCAATGCATTGATTGAAGCAACAGCATTGAGTGTGAATAAGAATATGGAGGACAAATGGAATAATATACTGGTAAGGAGGAACCCTCAGTTTGTCTTCTGATGGGCCTAAAATACCTTTTCCTAGAAATAAAGGGGGTGGAGACAGCATTTTTTGCACATTTTCATGGCAGATACAACAGCGCTGGGCACTCAGCGGTTGTGTGTTTACCCCCCCAGCAACCCTGTAGTTTAAATAGCTGTGTCTGACATGTGAGAAGAAACGTTAACTGACCCAGAGTTCAGAAAGACCTCAGTTGCTTTATTTCTCATCATAGTTTTTTAGTCACAAAAATGTATATTAACTGAAACGTTTTTATCAGGTAAGTCTGAAAAATTATGTTCATTGGATTTAAATAACTTAGGAATAGAAATGTTTTTATGTTTTTACATAAATAATAGAAATGTATCATCTTTTACTTAAATACCATGTTTGTGTGTCTTTATACCATACTGCTGCTTATTTTAAAGGAAAACACTGCAGTTCATTCTAGTCTGTTGTTTTGCTTTACTAGGCAGGGTGAAGACAGTTGGACCCCTTGATCAAGTGAGGTGGGGTGACTTCTCTAAAAGGCAGAGTGACTGGTCCTGCTAATAGATAATTCTTAAATTAGGGATATATTTAGTAACGTTAGACTTAGCCAGAGAGCCAAGTTCTTTTTTAGTGTGTAATATTAGTTAATTGGACAAATTACCTACCCAGGCAGAAACGAGACTTACGCTTTTGACTCAACTAGGAGTTGCTAAAACAAATGGCTGCACAGAAGGTGAAACCAAATCTACAGACATTTAATACCATTCTGAAATGCCTCCGGAGATTTCATGCATTTGGCAGATTGCCAGCCTTACAGACCTTTCGTGAAATGAAAGCCATCGGAATAGGTGAGTATGTGTCATGTCCCTCCCTGGAGGCTGAGCCAGTGCTGGCCAGAAGTCTTAGATGCAGACAGGTAGAAAAGAGATGGTAAACTTTTTGCCGTTTATATAATGTATTGAGAACTTCGATTCCACCATTTGGCATTACAAATATTTAGTAATGGTGGGAGCTCCTTTATCTTCATGCTCTTTATAGCAAATTACAGTGTTCTTTTAATATTTTAGGTACTTTTCTGTGGATTTTTGGGGAGAACTGTTCACTTAAGAATTAAGTAGTTTTAAATCCCATGACATTTGCTAGCGTAATTAAGTATTTGAACCTAAATGTGCTACTATGTTGTATAGTTTTCTGTAATTATTAAAGGTTGTTTGGGCATCAGTTCACTTCAGTATGTTTTAGTGTTCTTGAACGAAGAATTATAGTATAAGTGCGTTAGCTATAACATTTACTAATGATATGTCAAGGCTTTCTAAGAGTGTTTATGATCCCTTTCCACTTAACATTAATTAAAATGAGCTACGACAGGTCTTTGTTCAGAGGAATAGAAATGTATCATCTTTTACTTAAATACCAAGGTCAGTGTGTTTTTAGTTCAGTGTGCCTCAGTAAACTGTATTTTTGGACAGCTGTGTTTGACTTCTTTCTTATTTTTTTGTCAACCTGGTAATTTAGAACCCTCGCTTGCAACATACCACTATATTATTCAGCTGTTTTATCACCATGGTATGTATGACGTTATGTATTAATTTATATAGAAAGCTGACACATTCCCTTATGTTTATGTGATTGTTACAGGTCTCTTTCACTACATACGATTTAAGAATAGAGAACACAAATTAACATTCCTGTAGCCTGAGCAAAAAGTTATTCCAGCTGGAGGGGACAGGGCCATTAAATGTACTAACAGTGTTGGTGTACAATTACAAATGGTCCAAAGGTGGGGCGCCTGGGTGGCTCAGTCGTTAAGCGTCTGCCTTCAGCTCGAGTCATGATCCCAGGGTCCTGGGATGGAGGCCCGCATCGGGCTCCCTGCTCAGCGGGAAGCCTGCTTCTCCCTTTCCCTCTGCCCCTCCCTACCGTTCGTGCTCTCTCTCTCTCTCTTTCAAATGAGTAAGTGAAATCTTTAAAAACAAAGAAATGGGGGCGCCTGGGTGGCTCAGTCGTTAAGCATCTGCCTTCAGCTCAGATCATGATCCCAGAGTTCTGGGATCGAGCCCCGAATGGGGCTCCCTGCTTGGTGGGAAGCCTGCTTCCCCCTCTCCTCCCTGCTCATGCTATCTTCTCACTCTCTCTCTCTCTCAAATAAATAAATAAAAATGTAAAAAAAAAATCAAAAATAAAAAGACTTAAAAAAAAAAAAAATGGTCAGAAGGTATGTTACTCTGGAGTTCTTTTGCCCCTCCAGAGCTGTGCTTTTCAGGCAAATAGCCGTTAGGCACACATGCCTCCTTAATGAAAGTTAAAGGACATTGAAGATTTGTTCATCGAATTAGTGCTGGGTACCCACGTGTGGCCGCCGGCTGCTGTATGCAGTGACGCAGCGAGAGAACATTCCCATTTGTACAGGGACTTGTTGGACAGTGCTGCTCCACCGTAACCTTGACCTTGTAGGAGAACCTTTTGGCTCCGTTTGTCACATGCTTTAGGTCAGCCACTTCCTGTAGGAGCTGTGCTCTGTTGAACGGACTCCAGAGCAAGGCACACTGGAGCTGAAATTTCACCTCCATCATTTACCAGTTGTGCCAGAGGGACTGGATACCCTACCTGAGTGAATACCATAGGGTCGTAACGATGAAATGAACTATGCCCAGTGTCTTGTCTCTGCTTGGAAGGCATGCAGTAGGCACTTCTAGTCTGTCAGTTTTTAGCCATTTGCCCCAACCTGAGAAAGAACCCCTGGGTTCAGAAATGACTGCTTCAGTCCTTTTCTCCTGTGGTTGACTTTATATATATAAAACAGAGAAGAACTTGAGTATCTCTGTTTTGGTGGACTAATTTTACAAAATCCACATCCTCACCTATGAGGAGGATTTTTATTTTTTAGGGTGCCAGTGGGGGGAAGAGGTAACAGACTTTATCTTGGAAACAGGTAAACAGGTTCCACAATAATTATCTTCTAAAATTTTACTCAACCTTGATGACGTTATAGTGAAACTAGTGTTTCTGACCCCAAAGCCTGTTGCATTTTTTTCTGCCATCACACATCACTTCGGTTCGGCTGCGTTCTGCTTCCTAAGTAACACTCGGGAACATGGGGGCAGACTCAGAGGAGAAGTGTCCATTTGTACACATAGGTAAACTGGCTCCCTGCAGTAACCACTTACACGTATTTACTCAAAGGAGAAAGCCTAAAGAAAGGATACATGTAGATTATTATGTAATTGATAAAATGATTAGAAATGCCAGCAAATGGAAACACGCTTGAGGAAATTGTAGAAATACATCTGTACTGTCATTAAAACTACACTATCACTTGTGTGCGGATAAGGTAGGGAACAGATTGTATGAATAAGGTGATGTGTTGGGAATTGTGTAGGTGCATTTTATACTTATTAGTACTCAGTTCATGTGATTTTAAGAGGATTGCCTAAATCCATTAATTCTACAGTTTTCTTTTTCTTGGCCTTTTCATCCTGATTATACGTAACACAAATGATTACTAGCAAAAAAACGTTTGTTTTTCGAAGTATGTAGATTTGGTGAGGTTGTGTGTGTCTCCCACTTCGGTGAAAGTCAAGCTTGAGACAAGATTAAAGAGGAAGGGCAAGTGTGCTGGGAGCACATAGCCAAAGAGCTGGAACTGTCCAAGATCGTATGGAGAGTTCCCCTCTGTAGTGTGTGCATCTGCTCCTTCAACGAGCATGCGCTCCGCCAGCTGTATGCCGGGCAGTCCGCTGCAGGGGGAAGGGGAGGTGTGGCCCCTTGAACTGCATTCTGTGTGGTTGGTGGGGGTACAGACGGGACTCCTTATGAAGCCTAATTGCTTTTTCGTTCTGCAGAAAACCCTTCAAAAGGATCATCGCTCATACTCTATGACATTATGAACGAATTAACAGGACAGAAATTTTCCCCAAAGGACCCAGATGACGGTATGCACAGAAATTGCTTGTGTGCAACAAAGAGCCTGCTTTCCCGATTGCCAGTTATTAGAGACCTTATGATAGGACAGGGTTTAATTTAGCTTAGTTGTCTGATGGTCATTATTCTGAAGAAGCCAAAATACGTGTGGAGCATTGCTCTATGCTTCCTCTCCTAGAGTTTTTATTCCTTTAGGTTTAACTTACACATTAACAGTTTTCTTGAGTTTTATTTTTAGGATTTTTATTAATGCTCACTTGAAAATATATTTTACCCATTGTAACCAAGACTTTGTGAACTTTGATTTTCAGATATGTTTTTTCAGTCAGCCATGAGAGCAGTAAGTACTGTTTCTTGTTTAACTTTTGTTTTTCTTTTTCCTTTTATCCACTTAAATTCCTCTGTAACTCGTGCGGGGTTGGGGATCTCCCCTAATTCTTTCACTTTCTCTGTTAGTCTTTGGTCCAAATTTTTTTTTTCTCTTAAATTCTATACTAATTCACATAGCATCTCTACCTTTATTTATTGTATATGTTTTCTTTTTTTCACACCTTTGTTCAGATAAGGTTTCAGAGTATTTCATGTTTACCTGTTTGTGACTTTTTAAATTGATAATGGTTTTGAATTTTGGTTTTTCATTTTATGTTAATCAGAAGAAGTTTTAGGCAGTTTCAGAATGGATTAGCATATCCTATTCCCTAAGGATAATTGCTTTCCAAAAGTTCAGTGTGTATCCTTGTAGGTTTTTTCCTCTAGGTATTCAAACACACACAACCAGACACATTTCCATTATATTTTGTTTGTTGACAACAACATAGTATTTCATAGGAGGGAGGGACTACAATTTACTTTAACTCTTCTACTGTGAGTGTGTTTTGGAGTTAATTCATGGGATTTTTTGCAAATACAGTGATGCTGAAATGAG
This sequence comes from Mirounga leonina, assembly GCF_011800145.1. Taxonomy (NCBI): domain Eukaryota; kingdom Metazoa; phylum Chordata; class Mammalia; order Carnivora; family Phocidae; genus Mirounga; species Mirounga leonina. The sequence continues at coordinate 31,637,632 of NW_023270305.1, read as the reverse complement.
CACTCTGTCTTTGACCAAGTGTTTTCATAGGATTGATTTCTAAAGGTACAATCACTAGATCAAAATCATCTTGTTTTAAATTTCACATAACTTGAGGTTTGCCTTTTTTTTTCCCCTCAATCTTATAACTCATTTGCTGTCAACCAGTAATACATTGAATCTGCATGAGTATTTCCACAAGTAACTCTTTTTAATGTAATGAGCCACCGTTTGGCTGATAAATCTGAGTGATGCTTACTGTTTGCAAATTTTCAGTGCTCGTTTCTCAGAGATCTAGAACTTGCTTATCAAGTACATGGCCTTTTAAACACTGGAGACAACTGGAAATTCATTGGACCAGATCATCGGCGTAACTTCTATTAGTAAGTGTGTTGGAAATGTATCCTTTTGCATTATTGGAGCTTCTTTAAACAACCATTAGTTCTGTAAGTGGGAGACTGTTGGTAGCCCTCCTATGTCATCTCTGCAGGCACCATGCCCCTAACTTACCGTACATGTTAATTGAGCACTTGGAAGTTCAAGCAGTGGTAAACTGATTTGCCAGACTGAGATGTCTGCTGTGTATCTTTTAAACTCTTTTTCTTTGTAATGCTTTAAATACACATTATCTTTTTTCTCTAGGCCCTATTTTATATTTTTGAATGTATGGTAGGGTAGGTCCCTAACAATTTCAACACAGCCTCTTTTTGTTTTGTTTTTTTGTTTTTTAAGATTTTATTAGAGGAGGGGGAGGGGCAGAGGGAGAGAGAGAAGCAGGCTCCCCGCTGAGCAGGGAGCCCGATGCATGGCTCAATCCAGAACCCTGAGATCATGACCCGAGCTGAAGGAAGACACTTAACCAACTGAGACACCCAGGCACCCCAGCCTCTTGTTTTTAAAGATGAAGATACAGAGATGAAGCCCAAAGAGACTCCTTAAATGAGTTTGATTTCAGGTAGATAAAAACAGGAATTTGGGCGCCTGGGTGGCTCAGATGGTTAAGCGTCTGCCTTCAGCTCAGGTCATGATCCCAGGGTCCTGGGATCGAGTCCCACATTGGGCTCCCGGCTCAGCGGGGAGCCTGCTTCTCCCTCTGACCCTCTCCCCTCTCATGCTGTTTCTCGCTTGCTCGCTCTCTAAAAAATAAAATCTTTAAAAAAAAAAACAAAAAAACAGGAATTTAAGGAGGCAGCCTGTTAATAGGCATGTGATGATTGTCTTCTATGTGTCCATATCCTTGCTTCACATTGCATGCTTTTAAAGTGAATGTGATATTCACTGTTGGCTCACCGTGAGCTGAGAGCATGAGGAGGCAGTCATGAATGGCCAGCTGAGGATAAGAAGGTATTAATTGGGAAGTCCAGAGAACATAGTTAGCACCTCTTGAGTCAAGCATTGGCCCATGTAACTTGACATTGTTTGTAACTTACAAATTGATTTTAAATTCTGTGGAACATATCCTATAGCTGTGCTGTAATTCAGTCATTCTGTTGTTAGGGATCTGAGATTAAACCTACCTTTTCTCTCCATTACAGTTCCAGGTTCTTCAGTTTGCTTTGTCTAATGGAACAAATTGATGTCACGTTGAAGTGGTACAAGGACCTGATACCTTCAGTAAGATGATTCATGACCTCTCATTGTAGATGTGCTTATGGGTATCTTTGCTAATACTTTAAAAATGTATTCGTATTTCTCTTAATCAGGTATTCTTTCCCCATTCCCAAACTTTGATAGACCTTCTCCAAGCATTGGATGTGGCCAACCGGCTAGAAATGATTCCTCAAATCTGGAAAGGTTGGTTTCAGTTTGTATGTTCAGGCCCATCTCACTTCATTGCCCTACATTTTGATTAATGTAAGGGATGGAAATTTCCTTTTTTTTTTCACTAAATTAAATATATTAGTTAAGGTCTGCTTTATGGTTGTTGACTCACATTGCGTATAATATTGCATGAGTAAAAATGCATTGAAAGTGACCTAAATAAGTTCCTTTGTGACAGGAAAAGGTAGAGTTTGTGCATTTGTTGTGTGACACGACAAAGGGAAGATCCTAGTGCTAATTACATGGCACACCCTCAATCAAAATTCAGGTCTCCATTCGCAAAGCCTTTGTTATTCGTCTGTACCATGCTGCATCATTGTGACTCAATTGTTAACCAGTCAGTGATAAGTTTCTAAGAAATGGGCGTGATTGTGCGTTTCTGTGTATAAAATTGGCTGCAGAAGATGCTGTGTCTCATCTGGTAGGTGATGGTGATCGCAACTTGAGTTTTCTGTCAGCTTCAGGTTTCCATGTCTGAACACTGAGACCATAACCCTGACCTATTTCACAAGATTGCTCTAGTGATTGTTACATCAAAGATGGTTGACAATTACCAGGTGCTATAAAACAGTGTCTTGCCATATGGAGCTGGTAGCTGCTCCAGAGTCGTGCACATGCTGTGTCTCGCACTTGACTGGGAGCAGGTTACTGCCTTCCATCGCTCCTTCATCCATTTTTACCGTGAATTATCCTGCTGGTTTCCTGGAGACCTGGAATAGTGTCAGCACCTGACTTTCACCCACCAAGAACTGTGACAGTGGACAAAGGTCAGCCGAAGAGTTTTGGTTTTACATGACAGTGATCACCATTCACTATGTTCTTTTTCTGTTTCAAGATAGTAAAGAATATGGTCACATTTCTCGCAATGACCTGAAAGAAGAGATTCTGATGCTCATGGCAAGGGATCAGCACCCACCAGAGGTAGGGTTATATCCAGATTCAAGTTATGTTACAGTGATTAGAAGTGTACTAACCAGTACGTTCTCTAACATTGTGGACCTTGTAAGGGTAAGTTCCTTGGTTTCATCAGGGAGATGTTACAGAGAATTCTGCTACCTAAACCCAGATTTAAATTCTACATCTAAACATACCCAGCCATTAGCAGAATCCCATTTCTAAAGTCACTTTCATTCCTCCAGCCCAAAACTGTCTTGACAGTAGTAGCTTTTTGAAAAAATTCCCATCTAAAAAGAAAACCCATAATGTATTTTTGAAGGATGTGGCCAATATTCAAATTATTTACCCCAGAGCAGGGCAGGGTACGTTCTTTTTTATTGCTGGTGTACTATACATGTGATGGGTTCAAATGGTAAAATGCATAGCTCAAAAATGTCAACGCTTTTGTGGAGTCTTCTGAACTTAGATTCTCCTAAAACCAGCTAGGCAGTTCTGCTGACTCTTCAGGGCCTCTCAGCTTCAGGTGGCGTTTGCTGACTGTGCTGCAGATATCAAATCCACTTACGAGGGCCAGGATGCCAGACAGATTGCTCCTGAGTGGCCAGCCAACTGTCTCAACTATATAGCTGTCCTCTTTTTAAGGGCTGGCAGAACGCAGGAAGCCTGGTGAGTACAAAACCACAAGTGTAAATTAGAAGCATTTGTACTTGGATCTCAGAGAACATTTTCCCAGTCACTAGAATTTTCTAATTTGACTATTAGATGTGTAATCAGAAAAATGAGTTTTCTACATAAGGAGTTTTCTCTGGGACTGCAAATACCAACTGAAAAGGAAACTTTTAGAAGACCAGTATGGTATATACGTTGTATTTAAGAGAGGACACAGCTTAATAAGGGCTAATTCTCTATTTCTCACCTGTTTTCTGTATCCATGGGCAAGTAGTCACTTGTCCTGTCCACTTAAATAGAATGATCAAAGAATCTTATTTTTGAAAATGCCTTGGGCATTTGGCTTATCCAGGTATTTCAAGTGCAGGCTGTGCACTTGGACTTCTGGAAACTGACATTTAAAAACGGCCTTGACTAGGGGCGCCTCGGTGGCTCAGTCGTTAAGCATCTGCCTTCGGCTCAGGTCATGATCCCGGGGTCCTGGGATCGAGCCCCACGTTGGGCTCCCTGCTCGGCGGGGAGCCTGCTTCTCCCTCTGCCACTCCCCCTGCTTGTGTTCTCTCTCTGTCAAATAAATAAAAAAAAATAAAAATGGCTTTGACTAGAACCGTCTTTGGTTTGTGTCACTGTGTACCTACCAGTTAGGTGTTTTCATCAGCCCTTGCTTCACATACTAATTCTTAGTGTTTGTGAATGGACACTTTACATGCATTCCTTTTTCCAAAAGCAGAGAAGAAAGAATACTTTTGTTCAGTAAGTGGGGTACTTGTATATGGATTTTTCAACACAAGAAAGTAACTTGAACATAGGGTGGTCAGCCCAAAATGTGGGTGTTCACTGTCTTCAGGAAAAGCTGGTGAATGAAGGCTTTGCTACCTTAATTGGTCTTAGGAGTGTAAATCACACACATGGCCTGCTACACTGCTAGTGACAAACCTTTGATGCTCGAATTTGTTAACTCAGGTTGACACGCACTTGTTACGAATCAGGCTGTGATGATTGGCGCAGGGGTACGGACCTCAGCTGAATCATGGGAGCTGAATGTATGTGTTTCACCTTTGTCTTGCATGTGGCAGGATGCTGGTGAGCACTTACATGAGACTCATGCCTTAATCTGAGCCTGCTCTTCGCAATGTAATTCTAGGACACTGATCCCGTTCTGGGATCGTAAGAGAGGAAAGAGATCGCACTCTATTGCATCCCTCTCTGCTGCCCACAGGGTGCATCCTGTCCCTGCGAGGACCGAAGTGATTCTCGAGAAGAGGATATTACCCCCCGCAGTAATTCTCAACACTGGCAACGAATCAGACTTGCCTATGAAACTTGAAATGTACATATTTGAAGTTTGGGAGAAGGGAGTTGAAGCACCGAAGGTGCTTTAGATGTGAACAGGGCTGGGAGCCCGTGGAGCTCACAGATCTGTGTCTTCAGGAACTTCAGAGAACAGTTGTGATCATCCGCTCACCTTCTGTGCTATTTATATTCATATCTTTCTCCATATCTTGAACAGGAAAATGTTGGGGCTTTTCAAGAAGCATAATAAGATCCCTGGGTAAGTTGAATTTAACAAGCCTCCCTGGGCACATCCTGGAATTAGCTGCATGGTCTTAACTCTTACCATGGGATGATTGGAATTTCTTCACATTCCTCAGTCACAGTGATTGAGCATTCTTCTGCTCAAGCAAATGGACAGTTGCTTCCACCATCTACGGCATCCTGAAGCAAGCACTGTTTTTAATCTGTGGTTGTTGATTGCAACACACTGGGCATACACTGAACAACAGATCCTTAATGAAGGCACACTGGATCGATGTTCATTGTATCTTTGACCCTTTAGTCTTCGTGGCAGTGCCTGGGTGGCTCAGTTGGTTAAGTGTCTGCCTTTGTCTCAGGTCATGGTCCTGGGGTGCTGGGGTGGAGCCTCATGTCTGGCTTCTCATTGGAAGTCTCCTTCTCCCTCTGCTCCTCCCCCCACTCATGCTGCCCTTCATGTAAGTTTACCTCCAAAGCTACTGTTGTGGATTTCATGACTCAACTTTATAGGATACTAGGTTTTACTTTGCATATGAATCTGTGAGGGGGCTCAGGGATTTAGTTGGGGAATGTTGACATTTTGCCTTTCTTTTACAGAAATGAGTTGTTGAATGAGTTTATGGACAGTGCAAAAGCATCCAGCAGCCCTGCCCAGGCCATTGAGATAGTGAAGCTTGCAAGTGCCTTCAGCTTGCCTGTTTGTGAAGGCCTCACCCAGAGAGTGATGGCTGACTTTGCAATCAGCCAGGAACAAAAGTGAGTCCTGCATCAGATGGAGCAGACGATTTGTCCATCTACCCATTCAATGTTTATAGCTTTCTTCCTCCTGAACTTTTTTCTTTGCAAAACACCAGGATGTGATACCTATTTATTTCACTTGTCATACATGTCAGAGCCTATAGATTTGGCTCTTGGAAACTTTTCCCTTTTCATTAGAGTTTAAGTTGCAGAGTCCCCTCCCCCAAGCCTAAAATGCAGTGTAACCCTCTAGTTTATTTTCCTTACAGGGAAGCCCTGGGAAACCTAACCTCACTGACCAGTGATAGCGACAGCGACAGCGACAGCGACAGCAATGAAGGCAAATAAAAGTGGGCGAATCAGGAGCAGCTGTGGCCTAGCATAGTAGTTGTACTTAAACTTGAGAACTGACATCTCTGTTCAACTGTCTTGTGAAGAAAACAAGAGAATTCAGACTTGAACTTCAAAGAACAATAGGTATAGCATGGACTATTTAAATTCCTAATTTGATACTTCCTGAGCCACCCATTCAGGGTTGACCACTTGAACAGAAGCAGCACTACCATTTTCTGTGGACACACACAGTGAGGACACGGCTCCTGGCTTCAGCATAAGCTCTGTGCATGAGCAGTGTTCGTTCAGCCGACTTCACACTGCTGCCCAGTGTGGTCTGTCTTCGCGTCGTGGACTTGGCCTTCAGTAGCCCAATTTAAGGGATATTTTAGAGGTGAGAAATTTGCCATTGTTGTTTAATCATTTCTAAGACGCATAGTGTTTGGGCTGCACGTGTGGGAAAATGAAGGCTGTAAATAAACGCTGTAGTTAAGGTGCATTTGTACGCATTCCCATTACTTTTACACAGCCTTTGTCCCCCCTCCCCCCCCCCCCCCCCCCCCCCCCCCCCTCCCCTAAAAGAGCACCATCTCCCTTGCTCCCCCCCCCGCCCCCGCCCCCGCCATGTGCCAGCACCTTTAGTTGTACTCAGTGTACTACAAGTGGTCAGAAGGGAGGGCCGCTGGGCGCCTGAGTGGCTCAGTCAGTGAAGCGGCTGCCTTCGGCTCGGGTCATGATCCTGGGGTCCTGGGATCGAGCCCCGCATCACGTTCCCTGCTCCGCGCGGAGCCTGCTTCTCCCTCTCCCTGCTGCTGCTCCCGCCTGTGCGCTCGCTTGTGCTGTCACATAAATAAAATCTTTGAAAATCTAACAAAATAAAGTGAGGACTGCTAGTCAAGAACGTCTACTGCTACTACTGGCATTTCTCTTACCACTGTGAAACCTCAGTACTGGAAGTGAGCAGGAACCTGCAGTTTACAGGAGCATTCTTGCCCTTCACCAGGGCTTCCGCAGGCTGCTTTGCTCATTCCTGGTCCCGGATAGTCTGAGGGGGCCCCATGAGTTCCTCCCAGATGAACAGCTTCATCCTTACCCTACCAGGGCTGCCACTGATGGGCTACTGTTTCGTACCCTTGTCTGTTACATGTATCTGCTTCGGTTCTTTCCGTCCTCTCTCTAGACCTGGACCCAGCCGTATATCCTCAGAACCCTAAGTATTGGTTCATGTTTTCTCCTAGATTGCCGGTTTAAGACTTCTAAATAAAGGACAAAGGGGGCAGGGAAATGACAGTAATGAGCTATTAAGCATTCACGTGCATTATTCCCTGACAGAACGAAGCAAATGAACAAAAGGACAGTTAAGCTGATTAGCCTTTGATCTTGGTTTACAACTTCCAGGGAGAACCTGGCTTCCTGGAAGTTTCTGTTCACTCTGCTCCTTCCCATCTTTCCTACAGATGCCTGCTCTCTTCTTGGCCAAGTACTCACTGCAATCCTTATAAATGTGGTATACTTCTCTCCTTGTCAGGCCCCAACTGAACCCTCACCTTAGTCCTTGGTAGCTACAGAGCTGATAGGACAAAGTCCCATCTGGGCTGATGTCATGAAAATTTATAATGGATTTCAATGTAGTTCAGTTGTTTTAACTGCTGTAGTTACTGCAAATACCCAGTCTAGGCAAATAACTGCTTCAAAGTTTCAGAAAATTAACCCTATAGGACTGGTCTCCATTCTCTCAAGAACGAGCTCAAGAGGGGGTAGGGTCAGAGGGAGAAGCAGACTCCCTGCAAAGCAGGGAGCTCGATGCGGGACTTGATCCCAGGACTCCAGGATCATGACCTGAGCCGAAAGGCAGGAGCTTAACCAACTGAGCCACCAAGGCACCCAAAGATTTTACTTTTAATCTCTACACCCAACGTGGGGTTCGAACTTTTAACAACCCGGAGATCGAGTCGCATGCTCTACCAACTGAACCAGCCAGGTGCCCCTCCATTCTCTCACTGCTACATGTTTATTCACGGACTAATGAAATATTAAACTCTAATAGTAAAAGATGTTCTGTTTCTTTATGCCTATCAGTTTTTGCTTTTGGTCCCTGGCTCTCCCCTCAATTTGCTGTCTTCTTCCTCACAACGGTCTCTAATATAACTCAAGTACTGCATGCCTAAAAGGCATTTACTAAAATGAGTGGCTTCTCGGTCATGTACGAGAACTCATTTTTAAGACCATTCTTAATAGGTTCTTAACATTTCACAGATGTTTATATAGGAAATATATATTACATTTACAATCTAAAATCAGTTCAGTATTTTAAACAAAATGGTATGAAAAGAAAGATTTGAGTTCTAAATCGAACCAGTTAGGACCAGAATCAAGTTTTGAAAAGCTTTGGAACATTAATGGCATATAAAGCAACCATGTTAAAATAATCCAAAAACAGCCTTTTGGAAATTGGGAAATGAGGGTAGTTTAACTATTTTTTAGTAACTTACCAAAAAGGAACAGGAGAAACCAGAGCATCAGAGGAATAAACTGTGGAGTTGGAACCCATGGAATGGGAAGGGTCAAGGGAGTAGGCCTGCTACATGTGAATAAACTTGTTCAACATGCCTCAGATCACCAGTGTGTGTAAATTAGGAACTAATAGATTCGAGGTTCATAAGAACATTTGAGGACGCTAGCAATAAAATGTACTGTCTGATGTTTGTCTTTAAACTGTAGGATTTAAGACAAAATTTGGGGGGTGACGATTAGAATACTGAAATGGATTAGAAAATCAAAATACATCACATGCAATAAAGCTGTGATACATTTTACAGTGCAATAGACATGCATATAAATACACATGTATAAGTGTATCTGGTCATGACATAAATTATTTTCCACTGGTAACGAAGTTTAGAAACACTGAAATAGGGGCGCCTGAGTGGCTCAGTCATTTGGGTGTGCCTTCGGCTCGGGTCATGATCCCGGGATCCTGGGATCGAGCCCCAATCGGGCTCCCTGCTCCGCGGGAAGCCTGCTTCTCCCTCTCCCACTCCCCCTGCTTGTGTTCCCTCTCTTGCTGTGTCTCTATCAAATACATAAAATCTTTATAAAAAAATAAAAACTGAAATAGGACATGCTCGGAGACAGCGGTCACTGGAGCAAGGCTGGTCAGGGCAAGTTTATGGAGTCATTTAGATCAGATCTTTAGAGCAGAGTGGTGATTTACCAGAGACAAGTATTTGATTTGGTTAATAAAAGGCAAGTGCTAACGGAATAACGGAAATGTAAGATACATAGGGTCTGGACAGGGAAGGAACATCCAGCCTGGCCCAGGAAGGAGCCTAACCTGTCAAAACGCTATCCATCCAATCCACACAGCCGTGGACTGAGAGAATTCAGGACTAGAGATCAAGCCCAAGAATAGTTTACAGAGCTCCGCAGGATTTCAGACTCTTGAAAACTAAGAATGTCCAAGAGTATAAAGGTTATGAGAATTTATTCCTGGGGAAACCTAAACTTTGCCACCAATACCAGTGGAATTTGCTCCTACAACAATGGCACCTCTGCTGACTCTTGCCTCTTAATCCCTCTAAAACCCCCTCTCCTGAAAACCCCAGGGCAGTGTCCCTACAGCTAGTGTGAACTAAGAAGCCAGTGAAACCTCCCCATGTTTTGGAAAAGGGCAGAGTGGCCAGTTAACCTCTTGCTCTTCCACCCTCATCCTTTCTTTATACTCTCCTGGTGACCTGAGGATCCCTGAATGCTTCAGGGGGAAGGAAACCGACGGGGGGGGTGGGGGGGTTGTTCAGCTTTGGTTTGGGGTAATGGTGACCACTGGACCTGATGAAGAGTGATTTGCCTGATACTGAATCCTTTTTATTTCCCATTTATGTTAAATTAGCTGTTCTTCTGCACTGAGTTCAAGCAAGTTACTTTAAAACTGGTGGGACAACTCATCTGGGACTTGGGAGACTTTTATCCAGAACCTGTTAAAAAAGAGCAGAGGATTTAAGTTAATACTAAGGAACAGAAAGACTTTGTGCCTTTAAAAAGACTGTCTAAAACTGCATTTTAGTTACATTATTGATTTTTGAAACATTAAAGCAAAGATCAGAGTTTTAATGTTATATCCAGAGGCATGAGTTTAAAATGTTGAGGAACACTTCCTACAGCACTCCAGGGAGGCAGTAAGGTAACCCGTTTAAGGCTCAGATAGATTGAGACAGTGAAAGCAAGACGAATAATGATTTGCTTCACACGATCAAGTCAGAAGTGGCAGAGCTGTTAACTTAGCACCTACAGCTGAAGTAAAGTGAAGCTGCCCAGCTCTAACTGTCCAACGTTACAGCCATCTTCCCCCAAACTTGCCCCTTTGGGTTCCACCTTGCCTTCAAGGACAACTGACAACCCAAGTAAAGGCCCTTTTCACTTGAAGGGGTGCTGAGTGACCTCTCAGGAAGATGGGAGTCTTACTAGGCCTGAGGAGAGAGAATTAAGGCCTGGCCAAGCGTCCCTTTCCAATATCATCCCATTTTCTAATAGGCAACAGTGGTAAGGAGGTTGGTTAATGGAACTACTAACACTTGAAGGCCAGTGGTCTTCATTATTTTGATTTACTGAGCTAAAATAAACCATTCAGTATTGCTTGCCTCTTATGAGCTCAGATAATCACATCTGATCAGACTTATTTTCCAGCCCCTAGAGAAATTTAGATTTCCTTATAATTTGTAATATTTCCCATGCTGCATAAGTAAAACAAATTACAAGCACCTTTACCACGACAAACAGGTAAGTAGCTTTGTGAGTTAATGTATTTTGCAATTCCATACCATTCCAAAGGGGGAGGCTGAATTTAGAATAGTCTCATTTTCTTCTGGTAAAAATAGCATACTCTCACTGCAGAAATTAAGGACATTACACAAAGCATGTGTTCCATCAGAGACACTTACGTGTATTTTGTTGATTTAAGAATCTACTCAGGAGAAACATAAGGAATATGAGCATTATCAACCAAGGCCAAAACAGGACCAAAAGATCCCCAAATCAAAGGGTAAGTGCCATGCAAACTTAATGTAACAATCCAAATTTAGGGTCTGGCACACACCCACATAAATATAAAACAGAATTCCTCTCTCTCCCAGGATTTGCAGATACTTTGCTCAAATAAAAGTGCCTCCTCAGTCTCTTTGTGAACCCATAAACCCCAACAAAAAATTAAAATTCTGAAAACAAATTTGACAGTATTTTCATGGAATAAGAAAAAAAAATCAAAGGAAGGAATTTGTTAATGTTTACCCAATATCGCAATTGTCCTAACCTTCAGAGACGTGAACTAAAAAAGTTCTCTGGGTTTTATGGCAATCCAGTTTAAATATACCACAAAATTATTCAATCCCATGAAGTTTCCAGGCTCACTACCCCCACTTCAATGAAGAGATTCAGTCCAAGTACCAGAAAGGAGCAAGGTCAATTAGCAGTGTTTCAGAACTGAGACCTGTGACCTGTTTTGAGGGCTGTTTAATTAAATTCTGGGTAAAGAAAACTTTTTTTTTTTTTTAAATGAAACAGACCAGAAAACAGTACATCACAAGTAGAAAGGGGCAGTGGTTTGAAAAAACTTTTAAGTATGCACACAGGTGTGTGTATATATTGGGTCCCAATATAAAATATAAATTTTTCCTGTGGTGGCAATTTTAAAAGTTTCAGATAGATACTATTATTTCTAGTGCCCTTTAATCACTAGAAATGCTGTATCTCCCATTATAAATATTTTGGCAATTACGCCTTGTACATCACTCTTGAGTCTGACCGGTAGGAATCAGTTCACCAGAACCTTCAAAGCCAAAAACAGACCCTGCACTTCTGGAACCCAATTCATGACCTGGAAACTCAGTGCCCACGATTTCCTACCTCTGCTGTTGCCACTTCTCAAGGAAATTGTCTACACATACAACAAACTAGAAATAGTACTTTCTGAAAAGGGATAAGCTACTCAATTTTTCATCTTTTTGTTTTATTCAGTTTGCTCCAAGGGCAAAATCAATAGTCATAGGGATCACAAACATTATTTTGACTGGCTCACAAGCCTGATCAGTAAAACCTGAAAAACAGAAAATGTTACACAAGTTGCAAAGAAAATACTCCTGGAGTTCACTGACATGATAGCAAGTGGAAATACAGATGCAACAGGTGTTAACATTTAGAACAGTACTTGTAACCTGCTCCTTTCTAGACAATTCTGGGACCCTGTTGCAAACCCTTCATGTATCACTGCTGATTCCCTTTCACATAAAATACATTACAAAACTCTCCCTAGACCTTACTCTTGCTGCACTTGAGTGGTCCCTATTCCTACGGCGCTGGCGTACGCGGTCAGGATCTCCACTATCTGTTTAGTTTCTAGGGTCATTCGGGCTTCCTTCAGCCAGTCCTGGGCCACTCGTCTGGACTCCCCTGTCAGCTGATTGACAAACTTTGCTGCCAGCTCCAGATCACCATGCTCAATGCAATAGGAGGCATAGGACAGTAATTTAAAAGTGTTTATATCCTCAGGGCTGAGCTCCGCAGGTGGCTTCAGTTGCTGAGGTGGGAACAAGAGCAAGGACTGCAGGTAGGAGAGGAAGTATTGGTATAAGCTATTTCTGGTTTCATCAATCATTGCTACCCTTCGGGCCAGTTTTTGAACAGCATAGAAACGGGCTCTAAGGGTCTCTTCACTGTACACCCCACGGGTCAGGGACTCGGGAGGAATAGCTGCGGTTAGAGCCTGGGCAAATTCACTGTCGGCACAGCTGACTCGGATGGCCTCGACCGCGCTACCCAGTGGGACAGTGGGCAGCTCTGCGGATGCAGTCTTCATGCTGTACTTGAGCGCCTCCACCGACAGCCAGAGCTGGTGGGCTTTTCGCGCCTCCTCTTCAGCCACTGCATGACCTAGTAGGAAAAAGAAAGGCAAAGAAAAACATTTTTCTCTCCATCTGACTACATGTCCTTCTCCATACCTCCAGAGATCTGATGCACCCTGCACCTTCAACAGGCTAAAGCCACACGTGTGAACGACGGGGCCAGACAGAGCCGCCTCCAACCTCATCTACCACCATTTCTGGGGTGTTCTTTCTGAGGAAGCCGGCCTCTTCATGAGGCAACCATGGCAAGCCTAAGGATGAGCCCCCCCCCCCTTTTTTTAAAGAGAGAGCAGGGGAGGGGCAGGGGCAGAGGGACGGAATCCTGGGCAGGCTCCACGCCCAGTGCGGAGCCCAACGCAGGGCTCGATCTTGTGACCGTAAGATCATTACCTGAGCTGAAATCAAGAGCTGGACACTCCACTGACTGAGCCACCCAGGTGCCCCGATGACTTGTTTTTAGTAAAACCATGAAGAAAACCAGAAGGATGTATGTGCACAAGCACAACTGAGTCTCTTTTCCCTCTTTCTGTGACATCTAGGACAACACATGGTATCTAATTCAGAGGTATTTATTTTAGAATATTTGAGAAAGAAACATATTTAAATTAGACTAAGACTTCTGTTGACGCCATCAGAAACTTCCTGCAAAGGAATGGCACACTTCAAGTAAACTGGATCTTGGAATTTTATGAGTAGTTTATTTTTATACTTACCTGACAAAGAGGCTCTGGAACACCCCCCCAAAAACCTCATTTTATCAACATCCTTACTGTCAGGACATTTCCCCTTCAGTGTGGCACACGGAAGCCTCAGAATAACTTCTGTCCATCTGGTGGGCGGAACCAACAAACCACCACTTCCAAACCAGGACTGCAGACAGGTCAGCAAAAGCTGGAGGGCGAGCATGGGGATACACTGGCCTTTTGCTCCTCTCAGGACACATGAGACATAACCAAAGTGTGTTGGGTTACCTGCCTCGTTAATGGTGGTCTCCAGTCTATCACACACCGAGTAAAACTTCAAGTATTTAATTTTTAGATTCTTTTTAATTTCCTCTCACAAACTCTCTACGTTCCAAACTTATCAAATCTGGGCTAATTTTCTCAGAAGTAAATAAAATTTAATAGCATGACTTCAGCATCTTTATGCCCTAATGCTGATGCAGGTATCCCATTGTCCTCCTTCCAAGAAATTATCCTAAAAAAGCTGGACTGAATAAAATTATAAGAGGCCCATGCACTCACTCTGAACAGCCTGTTCGATTCCTCTCAGTCTGGCATAGGCAGTGTTTATATCCAGGGTAAAGTTGTCAACTTGCTCTTGACTGAGCCGACGGAACTCTAACTCTTGTTCAGCCAGTTTCTCAGACAGGTCCTGAAATAAAACATAAACAGTGTCCAGAGAAGAGTGGTGCTACTTCAGTGCGTGGTATCTTTGGGACACTACAGTCTTCCAGCAACTGCCGTCTCACAAGCAAAGAGGGTCTTTAAAATCTCCAAACATTTGTCATGAAACTCCTCCATGATGTGGAAGTTCTCAAAAATTTCCTCAAACTCATAGCTGATGTATGTGATTTTCTACAAATTTACTGACAGAACCTAGTATCAGAGGAAGCAGACCAGGAGGAGAAGCAAGCAAACTATTAAAAAAGGAGAAAATGCTAACTTTAGAAAATAACTGTACCGCCACCCCAACACAGCAGATTAAACTGTATTCAATATCCCTGATTCAAGAGCTTATATATTCCATTTTTTTCTCAGAAAAATACCCATCAAATAAATTTAAAGTAAAATACCTTTTCACATTGGCATAAATTTCAATTTTCTGGAAGATCTCCTTACGTGGATAACCTCATTCTCTTCTTGTGAGACAAATAAGTTAATATATTATAAATGGCTTGCTGAATAGAAACGAATTATGATTAGAGATACCCTGACTTGCTGTGATTTCCGAACTTAATCTCTCTGGGAAGTTTCCTCAGATACAAAAATCTGAGCATGGCCACATAGTCCGTAGGAGTTTGTGGAGATAAAGCAGGAGTTACACATGTCAAGTATCATCTGCATTTCTGAAACCCCCTGTACCAACCCTCCCTCCTAAAGCTTTGAAGGCTCCAAGTAATTAGGACACAGATACCAAACACACATGATCAATAACAACATAGGTACATCTTTCTGTAAAAGACCTCAGTGTTACATATATACAAAGGCCCCAGCGCACTGAGGCTAGGTGCCCACTCTTCCATACCCTCAGAGGGAATGACCTACAGAGCACACGAAAAGGGAAGGACAGACTGTTCGTTTAAAGAGGGAAGGGAGGCCGAAGGGCCTCTGATACTCGCGCACAGGTCCTCACCTGCTCAAATTCGTATTTCAGTTCCTGCTCTTGTACCCTAAGGACATCGCGTAAGTGATCAGTGTGGGCAGCAGCCTGTCGGCGAAGCTGGGTTCTCATTTCATTCTCCATGGCATCTCTGACTTCCTCTACCTGTGAAACCACAGGAATGATTAGTTCTTAATTCTCCACATTTGCTTTTAGAAAGAAAGACTAGTAGCAAGGATGACAGCAGCTTCCGTGTCCTGAGCTGCTCTGATGTGCCACACACGTAGACACATTCCTAACGTCTCTTACATCCATCAGAAAGCTGAACGTTGGAAGGTGACTCAAAAACAATGTCACACAGCTGTGGCAAAAATCAGATTTCAAATGGTGTCTCTCTGGCCCCCAATTCGGTTTCTCCCGTATCACCGGGCTGTATCTTATGTAAGGCGAACACTATCGTTTCCTGAATCACACACTCACGTGACAATTAACAAATCCCAACTCCTGGAAAAAAACTACAACTTGGGATCAAACACAGCTTCACCACAACCATCTGTGTGATCTAGGAGTAATGCCTATTGTAAAGAACTATGAAATAGAAAATAAATATCTGGCAGTTACTTTATACAATTTCTTCTAAACAAAGAAAACTGCTCTGAAACTGAATTTAAATTCACAACACAGCCCAGATCTAACCAAAAATATGAAAAGGCTAGCACGTCTTGCTAACAATTAGCCATGGGTCATATTACAAATTATTTAATACTAAGTACCTGGATATCATAACTTACTTTCTCTCAGAAATAACAGAAGTAATGAATAAACCCATTCAGTCAATGCATACGTATTTATGAAGTGCCAATCCTGTGCCCGGCAGTGCCTACTATATGTTTGGATGCAATGGTGGCTCAAGGCACACTAACTTTTTGTTCTCATACCATGTACAATTCAAGGGAGGGATCGGACAGTAAATAAATAAATCGGACATCTCAGACTGTGAGAGAAAGTTATAGAGACTCTGCACTGAAAGAACAGGAAAAGCCTTGCTGAGGTGACATCCAAGCTTAGAACTAAGGTTTAAAGAGAAGCGTAACAATGTACGAGGCAGAGCAAACACCCCAAGGCAGAATAAGTAGTGAAGGTACAAAACCAAACAAAAAACCAGGGCACCTGGCAAATACAGGCAATAAGGGAATTAAGGGAAGTCTGGCTCACAGCAAACAGGAATGAGATCAAGAGGCCTTTTAGGTATGGGGTAAGAATTTGGATTTTATATTAAATGCAGTGGGCCATCAGTGCAAGGTTTTCAGCAGCCTAGTGTCTGATCAGAATGGGTTTTAGGAGGACCAAGTGCCATGTAAATAAACATAGAAAGATGGGTATGAAAACAGGGAACCTGGGGGCGCCTGGGTGGCACAGCTGGTTGAGCAGCCAACTCTTGGTTTCGGCTCAGGTCATGATCTTAGGGTCCTGGGGTCAAGCCCCACCTTGGGCTCCGTGCTCGGCAAGGAGTCTGCTTGAGGATTCTCTCTCTCCCTCTTCCCCTCCCCAAGCTTGCACTCTATACCCACCTTATAAATAAATAAATCTTAAAAAACAAAAAAAAGGATAAAAAAAAAAAGAAAGCAGGGAACCTGTTATGATAATCTGGACTTGGAGAAAGTGGACAAACTTGGGATTTACTTTGGATGCAGAACTGGATGTGTTAGTGGATGGATGTGAAAGTTGACAGAGGAACAACCAAGCATGATTTCTGGCTTGAGCAACTAGGTAGAGGGAAGATTTAGAGAGAAACAAGCTGAGCGGCTGGGAGACAGGTTGGGGAGAGTCAAGAAACCTGTTTTGGACAAGCTGAGTTTGAAACAACTACTGAAAAGCCAGCTAGAAACACCACGTCAGCAGCTGGACAGGAGGAACCTGAAGGCAAGGCAGAGGCCAGAGCCAGCAACATAAATGTCCCCGTCATGGACAGGATTTAACCTTCTAAGTCACAGGTCTAGATAAGAGCACTTGGAGACAGTTTAGATGGATAAAAGGTTTCAGAACCAAGGCCAGTACATGCTCCTATTTGGGAGGCTGAGCAAAGAAGGGGGTAAATGAGTGGCCAGCAAAGTGGGAGAAAGGCCAGGAGTGTGTGGTGTCCTGGCAACCAGGGAAGAAAGAACTTCACAGAGGAGGGAGTGCTCAAGAAGGGAGGATAAGTATTCAGGCGCTCAAATCAACCCGGAGACACCTATTTAATACATGACGTGCCCTGACAGAAGATTAAAGGAGTGATCTCATCCATTCTTAACCAAAACACTGGCGGAGAAAAAGACACTCAGAATCCAACAGAGATTTTTTTCAGCATTGCTTTAGGGGACAGAGGCTCCACCGGGAAAAGATAAAGTAGATAATCTTGGATACCAAGGGCTTGTTATTTCTTTCACTTCTGCATCTGCTCAACATAAAGGAACTCTGCTACAACAATCCTTCCCTAGAAGTTCTGACTAGAACAAGGGCCAAAGCTCCATTCAATGGTGGGTCGGCATGATTTACATCTAATATTTTAAAGTCAATGACTATTGGTATTATCTCTAGAAGCAGCTATTCAAGTGGATTCACATTAAATTTCTCATTTACTCTACCTTTCTGTCCTGTTCGGCCTGTATCTCACTTCTGTGATGTTCTAATGCTTTTGCCACTGCAGAGTCAAATGCCCGCTTTTCTTCTAGCTTTTGTTTTTCCAAGGCTAGTGCAATGTGCTGCTTCTCTGTGGCTTTCTGTTCTGCTAGCTCTCTGTTTAGTTGGTCAATGCGGCGATGTGCATGAGCAATCAGGGAGTTCAGATCATCAGTAGACAGCTTGTCAGCTAAACAGAAAATTACATTAAAATGTTAATGATTTCACCAGTGAAAATTATACATCTACAAGGTACTTGCTTCAAGTGATAGTAATTTTAACAGCTGTAAAGAAAGCAAAGGGTAGCTAACCCTTTGAAGTGGATTTAGATTCTCCATCAGAAATTCATAGCCTGTGTCCAACTAACTAAGGCATGTTCAAACCCAAGTGAAGTAATTTAGATAGGCCTTCAAGTATATAATCAGTTCTTTTCCAGGAACCCAAATTAGTACTTCCAATCTGAACTAAATATAAATAGATTTTATAATTCACCCTAATTTTGCCTCTAAAGACAGTTTACGTATATACACTTCTATATTTTCATTCATGCATAAATGTGATTAGTCATAAAAGGCATCCTAATATTCTTTTCTGTTAAATCTCAAATTCAGATTCTCTGACTTTTCTCTAGTAAGAGTTTCTATACCTTTTCTTAAACAGATGGTGTTACCCAGGACAATGATCTGCAACCAGAGCTGTCCATTAGAATCACTTGTCGAGTTTTTTAAAATACACATGGCAGAAGATTCTGATTTAAGCTTAAGCATGTGTTTTGTTTTCAGATCTCACATTCCAAAAGTATTCTGACACATTATTATAGGTTAATAATTATAGCTTTAACAGCAAAATGCAGAGTGTGGGAAATACTACATGATAAATGACTCAATTCCACAATTAAAGAACTAAGAAGCAAAAAACAAAGTGGGGATAAGAGACTTATTGACCAAATTCAAGACATGTAGCTCCTTTGGATACTGATTGAAATAAAACAACTAAAAACCTCTTTCTATAAAATGGGGATAACTTAACACTAAAAAATGACATGTGATGACATTAAGGAATTATTGTTTTAGGTGTGATAATGACACAGTGATTAATGTTTTTTTAAAAAACATGGAAATTATTTACAACTGAAAAGGATATATGATATTTTGGATCTGATTCAATATAAACTGGGGAAATAAGTGACAAAAACTAGCCATGTGTTGACAATTGCTGACGTTGGGTGATGGATCAATGAACTTATTATAGTTTTCCTCCTACTTTTCAATGTTTGAAATTTTACAAAATGAAAGCTTTAAAATATATACATATCTCTATCTACAGGTTTCCAATCACTGAAACAACTGTTCCTGAGAGCACATGGATGCCCAAAACATCCAAATCAGATTTATCTCGTGCAATGTAATTCTGTTATAAATTATTTAGATGCTTTAGTATAAGAATCATAGGCAAATAAAAAGACTTCAGTATTTTAAGACACAAAACAAAAGCCTTTAAATTTAAAACACACAAGGGGCGCCTGGGTGGCTCAGTCGTTAAGCGTCTGCCTTCGGCTCAGGTCGTGATCCCAGGGTCCTGGGATCGAGCCCCACATCGGGCTCCCCGCTCGGCGGGAAGCCTGCTTCTCCCTCTGCCACTCCCCCTGCTTGTGTTCCCTCTCTCACTGTGTCTCTCTCTTCAAATAAATAAATAAATAAATAAATAAAATAAAAATTAAAAAAAATAAAACATACAAAATTACTCACCCAGGTCAGAAATACCTACAAAGAAAAAGAACAGTTTGAAAAAAAGAACATACATATTTCAATTATTAATCATTAAATAGGAATATCCAAAAAGAAATGGGGAACAAGAAACCAGTAGTAGAAAAAGCATATTTTAATATTAGAAAGCAAAACAATAGAGTTTATTTCCTAAAACGTAAAAGGATAAAAGGACATAGACAATATAAATCAAGGTAAATGCTAACATTTTACAAAGTAAGAGAGTCATTCATATTAAAAGTAGCTTTGGTTTCCAGGGGCTCATCTGTATTTTTGATAAAGCTATCAACTTAGTTTTTACACAGAAACCTCTGCCCCCCCATTAGAAATTACTTGGCGTATTTCACTAAGTCCTAGTCTGGACTCTCAGTACCAGGCCTCTCCAACATTTCAAATACTTAAGAATTCAATATTCTATCACAAGCACCACCTTGAGGACACAGTGACAGGAAAGGGGAACCACAGCCAGTCTCCTGCCTCTCAGCATGAGCTTCTTAACATCATGGGCATGACCCTTGAATTCAGAAAGTTCAAAGACAGGTAGGTATTTTTCATCCCAAATGGCTCTAAAAGTCAACTACTTAATCTGGTATTAGACCAAAAAAACAGGAATCTGTCCCAGTGTTGCAGGAAAAATTGGCAAGATGAAGAAAATGAGATAATGTCAGTCTCAACAAGGCACATAAATAGGACTATATATACTAGTCTATAGCAATAAAGAACTGTCCCCTGGAAATAATGACAATCTACAACCTGCACTTCATTTTCCCATCCTGGCAACAACCACCTAGGCTCCCCCTAAAGGCTACTCCTCCCTCCCCCCACAGTGGTAACCACTATCTCTAAATATAGTGTTTATCTTTTTTTTTAGATTTTATATAGATATATATATATGCATCCTAAAACAACACATTGTTTTGTTTTGCATGTTCTTAAGCTTCATGTAAGTGGTATCCTACTCTATGTATTCTTCTGCAACTTTTTTTCTTAACATTTATGTTTGAGGGGCGCCTGGGTGGCTCAGTCGTTAAGCGTCTGCCTTCCGGCTGAGGTCATGGTCCCAGGGTCCTGGGATCGAGCCCCGCATAGGGCTCCCTGCTCTGCGGGGAGCCTGCTTCTCCCTCTCCCACTCCCCCTGCTCTCTTGCTGTGTCTCTCTCTGTCAAATAAATAAAATCTTAAAAAAAAAAAAAAATTTATGTTTGAGAGATACAGTTTTAGTTCATTCATTTATACTGCCACATGGGAGGCACATTTAGCAGTTTCTGATTTTTCTGCTCTTACAAATACAGGGCTGCTATGAATATTTTTATGAGTCTCCTTGAGCACCTGTGTCTTCTTAAGCACATACCTAGGAGTTAACCAGTTGGATCAGGTAGTATATACATTCTGACCTAGGCCCACAGAGGCCTAGAACACCAGTTCAGTTCCTACCTGACATTCAACTTATAACAGACAATAGCATTTAAAGAGTATTTTGAATTTGTTAAGACTGGTAATTTATGTGACTGTTATAGTACTCTCAGAGCACTTCAGGAAAATGTGACTATTCTCTGCAATTACACTGTATGAAACAAAGTTAACAAAGTTCCCTGAATTCTGAGCTATTTGCAAGTAGATAGTCATACAGATGATTTCCTTCTCACCAAGGGCGTTTTCAACCATAATGTTGTCACAGAGCAGTCCTGAGGCGTGCCTTAATTCATTACAAATATTTTTTAAGTACCAAAGGCTTTGAATAATTTTACATGTATATATATAAAATATTCTAATACATTTAAAGTTATAATGTCACTCTCACTTAGTTGGATTTTAAATTTTTTATTCCTGAGTAGCAGAGACCTGAATAGAACCATTGGTTCTGGAATCAAACACTGGCTGGAACTTGTGTCCACCATGACTAAAACCATGGGAGCACTGTCACCTATCATGGCTATGACTGAAATAAAACGTAGAAAACATTGTACTGTCACCAAATGAGATATGCATACCAGAGGTGTTTGGATTCGATGAATGGGGTTAAAGCAAGTTTAGCTGAACAGCTGTTAAAACACAAAAACAGTGAAGTACCAACACTTCAGTAATACTTACTCATCCCTTTCCACCCTGGCAAGACTTCTGGGGTAATACTGTCCAGTTCTCGTTTAAAGTCATCCCGGGCTTGGACCACCAGCTCATGATACTGAGATACGACCTTAGCCTCAGACTGAGCTGCTTTGACCTGAACAAATACAGGGGGTATGCGGTTAAAGTGAACAGAAATTACCATCACCATCCAAAAAAAAGAGAAATTATATTCATGTATTTATATGTTGGCTGGGAATATATAAATAATATATACAGAGAAAGCTAAAGCTTAGAAAAAGGAACATAAGCCTTGTAATTCAAACAAGCCCTTTACCATCTTACTATGCCCGTGTCCCTCTTTCTCTGGTCACAGGAAACTACCCATATAGACTACGTTAGTGCAGTCAGAAGATATGCTACAAAATTAAAATTTTCATTTAATAGCCACATCCAAAAATATTACCTATTATAAAAAGTATCAACAATAATGGATTATCCACTTTGTGCCCAGGTAAGTTTTTAAAATTAGTAACAACTTCTATTCTTTGCAGGGGAAAAGGGAGAAAGAAAGGAATCTTATTACTTTCCTGAATTCTTCAAATCCTTTGATTAAAGGATTATATTTATAAATTTCAAAATGAGTGGCTCAGTCAGTTAAGTGTCTGCCTTTGGCTCAGGTCATGATCTCGGGGTCCTGGGATCGAGCCCCGCATCGGGCTCTCTGCTCTGCGGCGAGTCTGCTTCTCCCTCTCCATGTGTGATCTCTCTCACTTTCATTGTTTCTCAAATAAATATTTTAAAAACAAAATTTTTTTAATGCTGTAAAAGACCTAAGAAACGCACCTTTTGGACCACATTATCCAGATCAACTATCATGTTGTGAAGTTTCCCCTCTGCGGCAGTTATATGAGATTTGGCCCCAGGAACCTCTTCTTTCTTTGCATTTTCAATTACACTCTTCATCTTCTCTAGCTCTTCTCTGGAAACCAATAAAGCAAAACAAAGATTTAGTATTATTCCTCATCAACTTTAGCAAAGAGCTTGATGTAAATACAGCAAACAATTGTTAAGAGTCTATGAACAAAATACAATTTGAAAAAAATTACTGTTTTCTCACAATAAATACAGGCAGAGAAGCTTTCCTTACTAACAACTGAAAACAGCTTGGTCAGAAGCTAGATTTACTAGCGTGAACCAGAGAAGGAGCATGGTGTAGAGGGAAATACACAGGCTTCAGAACTAGGAAAACCTGGATCCAACTCCCAGATCAGCCTCTCCTTTGGTGCTCACCCTTGTATGGGGATTAGAAGTAATTAATGAGAAGTACCTGGCACAGTGCCTGTCCCATTGAGCGCACTCAATAAATGGCAGCTTTTGTATGGATTAGGCTGATTCCCCTTCAGCTGAGAGCAAGCTTAATGAAGGCGGAAGCAAGGGAGGAAGTCAAGGAGCTCACTGAGCAAATATAGCTGGGTCTCGAGGAGCCCTCATGATTCATGTTTCACAAATTGGATGAACTGTGGCCTACCCACCACAAAACACAGAACTCAAGAGCCCCGACTCAAGGTTTAGTGATGTGAACATAACGTCTTAAATCTCCTAAAAGATATGCTGGCTTGAACTAGAAGACTTCTCTTTCTCTATGAATATTTTATTAAAAATGACACCAAAATTTTGAATGACAGTGATTCCAAAACGAGAGGCTGATGAGACCGTTTAGTCACATGCAGGTTTCCATCATCAGAGGCTGATTTTATACCTGGCTTGCTTGATCCTAGATTTAGCCAAATTCCAGGAATCAAGGTCAGGGTGGCATAAAACTAGACTAGGTACTAAGTACTTTAATAGCTAAGACAAAAAGACATACTCTCAAACATACTCTCAAAATTCTGATTAAACCCCACCCCTGAAAAATCTTGAAGAACCTCAGTAAATCCACTGAGATACATCACCTAAAAGAAAAACGGCTTTTTATACAAGATCCTTTATATAGGTTTCTGCCAAATTTACTTTGGCCTAATTATATTTTATTCCCTCTCTCCTTTTTAAACCTCTGTGGTCCTGATACCAATAGAGATCAAGTGGAGGTGAAGGTGAAGGGTTTCTCTGCCTCTTCTTTCTATACCGACAGTACAAAGAAAACCCAGCCCAAAGAAAGCCACCAGGAGGCCCTAATTACTTGTTAAAGTCCATGAGTAATTACTTGGCTTTGAGAAGGGCATCAGCAGCCTCATCGACTGCCTTTCTGCGTTCCTTCAATGCACCCTCCACTGTCCGCCACTGAGCCGACTTCTTCTCACCTGCAATCTAAACAAAAGGTTTTACTTACACAAACATGAATAACCACTATTACAGTCATAGGATACACCAACATGGCTAAATTTAGAAACAAGGGCATTAAATTCAAAGGTAAAAACTTATATACGGCATTTCTTCAGAGTAGGGTCTCTTCATCTAAGGTTCGTGGTTAGAACCAAAGAAGTCCATGAACCCCATCAAAACTGTAAAAGACTGTGTTCTAGTGCGTATCAGCATTTTCTAAGGAGAGATATTTATATTAGATTCACAAAAGGATATTATGAAGCAGAAAAGGTTAATAAGAACAATAACTCTATCAATTGTTTGTTGATTATTCTTCAATGAAGCACCAATATTTAAAATTCTCTTAATTGCAGGTCTACCAAATCAGTTTAAGAATAAGTAGAAAGTCTGGGGCGCCTGAGTGGCTCAGTCGTTAAGCGTCTGCCTTCGGCTCAGGTCATGATCCCAGGGTTCTGGGATCGAGCCCCGCATCGGGCTCCCTGCTCAGCAGGGAGTCTGCTTCTCCCCCTCCCACTCCCCCTGGTGTGTTCCCTCTCTCGCTGTGTCTCTCTGTCAAATAAATAAATAAAATCTTTAAAAAAAAAAAAAAAAGAGTAAGTAGAAAGCTTATACATTTGTACAGTCCTTACTCCTCCAAAACATTATCCTAAAAAATGACCCTCTGTAACTGGTAAAGTGAAAATCAACTATTGTCAAACCCACCCCCCTCCTTGAGCTGTGTTTTATAAAATGTTAATTTTATATATATATATATATACAAAAGTCCTCTTTGAAAATCTTTATAGAGGTCCAAGGATAAGCTGTTCTGTAGAATAGACACTAGATTCCCCTACTATCAAGCCAAGACCAACGGTTTCCAAACACTGTTTTGAAAAAGTAATTCTGTATCTATTGTAAGAGCCTTGTGCACCAGTTTTTTTTACACAAGTTGGAATCCATTTTTAACATTTCAAAACGTGTTCATTCATGTTTCTGATAATTTTGTAACACCAGCTAATATCCCTAGTCTAGCTAACCACTACCGTAAGATGTCCTTTAGTTGTAAAATCTTGATTTTAATAGATTTCATACTATCTAATCCACATGCATTACATAGTGTGCATTCACTGGGAAGAGGAAATACCCTCTTATGTAGCCTTTCACCAAAGTAATACCATTGACATTTAAAGCTTCTAATCAGCGTCCTTCTGAAACATACCGGTCTATTTTGGTTTGAACCCAAATTCCTGATACTCTACAACTTACAGCCTTCCCACACCTGTATAACCAAAATATTAAGTATTCTCTGTGTAGTTTCCACTTTCCTGACTGAACTCTGACTGAAATTAAATGTTTTTCTTGGACACTGAATAAACCAGAATTTTAAGGTTTTTTTTTAAAGGTTGTAATTTCTAGCTGTTTACATCAGAGCTCTTTTTTGTGATGTATGTGTGTAGGACTGAAACAATGTGAAGTGTGTTTAAATTCTGTAAAAAGCACACAGTTATAGTGGCAAAGTAACTTTACTTATGGCACAAGATCCTGATCCCTGAGATTCACAGTTTATGTATTTATTTTTACTCTTTAAATGACTTGGTGTCTAGATATATTTTTATACATTGAATAACTGAATGTAATTATTAAAAAAAAATTAAGTCCCAGTATTACAGTTTTAAATCAATGTAATTACTTTACTCTCTTATGTGCTCAATGTAAGTTAAATAATCAACACAAGCATTTAAAATAGCTGGTTTTGGGGCATCTGGGTGGTTCAGTCAGTTAAGCATCCGACTCTTGATCTCAGCTTATGTCTTGATCTCAGGGTCATGAGTATGCTGGGCTCCACACCCAACAAACAAACAAATAAAAATAATAAAATAGCTGGTATTTGGAGGTACACGGGATCTCTCTGTACTTTTTTTTTTTTTTTGAGAGAGTGTGAGAGGTGGGGCGGGGAGGAGCGCAGGCAGAGGGAGAAGGAGAATCTTAAGCAGGCTAGCTCCATGCCCAGCTCAGAGCCAGATGTGGGGCTCCATGCTGGATCTCATGACCCTGAGATCATGACCTGAGCCAAAATCAAGAGAAAATGGTATTATTTCTTATAACTGTGTGACAATCTAAAAGTATCTTAAAGTAAAAAGTTTATTTTAAAAAATGATTGGCAAAAAATTAAAACTTAAAATTAAAAAACTAAATTAAAAATGGTTGGCAATTTTAAAGCAAAAAAAAAGCAGACAAATAATATTCAAGCACTATTAAGATATGAAAGCAAATAGGAACTAATTCTTGTTACCATATCATTGTTGTGAGATAAAGCACTATATGAAACTCATTAAAAACAACATGCAAAGCTTTTTCCTGCCTTGTTTATTTTAAAAAAAGTTACTCTAGGGGTGCCTGGGTGGCTCAGTCGGTTAAGCGTCTGCCTTTGGCTCAGGTCGTGATCCCAGGGGCCTGGGATCGAGCCCCGCATCTGGCTCCCTGCTCAGCGGGGAGTCTGCTTGTCCTTCCCCCTGCCTGTGCTCTCGCTTGCTCTCTCTCAAATAAATAAAATATTTTTTAAAAAGTTACTCTAGATAGTCTTCACTTAGTGGGAGAAAGCCCGTATTAGAAGGAAGAAATCAGTCTTAAGTACTACCTGTCTATCCATTCTTTGGCTCACCTCAGAATTGTCCATGGCTGCTTTCAAGATGTTGGAGTGCGCACTGACAGCCTGCACCGCAGCATTCTGAGCTATGATGGCCTGTTGAGTGATGTGAGCAGTTTGGCTCAGAGCATCTTCTAAGCTCCTGGCTACAGCTGAAATACACAGAACAGTTAAAATAACAAATCCCTCCCTCCTAAATAACTTTATTGTAAACTTCCCTTCTTCTCCTACTGAGTCTTTCTTTTGCATTTCCTCAAAAATGTAAAAAACAAAAACACACAGATTTAGAGAATCAGTTTCATTTGAAAGTATGGTAAAATGTTAGTAATTACTAAATCTGGTGGACAGACCTATGGGGATTCATTATACTATTTTTACCTTTATATACAACTGAATTTTTTTCAAAATAAAAAGTGTTTTGGGTTTTTTTTAAGACAAAAATTGCTTAAAGAAGGCCAGCATATACTTCAAATGGGAGGAACAAAGTTTAAGGCACTGTTCAGCCCCTTTTAGCTACTAGAGGCTATAAATTCAGTATAACCACCAGCATTTTTCAGTTTAAATAATGATCATATAGCTCCACAGGGAAAAAGAGTATCTCCTCAGCATGAAGGGACACTCAGAGCAAATTATATCACCAAGATATAAGGAGATAACAGACAGACAAGAGAAAGAAAAAGATAAGGAAACATGGCAACAAAAAAGAAAAGGTGGTTTGGGAAGGGACAGTGTTTTCCGTAGGAGAACTCAAGAAACAGCCATATATCAAGATGCAAGAGGCTACAACCTACTAAGATCATATTTCTATATGCTGCTTCAGGAATCAAAAAGAAACCTAATTTTAAGAAAAATAAAGCAAGGGATGATTCCAGATATAATACTAAAATGGCAAACGGTCATCTGAAGAAAGCAAGCCAGTGAGAAGACTAATTTATCACATATCAGATGATTTAAAAAGGGAAAATATGTTTGGCAGGTAAAACAGAAACAGAAGGTGATTTTGAGCAAAAGAATCATAAGCTAGAGATGAACAAATGGAACCTCCGAACCACCTGCAGTAC
Organism: Mirounga leonina; assembly: GCF_011800145.1. Classification (NCBI taxonomy): domain Eukaryota; kingdom Metazoa; phylum Chordata; class Mammalia; order Carnivora; family Phocidae; genus Mirounga; species Mirounga leonina. The sequence goes on along the minus strand of NW_023270305.1, from coordinate 31,609,945 downwards.
CTGGGCAACGGAGATAAAAGGAGAAAGTTGGTGATGAGAAAATACCACACCATGAGTGTCAGACTGAGGTTCACCTGAAGACACAGGGGATATGAAGAGAGGGGTATAAAGAGAAAAAGAGGCAGGGAGGGAACATGCATGAGTTGCAGGGGTGGGGAAGACATGAGAGCACAGGTAACAGTAAACCACTTCACAGTGGCCCACAGGCTCAAAGTCTTCTTCAGGTCTACTCACTGTACTTTGATTCCTCCTTCCCCCCACCCCGCCCCCTCTTTCTTGTTTTGTTTTGTTTTTGCTATTCAGTTATAGGAGTTCCATATATATTTTGGGTATTAACCCCTTATCAGACATATGGTTTGCAAATAGTCTCTCCTATTCCACAGGATGCCTTTTTGTTTTGTTGTTTCTTTTGCTGTACAAAAGCTTTTTTAGTTTGATGTAATTCCACTTGTTGCTTCTGTGTGCAGAAAGTAAGAGAGAGAGAGAGAGCGGGCATGAGCAGGGGGTAGGGGTAGAGGGAGAAGCAGACTCCCTGCTGAGCAGGGAGCCCAATGTGGGACTCGATCCCAGAATCCTGGGATCATGACCTGAGCCAAAGGCAGATGCTTAACCGACTGAGCCACCAGGTGCCCCTGGTGCTTTGATTCTTGACAAGAATTACAAACACACACATTTTAAAAGTAAAGCTTGGGAGAAAACTAAGAGGTGACAGACAAAATCCTTAAAATTTTCACTTTGCCCAAAATGAAAGATAATAAGTGGACCAAAAAAAAAGGGAGCATGATGAAACAGCAGACATCACTAATCTTAAATGTACAACTTACTTCAAGGTGTCTACATAATAAAAGGGGAAAGTGAAAAATATGAATAAAAAAATTATCTTTATGTGCTGTAGTAGAGAATTCAGGAAAAATTAGGAAGTGGGAAAAAAATATAGAAATATTTCACTTATTTAGAAGTCTTTATTCAACATTCCCAATTATTTGTAACCAAGAACTCAGAACAACACATTAAAAAAAAAAAAAAAAAAAGCCAAGTAGCCAAACTAAAGCCCTGCACCTATACTCCTTCTGTCCCTTCTACTCTTTACATAATTCCAACAAACCTGCCTCCTCAGAGTAGGGCAGAACCAAAGCATTAGAAGGGAAACAAGAACCACTCAAGACAAACAGACAAGCAGAAATAAGACATGGGGAGAAACAAACAAAAACTACAAACAGCTGCCATAAGACTTTAAAACAAACATCTCTCAGTCCAGGAAAAAGCTACATATCCCCTACCTCCAGAGACATCACTATACCGCCCAGTACAATCAAAGATGCTCCCTGCACCTTGTTTAAGACCAGAAAATACATTTTTAGGTATCTAGTATCATTTTTTAAAACCGTCAAAAAGTTTAACATAAAATCGAAACTTAAAAAGGAATATGCTTCGGTTAGCTGGAAACTGGCAATGTGTATATTCCACATTCCACCCCCCACCAATGTCCGATAAGGAGGCTACTAGACAGAGTCCAGAGGCTGGTAATAAACCAGAGCAATTAAAAGACTCTCAGGGAAGTTGCCAAAACATAAACAATTTCTGTTCCACAGAATACAAAGAATCTTTAGCACAAACCCTAATAAACACAAATGGATTAAGTACAAGTATTATTCGGAATTTTCTCCAACTGTACACTAAGAATAGCCTTTGTTACCCAGGTAAAAGTTTAAATGGAAAGAATACAAATGATGAAATAAAGGTGGTACACAGACAAATGCCACTAAAGAAACCAAACTAGCTGATGGATGAGAAATGTGTGCCAATGGCTGAAGAAGACAGCAACTGATGGAGATGACCCAAAGTGCTTAAGAAGTCGTCTGTTTACATACACTCAATCTTAACTTGTTCTTGCTTTTCCTGTTGTGCAAGGCGAGCTGCAACTTCTTCGGGTGGTCGCTCCCGTACAGAAGTTGAGGATGCTTCCTCTTGCAGCATAAGTAAATAAGAGGAAATGAAATTTCAGCACAGAATTTCAATAGCTCAGAGGGATATAAAAACACCATCGTTTGTACTTGCCAGCTCTATCAACTGAAGGCATTTTGTCATTAGGATTCTAAAACCACATCATCAATGATTCCAACATGAAGAAATAAGGGATCAGCTCTTAAACCTCTTGCTTTCAGAGATTTACTCAGACTCTGAAATTTAAAAAAATTCCCTAAGCAAGTCTGGAAATAAAACCAGCATAAGTGGGTACTTACATACTGTCTAGAGGTTGCCTAGGCATTAAATAGTTCTGATGAACAAATCATTTATAAAACCACAAATATAAATAAACTACCTGAAGCTGCAGGCTTCGGTTGCCCTTCACCAATTCCAGGGTGCTCAGTTTTTATAGATTCCTCATGCTGAACCGCAGGGGCTGGGACTGACGGTGCATCACCTGCTGCAGAAATAATTTGAGCTGCCTCTGTAGATCCTATAAATATATGTTACTCATGGTATTTATAGTTTCCGGGGTTAACACAGAAGCACACAGGAATCTACTACAACTAACACCCACTTCACATCTGACTCCTTACAGACACAAACGCATGTACTGTCACTACTCAAACATGCAAACAGACTATGGCCCTGTCCCCCACAGACACAAACCCACACAAGATGGACAATGGTGGGAAATGCACAAGAGAAAGGATTCTCTTGCACTTTAAGCACCACCATTCTCAGGCAGGGCTTCTAGTAACAGTACTAAATGACATTAAATCTTAACATATGAGAAGTAGGCATAAAATTTACATAACATGGAAAAGTAGTAACAAAGGAAAAAGGGGCCTGTAATGAAGAAGGTAGACAAAACAAAGTAACCAAAAGATATTTTTTAACGCTTTGAACAGTGTAGAGATGAAAGAGTTGTGAGCAAGAACAGTATGACAGTTTTAAACACAAAAGAAGAAAGGCTGAAAAAAATCAAGAGCTGATAAACAAGTGTTGGACAATAAACTGGATAATTCTAGAAGTAAAATAGAGGAGAAAAAAAGAGCAACATAATAGAGAAAAAGAAAATTTAAATAAACTAAAAGTCCCATTTAAGAGATGAAGCTGGATTACTGTAAGGCCTATTACCTGGTCTCCCTGCTCTGCTCTTGGTCCCTTTATCTACTCTCCGCAATAGCCACTGATCTTATTAAAAGTCATATATCGCTCCCTTGGCTCAGAACCCTCTTAACACCTTCCCAACCCACTCAGAGTATGAAGCAAAATGCTTATAATGGCCTCCAAAGACTGCCACAATAGGCTTCCTGCTTCCTCTCGACCTCATTTTCTACTGTTCTTCTTCTACTCCAGCTTCATGTGCTCCTTACTAGTTAAATATACCAAGCCTTAGCACTAGCTAATCCCTTTGCTTGGGATGCTTTTCTCCCACCAGCCTCTTATACATGCCTTAATCCCTCACTTTCTAGTCTTTGCTCAAATGACACCTTCCAGGTGAGACTTTCCTTACACACTCCATTTCAAATTGCAATATTCCCCCCCAACACATCACTTCTGACATCCTATACACTTTACATAGATTTATATATAATCTTCCTCCCCTTATCCCACTAAGAAATATATGCAGAGTTTGTGTTTGTTTTTACTATTTTGTTCACTGCTATAGCCCCAGTGCCTAGAAGAATGTTTGGCACATAGGAGACAATCAGTGAATATTTGCTGAATGAAAGAAAGTCAAGAGGTTTAATCAAGGACAGAAGTGACTAAGGAGAAACACAGAAGTTGAAATGTTTACTGAGCAGGTTAGAGTTAGATGTGCCATAAACTGGGACAGAATTACTGGCAAATCATGAATGGGGAAAAAAATTCCCCAGACCACAGCTAGATCACTAAGAAGAGAGGAGAAAGGCTAGGAGGCAGAGGGGAAAAATATAAAGAAAAAGGGTTATAGACAATACAACTCAGTAGCTATTCATAATGAAGTCCAATTCCATATCCCACTCAGCTCCTAAAATGAGTGTCAAATGGTAGGTGTAAACACTCCTTCCCTGGTGAGAAGGACCAGAAGAGTGCTTCAAGGGGCAGGGGCCCCCCTCTTGACCCTTGACCCCCAATGTATTTAATGTACAGATACATTAAAACAATTCATTTACCTACAATTTTTAAAAATTGATTCTAAGTATAGGTACCTGTTGTTGAAGCTGGAGTGTCTCCCTTCTGTTTTTGGAGTTGTGAGGCAGGCTGTTTAGATTCTTTCATTACCTCTGATACACTAGAGATTTTTACTGGACCAGACTGAATCTTGGAAATAAAAAACATGTAACATCTCAAATACTTTTTTTTTTTTTAAGGCAGCATACAGTAACGTGTAATTATTTCAAAATTCAAGTATATCAGGCTTTAACACTTCACAATATTACATATCTTATTAATCACAGTAAGATAAGAGAAGTCTTCATTTTAGAAAAATCAACCCAAAAACTTCATTCCAAATGACTGGCCCAATTTTCATAGTAACAGAGGCTTCTCTTAGGGCAACTAATAAACTACGTGAAGCAGAGCCTTCCCTTTATTTTTTTTTTTTAAGATTTTTATTTATTTATTTGACAGAGAGAGATACAGTGAGAGAGGGAACAAAAGCAGGGGTGAGTGCGAGAGACAGAAACGGGGAGTTTGAGAGGGAAAAGCAGGCTCCCTGCTGAGCAGTGAGCCCGATGTGGGGCTTGATCCCAGGATCCTGAGATCAAGACCTGAGCCGAAGGCAGATGCTTAACAACTGAGCCACCAGGCGCCCTCAAAGCCTTCCCTTTAAACACCATTTCTTTTACATATACAACATTGAGCAGACCATTTCCATCTGCTTTCTAAATCAAATTTTGTTGCCTTGCGCATACATTCAGTCAGAAACAATTTTCAGAGGCTCTGAGTAAAACTGAATGTTGGTTTTTTGTTTCTTTAATCTCCCAGATTCATGCAACTGCACACGAGAAAACACAATCCTATTGTAATGTCCAATTTTCTCTTTCTCAGTTACCATCTGCCTTAGTTAAGTTTAAGACCCTGTTCACTAACAGGACTACCATATGATGTGCTGGCAAAAATTACTGAGTAACAGAAACATTTTCATTTACCACCTGCGATGTGCCATTTTTTGCCAGAACTTGGCAATGGGATTCAGATATCTCAAAGACTATTCAAATATAATATAGTTCTGAACTTTGTCACTACCAGAAATGAGAAATATGTGCATTCTCTTTTAGTAAAATTTTATTTAAATCATGAAATACATGCTCACTATAACAAGCAAAATAATATCAAGACATATTAATGGCTTTATTTTGCCTCTTTACTGCTCTTTTCCCTTCAGCACTTGCAGGTAGCCACTGCCAATAGCCTGAAATCTATCCTTCCACCCCTGAGCATAAGCTCAGGTATATATACATATACAATTTTTCATTTTTTAAAACAAACCAAAATAGGGTTATATTATACAAATTATCATGTAACTCAGTTCTTGGTTTTGTTTTCATTTAATAATCTATCACAGACATTCTCTTCCAGGTCAAGAAATTATTTTCAGTTGCATAACATCCTAATTTAATTGCATATCTTAATGTATCTGCAAACCCTATAATTTTGTCAATTACTCTATTTTTGGACATTCAAGCTGCTTCCTGCTTTTTTTGTTGTTAAACACCCTTGTCCAGGGTGGCTGGATGGCTCAGTCCGTAAACATCTGCCTTCAGCTCAGGTCATGATCCCAGGGACTTGGGATTGAGTCCCTCATCAGGCTCTTTGCTCAGCCGGGAGCCTGCTTCTCCCTCTGTCTGCTGCTCCCACCTGCTTGTGCACGTGCTCTCTCTGACAAATAAATAAATAAAATCTTTAAAAAAAAAAAAAATCTTTGTCCGTGTAACTGAAAAGCACTGTAGTGTGGTATCTGTAGGATAGTTTGCCAAAAGAAGAAGTGCTGGGTCAAAGAGGTTATATATTTTTAGCAGCTATTAACAGATCGCTTTCACATACGGTTCTAGCAACTCACACTCTCACAGTAAATGTGTTTGTATGTGTGTCTGTGTATAAAAAGACCTATTTCCAGACTAAGTTGTTCTATTCCTCTAATTTCTAATCCTGTGTCAAAACCTTATTGTTCTATTAAAGTAGGACTATTACAAAGTCAATTACCTGGAAAAGCAAGTGTCCTCTGACCCCTCCCCAACCCAAAACTGTTTTGAAATTTCTTGGCTAGTTTAGTACATTATTTATCCTTTCATGTGAATTTTAAAATCATCTTATCTGATTCTTCAACCTCTAAAGAAATCCATTAGAATTCTTATTAGGCGTATGTGTATATGGGGGGTGTGGGTGTGTGTGTGGGGGTGTGTGTGTGTGTGTGTGTGTATACAATTGTCATTTCTGTCAAATATATACAAATTTAAGGGAAATTTGAGAGAGATGTATATATTTGAGAAAAACGACATTTTTATGATATTAAGTCCTATCCAGAATGTAATATTTGTCTCCATTTAGGCAGGTCTTATTCCATATCCATCAAAAAGATTTTAAGTTTATCTTCTCTCAATATTTATTATCTATGCATAAATAATCATGTTGGCACCAAAAGGATTATCATGAAATAAAATGCACAGCTTCTAAAAGCAAGAAGTTGGTAACAATGTGCAAGAGTAGAGAATGAGTAAATGGTAAAAATTAAAAAATAAAACACTAACTGCTACTGTAATTCAGAGGTGAGAGAATACACTTTGGTGTATGTAGTGAAGGATGTAGGTCTTGAAGAGAACATTAGTAGGCAAAAGAAAGGAAGCCGCTCTGGGTACAAGCCCACCAAGGGAAAAGTTGTGCAAGTGGAAGCGATCTTTGTTTAGCTCTCTGCTTTAACACAGGCCCTTGAAACAGTGTCTGGTATGTAATAATCACTTGATTGACATTTGCTGAATAAATGATGGAAAGCACAAGGTAGGGCACCTGGGTGGCTCAGTTGGTTAAGCGACTGCCTCCGGCTCAGGTCATGATCCTGGAGTCCCTGGATCAAGTCCCGCATCAGGCTCCCTGCTCAGCAGGGAGTCTGCTTCTCCCTCTGACCCTTCCCCCTCTCATGTGCTCTCTCTCATTCTCTCTCTCTCAAATAAATAAATAAAATCTTTAAAAAAAAAAAAAAAAAGAAAGCACAAGGTGTATTTGTAAGGTAAACTGGCATGAAGCTAAGGATTTATGTGCAGGACCATTCAGAGATAAGGTTGGAAAGGTAAGTAAGAGCCAGACTGCCAAGTGTGTTAAATGTCAACCTAAAAACCAGCAAAAACCATAAACTACAGAATAAAGGCTAGCTTTATTTATTTATATACAAATGGCTAGCTCCTAGGCTAACTTTTAACCACTCCTGGCTTTACTCTCCTTATTCAGAACATGAAACAATGTCTAAAGTCTCTCTAGTTTTTCATTCTGTGGTCTTCTGTCTTTCAAATGATAATAAATATATAAAAGTTACTGATAAGTGATAACATGAAAATATCATAAAAATGTGATAGCACTTATTTTAGAAGATTCTCTGGTACTGACATGAGGATGGCCTAGATTATGGTAGAAGGAGAGATCTCCGGGGTGGAGACTGGGAAGAAAGTCTTGTGGGGGGGGTGGGCAGGAAAAAGTCTAGTGTGGATATGAAGTGATAAAGGTCAGAAGTGGGATGACAGTTGTAATGCAAGAAAAAAAATAAGTATCAGAGATTAAACAAGATATGATAGCTAACAAAATATAGGCAACTATGAAGATGAACCTAAGAATTCTAACCTAACTATGTGACAGCATGGTACTACCTGTAACACAAAAAAAGCCAATCAAGAAGAGTGTAACTTTTGAGGTGGTGCAGTATGAACCTGCCAAGTAATCCAAGTGGAAATGTTCAGCAGGATAGCTAAAGTGGAATGAGAAGAGGCCATGACTCTTGAGAGAGATAAACACAAGTAATCTACAAAGAATGACACCTGAAGTCATGTCAAGCAAGAAAAGAATGCTACTCTCAACTGTTCAGCCTTATTCCTAGAATTGCTCTCAGCTATTTCTCCTGGGTCATGTAGGTTAAAATAGACCCAAGATTTTAGAATGAATCCACAGAATTCTGTTCCTTGACTACTAAAGTTGCAAAACTGTCTCTCTTGGCCAGCACAGACATTATAAAGTTCATATGGAAGAATAAATGATGTGGAAGACTATTTTGAAAAAGCATGACAGGGTCAGGGGGCGCCTGGGTGGCTCAGATGGTTAAGCGTCTGCCTTCGGCTCAGGTCATGATCTCAGAGTCCTGGGATCGAGCCCCGCATCGGGCTCCCTGCTCCTTGGGAGCCTGCTTCTCCCTCTGCCTCTCTCTCTCTCTCTCTCTCTGTCTGTCATGAATAAATAAATTAAAAAAAAAAAAAATCTTTAAAGAAAAAAAAAAAGCATGACAGGGTCAGGGGAAGCTGTCAGAGGACACTTGCTTTTCCAATTATTAATGTTGTGATAGGACTGACCTCTAGACTATGCTAGATACTACAGAACAGAAGCCCACCCAATTTCTAAGAAAGTACTAATCAGCCATGTCCAGCCTCACAGCATAAAGAAATACCCAAGACCAAATCAGCAAAACTCCATGATCTCTTTTGTAAATTTTTTTTCAAGCAGTTGTTTGAATGAACAATTATTTAAGATGTTTTTAAAAAATTTTAAGCCTGGGGCGGAGGGGGGGGGGGGAGGTTCAAACTCTGAATATGTACAAAGTTCCAGAAATACCAGAAGATATTCCTGTCAACCAATCAGTAAGTAGCTGAAAATTCTGTGACTCTTGTTTTGTGGTCTAAAAAGAGCCACTACTAACTATAAATAACCCTTGGGTTCTGTGTCATGACCATTCTATGTTTATGTTTTTAGTGTTGTAAGTCAGAGCTTGATAGCTGCAACAGTGTAGGCTGTCACAACCACCCTCTATCCACAGGACAACCACAGTTACCTCTGCCCAAGCAGCCTCTTCCATTTACTCTCATGTGCCACGCAATTATTTTCTATGTAGTGGGTACTAATGAGAACACTTAACTCAGAAGGGATAAAAATCCAACTCTACAAATTAATGTTAAAGGAAACTAGTAAACACACATCTGGCAAGTTCTACGGAATTATAAGATATTTTCAGGATGAAAACAACCTGCTTTTACAAGTATTCCATAGGATAAACTGAAATATTGTTTAAAACTCTTACCGGCTTCTTTGGCAACGGAACAGGATAAGGTGGGGAACCAAGAACCATTTCAAAGAGTTTGTCTGAGTAAGGTATGGTTTTCTCCACACTTTCCCGGAAATGGGAATCCCATTTGGCATACAGGATAGTGCCACCAATACCTCCACCAACAAACAAAAGGCCAGCTCCAGCAATTTTACCAGGGGACAACCTAAGTGAAAGAAACAGGAAACACATTTATATTTCTTGGTTCTCCCAAACCTACTTTCTTAGACCAATGTAAAAGTCTCAAAGACCTCTAACCTCTACCCCTCTACTGCTGATTCAGATCACAGCAGCCGAGTTTATTACTATAGCTGCACATCACCTTTCCCTGATTTGCTTTAAAACATGTCTGCAATAGAAAATAACATTTACTTATGTATATTTTTTAAGTATAGTAATATCTAGAGTAGGAAGAATGAAGTAATCTACCCTGTAACAGTCAAAATTCAAGATGTTAAAAAAAATTCAAGATGTTCACAATCAAGAGATTTCCTTTGAACCCAAAAAAAGAAGTATCACTAACTTTTAAAGCTCCTCTCCTCTTAATAAAACATTTCTGTAAATAAAATAAACCCTTTACAAAAGACAGACAATACAAATATCAGATAAAACGAATACTTTTAAAATTATAATATGCTGAGCTCCGGATATAAATCTATTAGCCACAGAATGGAAGACAGCATATGGGGGAGGGAAGCTGTCTACCTTGGATGCCATCCAACTACAAAAAAACCAAAAGGAGCATCATTACAAATTTTCACAGCAAAACTCCAGTGTTTGTACCCCTTAACAAAAAAAAGATTTTAAGCAGCTATTTCCATATTCATGGGAAAGAAATGCACCCACACCTCTTTACACATGATTAAAAGCCCATTTACGGGGAGACACACCACATACCTAGAACCACCTGAAGTAGAGTATCTACGGCATGGTCGTAATGGACGGAGGACAAATTTCCCACAGAGACAACTCTAGAGAGGAAGGAAAAAACATCACAACCAATGCAGAAGGAATCTGGAAAGCTTTTAGGGTGGTAACTCAGATGTAATATCTTTATTACACATGCCTTTGTTAAAAAATTATTTTATTTTCAGAAATCAACCATGAAACATTCTTACTGACCCTTAACAACAATGATGCTTCCAGTCCCCAAGGCTCACATAAGATTATTTTTAAGGTTAAAAAAAATGCTTATCAGATTATGATTAGCACTTTTAAGTGTTATGTACACTATTTCTTGGCTACGACTGGAATTTGCCATATGTTTTAATTGGCAAGAAAAAATAAAATAGTATAAAATATCTATTTTTACTTAGTAAGTTTAATTTAGACATCTGAAAAATCACCCAGGGCTCCATCCTAGGATCCTGAGATCATGACCTGAGCTGAAGGCAGACACTTAACTGACGAACCACCCAGGCACCCCTAAAAGTCAAAAATTTTAAGAAAAAAATTGTAACGTTATAAATGCTCAAGTAAATACTTATGTCCATGTAACTAGTCTATCTTTACTCAAAAGCAAATTATCAGACCAACACTCTGAAATTCGTTTAAATCAAAGTAAAGCACATAAATGCAAATGTTTCTTAACAATATGTGAATCCCTTAAATAAAACAAATGAACACCTATCAGAATGCTATTGGGGAAGGTTTTGATAAACTTAAAGTCATTCATAGCAATCCATCTGAAATTTCAAATTTATTGCATCAGTATCATCTTTCCTTATACCAACTAGAAAATCAAATTGCAACAAGGCAAGGGGGAAAATGCATTCTCTGGGTTCCTTGATGAAACTACATTCAAAGAATATCAGAAAAACACAAATTTCCTTTTAGAAATATCTTAAATTCAAAGAAACTTGATAGGCCATATAAAACTACTCTAGAATTACAGCTGCAATTTATGCTCTAAGCCTGAAGGTAAGTAAACATTAACGTCTTAACACATTTAGGGGAAAAAAGTAACCAGTTAGATGTTTTACGAAACGTAAAGAAGTTATAGTTGGTATTTTAAAAGCATTTCAATTATCTTACGTGTAGAATTCTCAACATCTTTCAACTGTATTTAACAGAAAAGCATGTTTTCCTACCGTTCTGTAAAGCAGATTATATGACATTTTATTTTATTTTATTTTTTTAAAGATTTTATTTATTTATTTGAGAGAGAGAATGAGATAGAGAGAGAGCATGAGAGGGGGGAGGGTCAGAGAGAGAAGCAGACTCCCTGCTGAGCAGGGAGCCCGATGTGGGACTCGATCCCGGGACTCCAGGATCATGACCTGAGCCGAAGGCAGTCGCTCAACCAACTGAGCCACCCAGGCACCCTATATGACATTTTAAACAGAACTGCATCTACCTTTATATGCCAACAGCTCCATTTTGTTGAGTTAGAAATTATTAGGAAATGATTAAAGTTGTACTTAAGATTCTATACTTTCACAGGTACAAAGAAGTATTCAAGTCAAAAATTAAGACACTGTTCACAGTGGATAACCAGCTACCTGGAACATCAAGCAGCAAACATTACAGTGGAAAACTGAATCTGGGAAGTATAAAACCAAATTAACACTAGAACCCAAGAATACCTTATTTCACATCAGTATTTATTTTTTAACCTGTTTCTTTTTCCATCTTCTACTTTCTTTTACCTTGACCCTCTTCCCTCCTTGACAGAATATATCTGATGTGACTGTAAGTTTACACTTCTTAGTATGAAGAAAATTAAAACATAAACTTTAAAATCAAAATTCAAAAGTTGCATACAGTAGGGTCTCCTTCACTACTTCTGTCCCCCAGCCACTCAGATCCCCTCTCCATAAGCAACCAATGCTATCAGTTTCCTGTATATCCAGAGATATTTTGTGAGAGAATTCCCAAAACGCCCACTAACACAAATACCATAATATACACCCAGTTCTGAAGTGAAGTTCATTCAACAAGATGTATCTGTGATCCTTCTGTATCAGTCAATGAACTCTTCCCAGTGGGTTTTACGGAGATTCATTATTCCACTGCATGGACGTTATTTAATGTACTTAACCAGCCCCCTTTTGATGGACAGTGAGGTTCAGTCTAAATTTTTGTTATAATAAATAACGCTGCCTGGGAAATATACATTATTTTGGGTCAATTCTTAAAGTAAAATTTGCAATGTTGATAAATACTGCCAAAGTAGTCAAAATGTCTTCTAGTAATATGAGAGTATGTTTTCTCACAGCCTGCCGAACACACACGTTCAGTACAGTCTTAATCACAATTTCCTTTATTATGACTGATATCTTTTCATGTATTTATGATGTTATTTCCTTTTCTATGAATGATCAGAGTGCATCTTTTGACCACTTTTATTATTTCTTTACTTTTATTTATTACTGCTGTTCATACACACTTTTTTTCTAAAATAAAATAAAGGGACACCTGGGTGGCTCAGTCAGTTAAGCATCTGCTTTCCGCTCAGGTCATGACCCCAGCGTCCTGGGATCAAGTCCCACATCAGGCTCCCTGCTCAGCGGAGAGCCTGCTTCTCCCTCAGCCTGCTGCTCCCCCTGCTTGTGCGTGCGTGCTCTCTCTCTCTGGTACTTAATAAAACTGTTTAGTGAATGTTTCCTTACACCCAGTTTCACTTTTTTTTTGAGTATAGGTGACACACAATGTTACATTAGTTTCACATATCCAACATGGTGATTCAACAAGTCTATGTTATGCTGTGCTCACCCCAAGTGCAGCTACAATCTATCATCATACAATGCTGTTACAATATCAATGACTATGTTCCCTATACCGTACTTCTTATTCCCCTTACTCATTCCATAACTGGAAGCCTGTACCTCCCACACCCCTTCACCTACTTTGCCCTTCCCCCTCCTCCTCCCTTTAGTTTATTCTCTGTATTTATAGGTCTGACTCTGCTGTTTATTCATTTGGTCTTTAGATTCCACACACAAGTGAAATCATATGGTATTTGTCTTTCTCTGTTTTGACCACTTTTAAGTAAGACTGATCTTCTTCATATCCTCTTCTCTTTATATATGACAAGAAATTAGCCACGTGTCTGCTAATCACAAATGTTTTCATCCAGTTTGTGATCTGCTTTTTATATTTGTTCATGGTAGTTTACATCATGCAAAAAATTATTTTTATGTAGTCAAAACTGTCAATCTTATATGGCTTCTGTGTTTCTCATATTCTTAGAAAGTCACCCTCAGAATTATAAAATAATTCTTCCATGTTTCCTCTATCACAGTTTCATTTTTTTAAATATATAAATCCTTGGAATTAGTGTAAGGTACGGAGTCAACCTTATTTTTTTCCAAATATCTATTCAGTTGTCCCTAAATCATAGACTGAACAATTTTTTCCAATGATTTGAAATGCCACCTTTGGGCGCCTGGGTGGCTCAGTTGGTTAAGCGACTGCCTTCGGCTCAGGTCATGATCCTGGAGTCCCGCATCGGGCTCCCCGTTCAGCAGAGAGTCTGCTTCTCCCTCTGACCCTCTCCCCTCTCATGCTCTCTCTACCTCATTCTCTCTCTCAAATAAATAAATCTTAAAAAAAAAGAAATGCCACCTTTAAAATACACCAAATGCCTTGATGCATTTAGATTTCCTATTTTATTCCACTGATCTACACTAATACTACCATATTTTAATGACTGCATCTTAGAATTAGCTTTTAATCTGGTAGGGCTTGTCCTCTCTTTGAGTACTATTATTTTTTCAGAATTTTTCTGTCTACTCCTTTCTTTTCTTCTTTTGAAAGCTGAGCTATCAAAATGCTTTCAATTAAACAACACACCATCAATTATAAGATGCACTCTGGGGGCACCAGGGTGGCTCAGTCAGTTAAGCATCTGCCTTTGGCTCAGGTCATGATCTCAGGGTCCTGGGATCAAGCCCTGAGTCAGGCCCTTCCCCACTCCCCACCGCCCATGCTTGCTCTCGTGCTCTCTCTCAAATAAATAAAATCTTTAAAAAAAAAAAAAAGATGCAGGGCGCCTGGGTGGCTCAGATGGTTAAGCGTCTGCCTTCGGCTCAGGTCATGATCCCAGGGTCCTGGGATCAAGTCCCACGTCAGGCTCCAGGCTCAGCGGGGAGCCTGCTTCTCCCTCTGACCCTCTCCCCTCTCATGCTGTTTCTCTCTCGCTCGCTCTCTAAAAAATAAATAAAATCTTTAAAAAATTAAAAATTAAAAAATTAAAAATTAAAAAAAAGATGCACCCTGATTTAAGGAGGGATAAACGTGTGGGGGGGGGGGTAATCTTTCATGGCCAAAATCTGATAGCAGTAAAGTTTCCTACTTCTGTATGAGAAAAAAGTAGAAATGAGAATTGTATCATGACTCAAATATATAGGGCTTTTATCTGAACTAGTGGCTCTTGATTTTAAAAAATTTAAGTATCCTATTCATTAGCCTACTCTCATATTCTATGTAGCATTTAATATCCTAAGTAGTTTCAAAAGTCAGAAAAATTTTTTTATGGTTTTATCACCCAAGTATGAGTCCCTATAGACACCACAGTGTAGTTTTACCTATAAAAAAAGAAATCTTCTAAGTCTCTTTTAATCTATACGTTTTCCCTCCAATAATTAATTTGTTGAAGAACCTGGGTTGCTTGACCTGTAGAATTTTCCACAGACTGGATTTTATTTAAGGTGCAATTTAACATGATCCTGTCTTCTGTATTCCCTGAAAACCAGAGGTAGATCCAGACACCTGCTCAAACTCAGGTTTAGTCTCTCTGGCAAAACTTTAGGTGGTGTTGTGTTCTCTCATCAGAAGGCACACGGTATCTGGTTATCTCTCTTTTTATGATGTTATCAATTGCATTGATGTACAATGTCTAAATCCATTAATTTACTGGAAGTTGTAGAAGATGGTAATTCTATTATTTTTCATTTATTATTTGACATATCTTATAAAGAGATGTTTCCCCTCATCTACAATTTGGTTACCCAAAGTACAGTTCATATAGGAAAGGCAGGATAAATGCTTTTTATCCTTTTATCCACTTATCCTCTGATAATGACCAATTGTGGATTTTTTCATTTATTAATTGTGACAACTTATATTTTCTAAAAATTGTTACATTTCCCATCCCACCTGGTTTCCCAGAACCTTGCCATTTTCCCCAGAACCTTGCAACTGCATGAGCCCAGAAATCCTTAGACCTAAGAGATAATTTATGTTTGTTATTTTCATTTATATAATTTTTACCTATATGATAAATGTTATTACTATAAAATAGTAAGTAAAATGATGCTGTTATTTAATACCACTACGTTTGGGGTGATCTGTTATATAGCTATAACCAAACAAATACTGGTACCTAGAAGTAAGGGTGGCTGCAATAAAACATAAAGCACATGGGGTGGAGGGTAATAGTTGGAAGGACCTTGAAGAGACTTCACAGAAGCCTTATGGCCTCCACAGAGTGTTGGTAAGGGCTTAAGTAAGAAAAATGTTTTTGGAACCTAGAGAAAAAAGGGATCTTTGTTATGTAAGTGTCAGAAGTTTGTCAAAACTGTCACCTGTGGTAAGTCATACAAAATAGAAAAATAGAAGCTGTACCTAATGAACTGATGGATTTAGCTAAAGAGTTCCAAGCAGAATGCTCAAAAGTGCCAACTAGTTTCTTTGGAGCAGGATATAAAGGTATAAATGAGCTTCAAAACAAACCAAAAGACCTATCTAGTTTTCAAGCACAATTTAAAGGAAATATTAAGGAGCCAGGACTTTATAGGCTCAAAAATAAAACTTTTTCTCATTCTCATCCTCTCCAGTTGGCAAAAATCCTTTAAGACCTCGAAGTTCTGAGGAGTTGCTCCTTACAGAATCTTTTCACGCAGAGAAAAGGCCCCTTGGGGATCCTAAGGGTGTACTTCCCATAGTCTTTTTGTTAAATAACAGGGCTACTAAGAATTTTAAGGGTTTTACTCTACAGCAGCTCACAGGAGTCCAAAACGGTAAAGGGCTTACCTTGATAATCATGGGTGTGGCTTTTTTATCTAATGGAGAAAACCCCAATAAAATCCACAGGAAACCAAAGTTAACTATATTTTCTTGAAAAGGAAGGATAATTCAAGGGATGAAACCAAGAGCCCAGAGTAGAACCAAGAGTTATGAAGAATCATTACCAATCAGTAAGAATTAAGAAATTAGCAGCACGTACCCAACAAGATTTTACATGTTATGAACAGTGACTGCTACATGCGGTCTTGTTTCCTGCCCTTTTGAATGGGAGTATCTAGAATGCCTGTCACACTGTACTGTATGATGGGTATACGGGGAGCAGATGACTTGCCTCTTTAGTTCACAGGTTATTAGACTGAAAGGAAAAGTGCTTATGGAGCCATACCCCAGGGAGCACATATGCATCTAAGACATCCTGTCTGCAAAGACACCACATGCAGGGGTTCTAGCCAACAGTCCCCGCTGAGGTGTCAGCTGCAGCCGGTATCAACTGCCAGACACGAAAGTGAGGAAGCCTTTGAGGTGACTCTATCCCTAGCCACTGTGTGACTACAACCTCATGAGGGACACTGAGCAGAAACTGCCCAGCTGAGCCCAGGCGAACCCCAAAACTGAGCGAGGCAGCAATAAATTATTCTTCTACCCCAAGCTCAAGGTGGCTTATGTAGCTATAGCTAACCAAAACAGTATCTTTATGAACTCATGAATTTAAACACTTTTCAAAAAAATTGTCCCATCTTTGGCCAACAGACTCCACTTCAAATTTAAAACATATCATTTTGTTATTTTAATTTTACATATATATATAAAATATATATATAATGTACATATATATATAAATATAACTGTGTCTCTCTACTTCAGCCCATCTGCAAATACCTGGTGTCAAGTTTTTTCCCCCATCTGTAGTAAAATTCACTTATAAAAATCAACCACTTTATATATACAAAATTTTTAATATTTTATTTATTTGACAAAGATAGAGAAAGAGAGAACAAGCAGGGGGAGCGGCAGGCAGAGGGAGAGGGAGAAGCAGGATCTCCACTGAGCAGGGAACCCGATGTGGGACTCCATCGTAGGATGCCAAGATCATGACCTGAGCCGAAGGCAGAAGCTTAACCGACAGCCACACAGGCGCCCCAAATTCAACCGTCTTAACATGTACAATTCAGTTACATTAGTACATCCACAGTGCTGTACAACAACCACCACTATTTCGTTCTAGAACATTTGCATCACTCCAAAAGGAAATCCCTGTACCAACTAGGCAGTCTCTCCATTCACCCCTCTCCCCAGCCACTGCAAACACTATCTACTTTCTGGCTCTACGGCTATTTGGTACAAATGGAATCATACAATATGTGGCCTTTTGAGCCTGGCTTCTTTAACTTGGTATAATGTTTTCAAGCTTCATCCATGTTGTAGCATGTATCATATATGTATCATGTACTTTCCTTTGGGGGCTGACTGGAGTATTTCATCTATGGATATATCATATTTTGTTTATCCAGACATCACCTGATGGACATGTGGGTTGTCTCCATCTTTTGGCTACTGTAAATAGTGCTATATTTCTCTGCAAGTTTCTGTTTGAACACCTGTTTTCAATTTTGGGAGGCGTGGAAGTGCAGGGTCATATGGTAATTCTATGTTTGACTCTGCATCATTTTACATTCCCACCAGCAATGTATAAGGGCTCCATTTTCTCCACAGCCTCACTAACACCTGTTACTTTCTGTTTTATTATAGGCTTACTAGCGAGTATGAAGTGGCTATTTCATTGTGGTTCTGATTTCCATTTCCCTAATGCCAATGGATGTTTATTATCTTTTCGTATCTTCTTTGGATAAATGTCTATTCAAATCCTTTGCCCATGTTTTATTAGGGTTGTCTTTTTTGTTGTTGAGCTGTAGGAGTTCTTTACATATTCTGGATACTAGATCCTTATCAGATATATGATTTGAAAATATTTTCTCCCATTCTTTTCACTCACTTCAGTGTTCTCTGATGAACAAAAATTTTTATTTTTGATAAAACCCAATTTATCTTTTATTTCTTTTGGAGTCATATCTAAGAAACCATTAAATCTAAGTCGGCCTCTAGAGCTCTCTTTCTTAAGCACCAAGCTAATCTCTTTATTTATATAAACGAAATATCCTACTTGAACACACTTCTTAGTTCTGGAATTCCTTTTTATTAATAACCTATCAGGTGGGAAAAACTATACTGTTTCAAAGCAATCTGCCTTGACATATAACCTTATAACAAATGTTACAAGGTTAGCATTACTGTTTCTAACCTACAGAAACATGATTTAAAAAAGAGAGAGAGAGATGTGCCTGGGTGGCTCAGTCAGTTAAGCAACTGCCTTCGGCTCAGGTCATGATCCTTGTGTCTCGGGATCGAGCCCCATCTCAGGCTCCCTACTGGGCGGGGAATCTGCTTGTCCCTCTCCCTATGCCTCTGCCTCTCCCTCCACTCATGCTTTTGCTTGCGCTCTCTCACTCTCAATAAAATCTTTCAAATAAATAAAATTAAAATAAAAACAAAAAAGATACACCTACAATTCCCACATTAAGTTCTTGCACAAACCATCTATCTATTCCGTAGCTCCAAACGAAGGTAAACATACAAAAAGAAATCAGATTCTAGCATTACAACCTGGAAACAAGAGACTATAATAAATAATCCCCTCACATGAACCCCATCTGGAGGTTCCAGATTTCCCCTCTAGATTTTGCCAGTAGCTATAACTGCCGATGTTTTGGTGGGTTTTGTCATAAGGATTCCTCCCACACAAACAAAAGACACCCATAAGTTAATGCCCAGCTCTACATTTGAAATGCAGATTAGTATATGACAACTTTTTCTACAGTTAACTTAAAATATTTTATAAGAATAATGAAATAAGGGGCGCCTGGGTGGGTCAGTCAGTTAAGCGTCTGCCTTCAGCTCAGGTTATGGTCCTAGGGTCCTAGGATTGAGTCCCACATCAAGCTCCTTGCTCATCAGGGAGTCTGCTTCTCGTTCTGCCTGCCGCTCTCCCTGCTTATGCTCTCTCTCTCTCTCTCTGACAAATAAAATCTTAAAAAAAAAAAAAAAAGGCAAAGAGCAAGCTGCATGACATACTAAAGTACTTTCTACCATGTATGCTTGGCAGGCATTACTGCTGAATAACATACTGTTTTACAATCAAAAAAAAAAAAATCCAGAAGGTGACAACTAAAAATCTCCACGCACAAACTCAAACCTAAACTAGCTTTGGCCATAAACAAACTGACTTCGTGAACCCTCAGGAACAATGCTTCTTTCCCTTCTTTTAAGTGATAAAACAGTTACGATTCTGCATATGCAGATGACCACTACCAAATCTATAGCTTAGGAGAGGACCGGGCTGAAAGCTCAACCCCTCCAAACTGAATGCCCAACTCAAAAAAGGTGGGGCCTGGTGATGCAAGCAGTTCTGGGACTAAGAAGACAAATGGTGTTAAGTCTGGGAAATAAATTGAGGAAGAACTTGAGTTCTGAAGCACATTTCTGGAAAGAAAGAGGACACAAAAGAGAACATTTCTGTTGAATATCCGTATGTAAGGAATTTAAGGATGATGAGTCAAGACAAAGAATAAGGCAGATGCCATTTGTGATAGTTAATTTTATGTCAACTTGGAGGGTGTTTCTGGAGATTAACATTTAAATCAGTAAACTGAATAAAGCAGATTGCCGTCAACAATGTGGGTGAGCCTCATCCAACCAGTTAAAGGCCTGACTAGAACAAAAAGATGAGCCTCCCCAAACAAGGGGGAATTCAGAGGACTGCTTTCATTCTGGAACAGCACATCAGCTCTCCAGGTCACCAGCCTTCAAACTAAAACCACACCACAGGTTCTCCTGGGTCTCTGCATATCAAGCCCCCCAGCTCTACTGCAGGTACTGGACTTGCTAGCCTCCACAACTGCGTAAGCCAATTCCATACAATAAATCCTTTTATCTATTACATACCCTATTGGTTCTGTTACTCTGGAGAACTCCAAATCACCATCAGAGGTTCTAAAACCTATGGGGTTTGGGGCGCCTGAGCGGCTCAATGGGTAAGCGTCCGACTTGTGATTTCAGTTCAGGTCATGATCTCAGGGTTGTGAGATCAGGCTCCTGCTGGGCATGGAGCCTACCTAAGATTCTCTCTCCCTCTCCTTCTGCCCCCCCTTCCCTCCCTCCCTCTCTAAAAAATTAAGTAAGATAAAATAAAATAAAATAAAACCTACGGGGCTATCAGGGAGATCACATCCACTTATGGATATTAAGAAAAATTAATAGAAAATAATTTATTTTTTAATTCAAACACATCACATTTACTGAGCATCTATCGGGAGTCAGTTACTAAGATCAGTACTAGAAATAGAGCAATAAAAAATATGGACATAGTCCCTTTGTGGAGCTTATATTTTAATGTGGCAAACCCACAATAAATATACATTATGTCAGGTAGTGGTAAGAGCTACAAAGTAAAAGTAGGGTAAGGGTAAGTTCAGAGTGATGCAAGGAAGAAAAGCCTCGTCAAAGGTCTACGTTGCATAGGGGAGGCCTCTCTGAAGGGAAGGTGATATTTGAGAATATATTAGAATGAAGTAAGTGAGCTAAGCAAAGATGTGTGGGAAGACTTCAGGGCAAAAGAAACAGCAAATGAAAAGGCAATGAGATTAAAATAAAATTAAAATAAATAGAAAGACAAGGCAATGAGGTATGTGCTACAGATACCAAAACAGAATGAGGCAGACTAGAAAATGAAACAGGCAAAGAGCACATCATGAAGAGCCTGGTGGGTGTGGTCAAGAGTTTGTATTTTATCTTCAATGTGATGGGATGTCAATGAAGGGCATGATGCGATCTGTATGCTTTTATAAAAGACTTTATTAACTACTATATAAAGAACTGACTCTAAGAGGGCAATAGTAAAAGCAGGAAAACATTAAAGAAGATGAAGTTCGATGGAGTGGAAAGAATTTTGACAAATAGAATGTTCTGGATAAAGTTGACAAAATCAAACAAGGAAAAGATTTGAGTACAAAGCTCAAAAGAGAAGCTAAAGAGTCATCTGCTTAGGGACTAAAGTTCTGAGAACTGATATAATCCCAAGTAATAGTATATAAAGAGATGGGACAACAATCCAATATCACTACACATCTATTAGAATTGCCAAAGTCCCTAACACTGACAACACCAAATGCTGATGAGGATGTGGAACAACAAGAACTCCCATTCATCACTGCTGGGAATGCAAAATGGTAGCCACTTTGAAAGACAGTTTGGCAGTTTCTTACAAAACTAAACATGTAATACAGCAATCATGCACCTTGGTATTTACCCAAAAGAGCTGGAAACTTATGTAAACACAAAACCCTGCACATGAATGTTTAGAACAGCTTTATTCATAATTGCTAAAACTTGGAAGCAACCAAGATATCCTTCAGTAGGTGAACGGATAAACTGTGGTACATCCAGACAATGGAATACTATTAAATGCTTTAAAAAAAAAAAAAAAGAGCTATCAAGCCATGAAGAGACACAGAAGAAAGTTAAATGCACGTTACCAAGTGAAAGGCTACACACTGTAA
The DNA here is from genome assembly GCF_011800145.1 of Mirounga leonina. Lineage (NCBI taxonomy): Eukaryota > Metazoa > Chordata > Mammalia > Carnivora > Phocidae > Mirounga > Mirounga leonina. The sequence continues at coordinate 31,588,111 of NW_023270305.1, read as the reverse complement.
GATTCCATCTATATGACTTTTGGAAAGGCAAAAAGTGAACACCAGTGTAAACTATGGGCTTTGGGTGACTATGATATGCCCATTTAAGTTTATCACTTGTAATAAATGTACCACTCTGATGGGGGATATTGGTAATGGGGGAAGCTATGCATGGGGACAGGAGATATATGGGACAACTCTGTACCTTCCCCTCAATTTTGCTGCAAAGCTAGAACTGCTCTAAAAAAAAAAAAGTCTTAATTAAAATAAAAAGAGAGAGATGGGAAGAGAGGACCTTGGGGATATATTTGGAGGTACAAGAAGCAGATTCAACAAAGGAGAAAGAAGAGAGATGAAGGGTAAAACGGGCCCCTAGATACTACGTAAGAAAAGCCAAAATGGCAAAAAGTGTTACACAAAGCAACAATATCCAATGCTAAAGAATGACTGAGGAGGAGAATAAACCAATGAATTTTTCAAGAACGCAATTTCGAGACCATAAGAAAATGTGGATGCAAGTTACAAAAGGGTTCATATTTTAGTATTAAGCTTTAATCTCTTTTCTTAAACTTCCTAATTGGGATCCCAGTAAGTACAAAGTATTTTAATAAAGACAAGGAAAAAGTAATTTTGGACATTATGGCAGACAAGGAGACACATCAGTGACAACCATGACATAACATGACGGCAGAACAAGAGTGTGCCATAAAATGAGGGCTCCCCAAAGACAAACCAACAGTTCTGCCCTGAAAGGCAGCTCTACTTCCTCCATTCTTCTAGTCCCACTTGGGTACTATATTAGGAGGGATTCTAAGATGGCCCCCACAATCTCCACCCCCTATTAAGCCCATGATTAGGGCTGCAAGGCAAAAGGGATTTTGCAGGTGTAATTCAGGTAACTCATCAGTTGACTTTCAGTTAATCAAAGGGAGGTTTTCCAGGTGGGCCCGGCCCAATCTTAAAGCCCTTTACACACTGGTCTACAGATCAGAAACAGGAAAGTTAAGAGAGACTTCTGAAGTCACAGAGACAAACTCCTGGTAGCCTGCAAGAAAGCAAACACCCATGTTACTGAAATGCCTCTGAGCAAGACGCTTCAAGCAGCCTCTAAGAGAGTTAGGTGAGAGCAGACAAGAAAACAGGGACCTTAGTCCTTCAGCTGCAAGGGACTGAATTCTGCCACAGTGAACTCGGAAGAGGGCTCTGAGCTTCGGATGAGAAACATACCACCGTCAACACCTTGACTGCAACCTTGTGTGGCACCGAGCAAAGAATCCAGACCATTCATAACCAGAAAGTGTAAGATAATAAATGGGTGTTGTTTTAAGCTGCTAAATTTGCGACATTTCTTATGCATCAATAAAGAACTAATACAGACCCTACTTGCCTATAGAAGAGGCTGCTTCTATCCTGGCAACAAGTGAGGGGACAAGCAAACTTGAAGGAAAAAAGAATTGACTTTTATGATCTCTCACTCACTATGACTAGGGATTTTGTTCAATTACTACTTGAGTCACAGCACCTGTTTTACAATACATTTTTCCCACATATCAATATTCTGAAAATTGGCAATGGAAATAGTTTTATTTTTTTATTTCCAATTTTTTGCAATGGAAATAGTTTTATTTTTTTATTTCCAATTTTAGAAAATTACTTTGATAATCGTGCAGAAATAAAAGTCACTGGGTGTCTAGACTTCTTGGATGTCTGCCACAGTTGTCCCAGCACCTGGAGAGAGAGATCCCCAAGCTAATCTCAGAAACGAGCACAAGGTCATGACTCCTGTCCTTCCTCAGTCTTTACTCCATAAACTACAATCTCCCACTTTTGTTTAGAGTAAGAATAGCTCAGAGGCGCTCTCAGTTACAAAAAAAGGTCCCTCCCGAATAATTACAGCCTTGACCCCTAAAATGCGGACTCTAACAGTCCAAACACCTCCTTATTAAAGATGCAACAAGCCAAAGCTAGGCTTTTCCTGCTGGGAACTGTAGTTCTCCCCTCGACCTTCAACCACTGGCTGCGCGAAACCTATCACGAGCGCAACCGGCGACCCGAGCGGCAGCGGCCACGATTGGTCCCTGACCAGGACAGCGAAGGGCTGATTGGATGACACGTCCCCGAAGCCGTGCCGACCGTCCGGCGCCCGCCTCCCCGCCACCTTCTTTCCACACCCCATCCCACTTCAGCAATAACCCTTAAGTCATCCCTCTTGGGCAAACTCTCCAATTAACTGCTTCAAAGGTCGGCCCAGGATTCTCGCGATAAAGGCGGCCCTGAAACACGCCTCTCTCCCGGGGCCTAGACAGAGCGAAAGCCTCTCCCGTTTTCCGTTGGTCGCCCGGAGTCAGCCTCACCACGCGCTCTCTCCCGGCGCCCCCGCGCTCACCTGGGCGGCGGCGGTCACACCCGATAACTGACAGGCCCGCAGCATTTTGGCCGGGGGGACGACACCGCCGGTATACGCGGGAGCTGCCGCGGCGGTGCTAGTAGGGAAAAGCGTAGTAGGGAAAAGCGTGCGTGAGCGCGTGCCTGCGTCCGGGCAGCTTCTCCGCGCCGGTCGTACCGGAAGGGCAACCAACGCCGCTGCGCACGCGCAGCCCCCTTTCTCGACCCCGCCCAGGCCGCTCCGAGGGGGTGGGCTCTCCCTCGGCGGAAAAGGCGATTTCTCCTTCCGGTCGCTCTCGGAGTTCCGGTCTGTAGCCCCAAGAAGGGGTTAGTAGGTGAACTGGGAGGGTGCGGGGGAGTGTGAAACTCGGGCTTTGATCAGCGCAGAAAGCAGATGTTATTCTTCGAAGAATTCAAGCAAGAGACCATCTCAACCGCCTATGTCAGTTGGATATTTCGTAGAAAGCAGTCAACTTGGCGAAAGTTACGTAAACAATGGTGTCTTGGTTTGCGTATTTGTTTCATTTGACAGCCTTTCTTCAGGGCGTCATCCTGATTACGGGAGACTGGGTGAACGGACACTGGAGAGACCTTTGAGCGGAGTGTGTCGTACACGTATCTAATAAATGGCAGAGCAGAAATAGAAACCCAGATTTTTCAGGTTCCACCGCTTCCACTCCTTATAGATTAAACCACACTGATTTTCCCACCACGTTTTCATTTTACAAAGATAATTTTGGCTGCAGTCTGTGGGATGGGTTGGAAGTTAAGGAGGTCAGTGCAGAAGAACTGTTCAAAGTATTCCACTGAGTCTGTAACCAAGGTTTAGCATGTTAAATATTGAACACTGTTCAATACTGTTAGTACTAATAATGATTTTATCACCATCACAACATCAAAGAAACTAACGTGTATATCTATTGTGTTTGCAAAGTATTTTCAGGTCTTAACTAGGTGATTTATTACAGTATGGTGTTACTAGAGTTACAGTTTTTTACAGTATGGTGGTATTACAGTATACTAATCCCACTTGTAAAATGGAGAAATGGATTTGAAAATTAACTAAAATCAAATACTTATGTTTGTATATGTTCAGTGCTTTTCAGTGTGCTTTAATAATTACATTACCCTCTGTTTCATATCACCATCACCTAACAGCCTCCAGAGCAGTCTCCCATTTTTTAAAGTAACTTTAGCAATTAAATTGAAGTCTCCCCACCCCACCCCTGCCTACTGCTGTTATCCTGGGTGATGCCAGTGTAATGACGTTTCTAACATCTTGGCCATAAGCCTCTCAATACCAATAAGCAATTTCAGTCTGCTCCAACCATGTGTGGCCCAGCCACATCTTAGGCCTGAACATCATTACCAACTTCTCCAGCTTCCAGATGTCAAAACTCCAAAATTAATTTCTGTTGTTTCCTAATGTCCCGTTTAACCAAATCCTTAATCTTCATCCTCCACATACAATTTATGAATCTTTTTTGCTTTAAAATGGACTCCCCTAAAGTAACACACAAATTTAAATCAATCCTCTTCCAAAAATGTGCAGTGACTCCCACTGCCAATTCAAAGAGCATTTATGAAATGTCTCAGTACTTTTCCAGCATATGGGAATGTTTTTAAGGCTCAACTTGGCCACCTTAGGTGGGAGATTAAGAAAGCAATGATAGTAGTCAGAGTTCATCACCCACTTACATACCCTAAAACCCAGAAGAACTAAAGGATTTAACATTCTCGGTTCTCAGAGTGTGAACTGGGATCCCTGGGGGAGTCTGAGACCTTTTCAGAAGATCCATAGAATCAAAACTACCTTCATAATATTAAGATACTATTTGCTGTTTTCACTCATTATCTCATAATTTTACAGTAGTGTTTTTCCAGAAGCTAGGTGACAAGTGATATCATAACAGATTGAATGCATAAGCAAATTCAATCCAGCTGGATTAAGAATCCAGCTTTCTATTAAACCAGACCTTAAAGAGATTTGCAAAAAAGGTTAATAAAATGACACTCTTCTCACTAATTTTTTTAATCTTGGAGTAGTTATTTTTCATGAGTATATTTTATAAAAATAATTGTTTTAAAATCAATTAGTACGGTAGGCAGAATAATTATTCCCAAACATATACACATTTTCCTAATCCCTGGAACCTATGAATGTTAACTTACATGATAAAGGAACTTTGCAGATGTGATTAAGACTCTTGAGATGGGGAGACTATCCTGGATTATCTGCATAGGCCCAATGTCATGACAAGGGTCCTTGTCAGACAAGGCTCAGAGTCAGAAAAGGATATGTGACAATGGAAGCAGAAGTCAGAGGGATGTGATTACTGGCTTTGAAGATGGATGGCAGCACAAGCCAAGGAACGCAGGCAGCCTCTAGAAGCTAGAAAAGGCAAGGAAACAGATTCTCACCTAGAGCCTCCAGAAGGAACACAGCCCTGGATATTTTAGCCTTGTGAAACCCATTTTAGACTTATGACCTATAGAACTGTAAGATAATTTGTGTTGTGTTAAGCCACTAAGTTTGGGGTAATTTGTTACAGCAGGAATTGGAAATATGATTAAAAGCTCTTTGGAGTCCTCAGTTTTTAAGTATGTAAAGAGGTTCTAAGACCAAAAAAGGTTTGAGAACCACTGCTGTAAATAAATCCTGTATCTTTCTGTCCTGGCTCCCTCTCTTCTCATCTTAGTTCTTCATGTTCTTTTTTTTTTTTTTTTAAGATTTTATTTATTTGACAGAGAGAAACACACCAAGAGAGGGAACACAAGCAGGAGGAGTGGGAGAGGGAGAAGCAGGCCTCCTGCTGAGCAGGGAGCCTGATGTGGGGCTCTATCCCAGGACCCTGGGATCATGACCTGAGCTGAAGGCAGATGCTTAACGACTGAGCCACCCGGGCACCCCTTAGCTCTTCATGTTCTTACTGCCAAGAATGACCTTGCCCTTTTTAAAATCCTCCCCATTCTTTAAGATTCTTATTATATTCTACCGCCTCCTTCCTGATCATCTCAGTCAGAAAGCCTTTTCTCCTTAACTTTGAACTACTCCTATGAATTATTTATCTGCCTTGTATTTATGTTCTATGCTTGTTTCCTTATTAAATGTGAACTGCTCGAGACCAGTCTTGATCCTTACCCATTTCAAGCAGTGTATGGTGTCCCATTTCAACCAATATATGGTGTCATTTATTGTATATGCATGGAATATCTTAGCCAACAAGGATGGGTGAGAGATTTGTTGTTTTCTGTTTGAATAAACATTAGGAAAAATGTATGATCACTAATCATCAAGAATAAAGTAAGGAACATAGAATTGTTTAGGAAGGATTGAGATGCTATTCTACCAAATGACAGTCAGTGTTAATGATTAGAAAAAAATATGTGTGTGATAGCCTTAGGATATTTACATTCATTTAATTATGGCTGTCATTCTGTTTTTTAAAAAATTTAATAACATTGCTATTTCCCAGTCACTTAGCCTATCAGCTACCAGCTTTGGAAGGAAAATAAGTTATTTCCTCAAATTTAATAAAATGAGCAAAAAGAAATTGTGTTTCAAATTGTGTACTTTAAATAGATTTGTGAATCAAATGCTCATTAAAAATTTAAGAGCCTACTATATGCCAGACACTCTTCATAGGCACTTGTTTTGCAGCGGTGAAGAATAACCTGGCATATAGAAGACATTCAGTAAAGGTTGCCTTGACCGTTCCTTTATGCATTTTTTTTTTCTCCTTCTTCGACTCCACCCAAATTTCTTTTTCTTAATTCCCTTTTGCCCTGGAGCTTTTAGACCCAATGCGGCTGCCGTAGGGCGGGGTGGCAAGATGGCGGTCGCCGCCTTTGCTCGTGCCGTGAGAGCAGCATCAGGTCAGTGGAAGGCGAGGCGCTCGATTTATCCCCTCACAGAAGGCGGGACTGGTGCAGGATGGAGTAGGCGTTTAGCGTGGAGGTTAACGGGGAAAAAAGGGCCAGAGGATTGTCCCGAACTTTCTCCGGGACTGCCTGTGTTCGGCCGGTCGCACCGGAGATTCCCGACACTCTTGGACCCTGGCGGACCTGGGTGTCCCCCGGTGTCCGCTTCCTTACCGGCTCCCGGCCCTTCCGCCTTAGCTAGAAAACAGACCAGGACTGGGGCGGAGGGGGGCGAAGGAGAAGAGAAAAGTCCCTGCTAACCTTCTCATTTAGAGGCTAGAACTCGCCACTCATGACCTTTAGCCTTGAAAAAGTAATTTCTCTGAACCTCAGATTCTACAGCTCTAAAACGGGGATGACACCAGCTACCTGAGGACTAAATGAGCTCGTGCCTGTCAAGCGCCCTGCGTAGTGCCTGGCACCCAGCAAGCTTGCGTGTGTGAGATTCACACGATGTGCAGGAATGTGGCGGGTTTTTTGCTTACTCCGTCCCCGGTACGGGGGCAGTCATAAGGATTTCTCGACTGAGAGAGATGACAGGAGTGAGGGCAATTAAATTAAGTTGCCTTCGCTCTAAGGACTTTTGCAAAAATATTATTTAAATAGGATAAAATTATTAGTAAATTACTTATACACAAAATAAATTAGGATAAAATTCTGTGGAGGAAGAATAGGAATAAAGAAAAAAGCTACAATGTAAATTTCCCAGCTGTTACAGAAGAGCATGTTTAGGGCGCCTGGGTGGCTCAGTTGGTTAAGCGACTGCCTTCGGCTCAGGTCATGGTCCCGGAGTCCTGGGATTGAGTCCCCACATTGGGCTCCCGGCTCAGCGGGGAGCCTGCTTCTCCCTCTGACCCTCTCCCCTCTCATGCTGTTTTTCTCTCTCTCAAATAAATAAAATCTTTAAAAAAAAGAAGAAGAAGAAGAGCATGTTTATGTGGGGGTATTTTTTTTCTTTTTTTTTTTAAATTTTTTTAAATTTATTTGCGAGAGAGAGAATGAGAGACAGAGAGCATGAGAGGGAGGAGGGTCAGAAGCAGACTCCCTGCTGAGCAGGGAGCCTGACGTGGGACTCGATCCCGGGACTCCAGGATCATGACCTGAGCCGAAGGCAGTCGCTTAACCAACTGAGCCACCCAGGCGCCCGTGGGGGTATTTTTTAATCGTGAAAATAATTTATAAAGAAAAATGTATGTAACATACATGAATGGCTTAACAAATAACTCTAAAGCAAACGCCCCTGTAACACCAAAGGCAGGACACAGAACACTGCTAGGAACCTCTTCTCTATCTCGCTGTGCTTCTCCTAATCAGAATTCTTTCTGCTAAATATAAACAGTAGCCTCATTTCATTGTTACCTTGTCTTTTTTTCTGTAATAGTTTTAACATTTATATAGGCATCTCTAAGTAATATATTGTTTAATTTTGCCTGTTTTTGTACTTTGGAATCACACGGTATGTACTCTCGTGCCTTTTACTTTGTGAAATTCGTTCATTTTGGGTGTAGCTGTAGTGCTTTCTTGTTCCTATGTAATAGTCTCTTATTCGACCACCCCACAATTCTCCATTTTGGGATTGGTGGGCATTTGATTGTTTTCAGTTTGGGGCGATTAGGTCCAAAGCTGATTTTCTTTGTGTCCTGGCACATGAGTGCAAGAGTTTCTCTATGATGTGCTTGTGTGTATACTTATAAAACTGGTGAAATTGCTGAATCAGAATATGTATATATTCAGCATTGCCTGATACTGTGAAAGTGATGTGCTTTTTTAAAGTCACCCCACGGGCACCTGGGTGGCTCAGTCCGTTAAGCGTCAGACTCGAATTCAGCTCAGGTCATGGTCTCAGGGTCATGGGATTGAGCCCTGAGTGGGGCTCCACACTCAGTGGGGAGTCTGCTTGAGATTCTTTCCTTCTCCCTAAGATAAATAAGTGTTTTAAAAAAAATAAGGGTGCCTGGGTGGCTCAGTCGTTAAGCGTCTGCCTTCAGCTCAGGTCATGATCCCAGGGCCCTGGGATTGAGCCCCACATCGGGCTCCCTGCTCAGCGGGAAGCCTGCTTCTCTCTCTCCCGCTCCCCCTGCTTGTGCCCTCTCTCTCTGTCAAATAAATAAATCTTTAAAAAAACAAAAATAAAAAAATAGGGGTGCATGGGTGGCTCAGTCGGTTAAGCAGCCGATTCTTGATTTTAGCTCAGGTCATGATCTCAGGGTCGTGGAATTGAGCCTCATACAGAATTTTTCAGAATACTTTTAGAGGGTATGGGATCAAAAAAGTTTGAAGACCACTACTTTAGACAGTTATACTCGCTTCTCTCCGCACTCCCCATTGTTTTGATTCCTGCCACATGGAGCTATTTGCAATTCCCCAAACCTACTATACCATTTTTTTCACTCTTCACCGGTACACTCCCTTTTCCCTCTGCCTCTTCTTATTCCTTCAAAACTCTGGTTTTGTGTCACTTTCTTTGTTAAAATATCTGTGTTCTCCTTATAAGAATGAGTTTAGAGAATGCCAGTATGTATTAAAATGCCCAAACAGGGCAGAAGACTGAAGGAACAGTTAATTACTGCCCTTGATTTGTGTGCTACCCTTTTGTCAACACATTCTGAGTTCGGTTTTTACAAGCTAAATCACGGGTTGGTCCAGCTGAGGGTATGGTGGATAAGGCCCCCCAAGTCATTTTCCCAGGAACTGCTATCAAGCAAGATTTACCTTTCCTTCATTTTTTCTAACCTCAGCGTATTTATCCTGGATTTTGTCTTTTTTTTTTTTAATATTTTTTTTTATTCTTATGTTAATCCCCATACCTTACATCATTAGTTTTAGATGAAGTGTTCCATGATTCATTGTTTGTGCATAACACCCAGTGCTCCATGCAGAATGTGCCCTCCTCAATACCCACCACCAGGCTAACCCATCCTCCCACCCCCCTCCCCTCTAGAACCCTGTTTGTTTTTCAGAGTCCATCGTCTCTCATGGTTCGTCTACTGGATTTTGTCTTGTTAATTTTGATCCATTCTACCAAGATCACTTTGAGTCCAGATAGTCTTTGGACTTTGCTTTTATGCAGATTTGACAAACATGCTTTATGCAGCTTCAGGGCCTTCATAAAAATTGAGGAAAATATAATCAGTTAGGGAGCCAGGAAAAGACTTTGATCAGAACAGCAATCAACTAATTTGGGGATAGTTTCTAGTCAGCTTGGAATTTACGTAATTGTACTATTATCCTGCCCACATTTATTTCTTCAGAATATAAAGAAACCTTGTCACATGCCTTCCTAAAATCAGGCTACACTGTGTCTAGACATTCCCATGATTTCCCAGGCTAGTGACTACATCAAAAAATGAGTTGAAGTTCTTTTTAAGGAACAGTTCACTCCCAGTTGACAATGTAGATTTTTGTGTGTGTGCACTTCCTGTTTATTTATCCATTCTAACTTTTTTTTTTCCTACAAATGAGTCTGTAATTTACCCATTTATATGTTCTAGACTCTTAGCTGCTCACTTCCTTCAGGGAAGGTTTCTCAGTATTTCTGAGAGTTTTTGTTTGTTTTGTTTTAACCAAGACACCAAGTTCTTTTTTTTTTTTTTTTCAAGATTTTATTTATTTACAGACCGCGAGAGAGGGAACACAAGCAGGGGGAGTAGGAGAGGGAGAAGCAGGCTTCCCGCTGAGCAGGGAGCCTGATGCGGGGCTCGATCCCAGGACCCTGGGATCATGACCTGAGCCGGAGGCAGACGCTTAACGACTGAGCCACCCAGGTGCCCCCCCCTTTTTTAATAAAGATTTTATTTATCTATTTGACAAAGAGCACGAGCAGGGGAGCGGGAGAGGGAGAAGCAGGCTTCCTGCTGAGCAGGGAGTCCGCCCAGGGCTCCATCCCAGGACCCTGGGATCATGACCTGAGCCAAAGGCAGACGCTCAACCAACTGAGCCACCCAGGCACCCCAAGACACCAAGTTCTGATGACCTTGTGAAAATTGGGACATTTTCTTGTTTACAGTCCTCTTCAATTCACTTAATCTTTCAAAGATTACCTTAGTTTGTACTCACGTCTGTAAATATTTACAGTTCTTTGAAATATAAGTTATTTATACCTGGAAACTTGAATGCCTTGCAGTAGAGAATTTCACTTCCAAGTTCCCAGAGGGGCTCTCAACAGTCTCCTGAATCTTGGATTTCAGCTCACTCATTAATGTTTATACTACCCTTTTTAGTTTGAAAATTGTTATTTTCAATGGAGAACAGAAAAGCAAAATACGGCTTTTAAGTATTCAATCTTTCTCCTGCCATCTTTTAACATTATAGCATTTTTGCCAAGCATTTCTCTGCTCTTTACTATCTGCTGTTAGCAGTCATTAAATGATTTCTCTGTGCCAAGTGCTCTTCCTAGCACTTTTCATGTTTTCTCTCATTTAATTCTTGTCACCTCCCCATGACTAACCTTATTTAAATTTGGGGAAACTGGGGCATAGAAGGGTTAAGTAACTTGCCCATGGTCACACAGCTAGTGAGTAGTAGAGCTAGAAGATGAACGCAGTCTAACTCAAACACCAACACTCCAGTCCCACACTACACTGCCCCTCATTTGTTACATGAAATCAGTGCAACGGAGAGTAAGGCAGTGGTTCTAAGCCCTGGCTGCACTGCAGTCTCATTTGTGGGACTTTTTTTTTTTAAAGCAACTATTGAGGTATAATTTACAGACCATAAAATTACCTGCTTTATGTGTACAATTTGATGGTTTTTAGTAAATTTAATGGGTCGTGCAGCCATCACCACAATCCAGTTTGGGGGCATTTCCATCATCCTGTGGCACTTTTTCAGTGTGCACATTCTTGAGTCCCACCCTAGACCCAGAATCTGAGTCGAGTCAGTGCCCTGTGAGTGACTCTGCTTTGTAGCCCTGGACTCTTACGTTGGCAATAATGTGAAGAATAGGTAAAGAGGACTGCATTGGGTCGATGCATCTAGACCCTCCCCACCTCCAACCCCACAAGATGCCTTCTGAGCCGCGCCCAGGCATCTCCATATTGTCAGGCAAGCAGTGCTCAGCCTCTGGAAGGTCCAGTCCCCACCTCGGGCACGTATTTGTTTCAGCCCCCTTGCCTTTGTGAATGTTGTTCATCCTACCTGGACTCTCAACCTCCTCCTCCTGAGGCCTGTTCATTTCCTAGAGGAGAGCTCACGTACCTCTTTTGTTTTCTTTAGGACTCCTCTTGCCACTCTCTTGCCTCTCCAGGGAATGGCCAAGCTTTCTCGTCTCTGCCTTGCCATTGCACTACATGCTAGGGGGCCCTGGCTCATCAGAGGATAAGATCTGGACTTAATGTTACAATCATTTTTGTTCCCTACTGTTGAACACAGAACTAGGACACATCAGAGTGGATTGTGGTGATGGTTGCACAACTTTGTAAATTTATTGAAAAGCATTGAATTACACATACAGGTAATTTTGTGGTATGTAAGTTATACCTCAGTAAAGTTGGTAAAAAGCTCCACAGGTGAGTCTGATGCTCACCTTGTTTTGATACATTGATTTTAAATATCTGGATGCATATTTTAGAGTATCGTATTAAACAAGTATGCTTCTCTCTCTTTACAGGAGTCTTACAGCCCCTGAATATTTTGGTGTCTTCAGCCTATCGAAACTGTGTCAAGAATGCCTGTCTCAGCTCTGCAGTGTCCACCCGACATTTTAGTTCTCTTCAGACACCAATTGTTTCCTCTGCTCCCGGACTTAGCACATGTGTCAGAAACCTGACATGTGGGCATACTACAGCAATGCTCAACAGGTAGAGTATATTTCAGTAAACGGGATGCTTAGACAAAAATTGTAAAATATTCCTGCCTGCAAAGACATCTTAGAAGCAGATGGTACTCTTTGCCTACCTGCAGTTTATCATGTAGACTTTGCTTGCTAGAGTGGTAGAATATGATTGATATCCCTGTATGCCTACGTGCCAGCAGCAGGGACTACCAAACAGAGCACACTTCTGATGTTCTAGATGTGGTTTCCTGGATGGAAGCTGTCAGCCAAAGCGGAGGGTGAACAAGATGCTCAGCATGCAAGGCTGGTGTTCATTTAGTCAACATATATTTAGTTAAGGACTCCTGGGTGCCCAGTTCTTGGCAGAAGGGATACAAAGATAAACTGAAGTCCTCAAAGACTTGATAATCTAGCGGGCAGGTAAGAAATCAGGTGATTAAAATATAAGGGATAAATTCTCTCATAGGGATTGAGGGGGTAGTTGATGGAAGGCTTACAAGTTGGTGATAGTGGCTATTCTTTTTTTTTTTTTTTAAGATTTTATTTATTTATTTGACAGAGAGAAACACAGCGAGAACAGGAACACAAGCAGGGGGAGTGGAAGAGGGAGAAGCAGGCTTCCTGCCAAGCAGGGAGCCCGATGTGGGACTCGATCGCAGGACCCTGGGATCATGACCTGAGCCGAAGGCAGACGCTTAATGACTGAGCCACCCAGGCGCCCAATAGTGGCTATTCTTATTTATGCTTAGTGTCATGGATCATTTAAAGTAACAACGTATATTAAAGTTGGCTCTAGGGGCGACTGAGTGGCTCAGTCGTTAAGCATCTGCCTTCGGCTCAAGTCATGATCTCGGCGTCCTGGGATCGAGCCCCGCATCAGGCTCCCTGCTCGGCGGGAAGCCTGCTTCTCCCTCTCCCACTCCCCCTGCTTTTGTTCCCTCTCTCACTGTGCCTCTCTCTCTCTGTCAAATAAATAAATAAAATCTTTAAAAAAAATAAAAATGAAGTTAGCTCTATTCCAGTAGAACTCCTTCACTCATTTCTATGTCCAAAATTTCTAAGTACAAAAATGGATTTTATCCTCTAATGAGTCTTATTGCTGAGTTAAAATTTTTTTAATATATTTTAGAGCGGCCCCCTTGCTTCCAAATGTCCTGAAGCTACCAGTCAGAACTGTAACGTACTTCAGTTCACGGAAAGGGAAAAGAAAGACTGTGAAAGCTGTTGTCTATAGGTTTCTTCGACTTCATTCTGGCCTGTGGCTGAGGAGGAAGGTGAGTCTTCACACTGTTACTTGATTGAAAAAGGAGTGGGAGCAAATGAAAATGAAGAATTCAGTGAGCCTGTTCATTGATGTATCTTCCTCCCGTTTACCAGTAGCTTTTACAGTACTGTGCTTAAGTGCCAGCTTGGCAGGCATCTCTTAAGGTAAATGAATTCATAAAACAAAGTATCAGTCACAATGGCAAAACTCCTCACTGTAGGATGAGTTCATCTCAGGTCTTCTACATGTCTGGCATATCTAATGATCACCAGAAGCCCTGTGACACCGCCCATGTGTAATAGCCTGTGGGGAGGCCCTCTTTAAATCTAGAGTGTTACGGCAGCAGTCGCCTTCAGCAGGGACTTCGTGGCATGGCTCAGATCAGGGGCTGAAGGGCTCTTCCGCCTGCTTTGGATTGGATTCTTTAGGTGGCTTAGTCTTTATGACAGAATATTAACCCCACATATACTTTTTTAACTCTATGTCTTTCTCTGTAAGTGTGTACGATTGGGGTCCGTATCAGACGGAACCCTAGCACTTACTCTGGCCTGGGACCACAGCCTCTGAGAGGGCCTCTGACAAATTATTACTGCTCTGTCCTCTCCCACAGCACGTCATTCAGCATGTGTGTGGGCTTTTTCACTCACGTCTTTATTCTTGGAAACAGAGTAGCTGATAATTAGAAAGCAGCTGAAGACTAGAGTTTTGCAAAACCACCTTTGAGTTTTGATAACTATTCAAATTCTAATTCCCTTCTACTATTTGGAAGTTAAACGATTCTTTAAAGATCAAAATTTGTTTCTCCATAAAAATAAAATACTTAATTGGTAAGACTTTCACTAGTTGAAAGGTTGAAAGGATTATTTCCTATCTTATAAACAATCCTAAATTTAAGGTAAAAAGGTTGACTGGAACTCTCAGCTCATTCCTCCTTCGGAACAATACTGTGGTAGTTCATTTGCTACACTAGTAAATAGAAGCTCATGTAATCCATAAGTAGCTGAACTGAGTTATTCAGTTAATAGTTCTGAATTTTGTGAATTTTGGACCATTGGAAAATTTCTTCCCTGTTGTCATACTGATTATTTCCAGGTCGTCATCTGGCCCTAGATAAAATAAGCTGGGTGGGGTTTTTTGCCTTCCTTTCTACATCCCTTTTATTGGGCCCTGAAACCTGCATGTTATAAAGGATCTGATCAAATTCTCCAATCATGCCTAGGCCCCACTCAGGACCCCCCAAAATATTCTATATATGGAATGTCCTGCTTCATCAAAATGTAATATTAAGAGGGAAAACAAAAAAGCTGGGTGGGTTAATTTATATTAATGTATAAGAACTGAAAATACTTTCTGCAGCACAGTTTTATTCCCTCCCATTTCTGAACCTAGAGAGTGTCTAAAAAGCTTCAAGCATTTTCACAGTGGTTGCTTTCCAATAGAATAATGTTCAGAGGATACTAGTGGTAATAGGCAAGACAGCAAATTAGCTGTAAGTCAGAGATCCACAAGAACCCAGGTTGGCTTGCAAACTACAAAATTATTACACAGATATGGGGATTTGGGTTTGAATCTTTCAATTTAAATTATAAGCAAGGAGTAGAAAAAAATCTAATTCCTGGCATTTTAAAACCATAACTCTTAAATAACGTTTCCTTATTTCTGAGTATAACTGTACTGTAGAAGTTGCTGGTCAGAGTGATGACACCAAGACATGTCAGAAACCCAAGGTGCCTTCTCAGCCCAGGGCTGTGGTTTTGTTCAGTTAGTGTAGTGCCCTAGGACACAGGGCTCTTAGCAATAGCTTGAGTTCTAGTCTCTTCTCCCCTGTAACTTTGTGTGTGGTTTTTGCCACGTATTAACCTAGATGGCACCTAAGGTCTCTTGTAGTCTAAACAGACTATGATTGTAGATTTTATATTCAATCTAATTTTTCTTCGGAAATTAATTCTTTTTTTCTTTCTAATTCAAAAATTAATTCTTCAAAATGAATAATGCTTGGATGGTGTATATGGCAGTTCTGGGTTAAACATATGAGTTCACCATTCCTTCATCACTCCCAATAGTGGTTTTATTGTATTTGTTATTCCTTAGAAAAGTACTTACTGCAGAAATTAGTCCTTAGTGTGAAAGGAAGAAATGAAGTAATATACTCGAGAACTGGGTTTTGTCAGCCTTTGTAATACTTAGTCCCCTTAAATGAACATAAATGTCATCAACTAGCCAGGAATGCCCTTCATCATCCTCCACATTGGGAAAAATAGTGGAGTAGTGGTTAAGAACTCTTACTAGTTCTGTGACCTCGGTCTGCTGCCGTTAACTTTCTAATCAATGGTTGTTTCTCTTTAATCTGTAAAATGAGGTTAATAGTATGTTGTTGAAGATTGTTGAAGAGATAATAAGGTAATGCATATAAAGTTGGTGATTATAATTATATATCATTACTCTGTACTTTGCCTGCCACAAAGAGTCATTTGGCTTTATTTTCTGTGGTTTTAATTTAAATTATCTTTTATCCAAGTATTAAATTATTAATATGTCTTTTTCAAACTGCACATGCTTTCTGTACCTACCCCTCACTGAGAATCACATCTTTCTGAAAAACATACCAGCCCCAGTCAGTCTCATCTTTGTTCCCATTGAGCCTATAAACCATGAATGGTGAAGATATCTGTTGTTTCCTATATAACATCATGTTTTGAATGTCTTTATAATATCATCTAACAGGCTGGTTATAAGAAAAAATTATGGAAAAAGACAGCTGCAAGAAAAAGGCGCTTGAGGGAATTTGTGTTCTGCAATAAAACCCAGAGTAAGCTCTTAGATAAAATGACAACGTCTTTCTGGAAGAGGCGAAACTGGTATGCTGACGATCCTTATCAGAAGTACCATGATCGGACAAACCTGAAAGTATAGATCAGAAATTTTATGACTTCTAGCTATTGAAGATGTATCTTCGTGTATATGATGTCATTGCAAAATGGAATAAGTACAAAACTTGATGTAAATTGTGCCAGTTGGTCTGGAAACACACAGTTCCAACATTAAACTTATTAAAGTTTTAACACAATGGATTAAACATTTTCAAATTTGTTCAGGGAAATAGGAGTTTAAAATTGTTGATTATTTTTAATAAATGGTAATGTCTTAACTAGTTCCAGTGAGGCTTATTTAGTTGCAAGGAGTGTCAAGTTAGGGCAGGCATAAGAAGACTAAGCTCCAGCAGTGTGACATTATTTTAAGTATGTATGCCTGGGAACTCAGGAACCATCTCACCACCACCCCCCCACACCCCCACATCTAACCCCTGGGCCTCAGGAAGAACAGAAATTATACCGCGTTCCTGAGTCCAAGGCACATCCGAGGGCCTCAGCAGCAGAAGATGCTAGATTTTTTGGTTTGGGGTCTGCCATGTATGTGACTCAGTTTCTCTGAGTCGCACCTCTCAGGTTGTTTTCTGCATCCTAACCCTCAGCCCTTCTCCAGGCTCTAAGTGCCAGGAGACCAACTGGGCCAGCTTGTCTCTTTTACTAAAGACCAGGTCTCATCAGGAGTTACTGACCCGTGTCGGGAGCCCACCCTGGCTCACTTGGTTGTGTTAATAAGCAGGTTCACATGGAGCAAAAAATAGTTATGTGAGCAGTTTCACTTAGAGGGGAGCATGGGGTGGCAACACCCGTCTAATATTCTAGGTTTATTGTGTTCATAAGAGTTCTTAGTGTATTGGAACAGGATTTTTATAGAGAGACAAGTAAATGAAATAGCCTTTCAGTATGCCCATTCATGAAACAGAAGAGGCTTTAGAGGTGCAGACACTTTTTATCCAAGAGTTGAAAGGCACTGTATTTTCTTTTTCTTTTTTTTTTTTTTAAGATTTTATTTATTTGAGAGAGAGCATGCAAGCAGGGGGGAGGAGTAGAGGAAGAGGGACAAGCAGACTCCATACTGAGCACAGAACCTGATGTGAGGCTCGATCTCGACCCTGAGATCATGACCTGAGCCTAAATCAAGAGTCGGATGCTTAACCAACTGTACCACTCAGGCACCCCAAGGCCCTGTATTTCCTAAAAGTTAGTTTACTCACCTGAGATTTCATATTTTTAATTGGAGGATAAACATTTTCCAAAGACACACTGTAGAAACTAAAGGAAAACAATCATTTTGGAAATGATGCAAGAGCTAAGCATTGTTCACTTGAAGAGCATTGGATGAGAGGCACTGAGGAAAATTCTGTTCACTGTGTGGTTAAAGTCTAGGGCAGTGGTTCTCAGCTATCCCATCAGAGTCATCTGGGAAGCATTTTCAAACAACAGAGCACTTTGGTTGAAAAACCATTACAGATCTTAACCAACTTACGATGGGGTTACAGCCCAATAAACCTAAGTTGAAAATGCATTTAATACACCTAAGCTACTGAACATCATGGCTTAGCCTAACCTACGTTAAATGTGCTCAGAACACTTACTTTGGCCTACAGTTGGGCAAAATCATCTAACACAAAGCCTATTTTATAATAAAGTGTTGACTATCTCATGTTTACTGAGTACTATACCGAAAGTGAAAAACAGGGTGTATCTGTGCAGAACAGTTGTAAGTCTGTCAGTTGTTTACCCTTGTGATTACGTGGCTGACTGGGAGTCTCAGCTTGTTGCCACCACCCAGCAGCACAAGAGAGTGCCCTACTGTGTATCACTAGCCCAGGAAAAGATCAAAATATAATTTAAAGTACGGTTTCTACCAAATGTATGTCACTTTCACACCACTGTAAAGTCGAAGAACCTAAGTCAAATCATCATAAGTCAGGGACCGTCTGTATTAAATAGAATTATGCCTCAATTACTACTTCAAATTCTTTAATATAGTAGCCAATGATGATAAGATGAAGTTTCTCCATTGTTAATAGAATAAAGTTAAAGATAACCAAATTGAAATTCTGTGGTAAGTCAGGCTAGGATTATTAGAGGAATTTCTTGAAACCAGTGCATGTTCCTTAAAAGGAAAAGGGGTGACAGTAGAGGGTTCTAAAACTAGAAGGCCACTTGTATGTCTGTTTATGCGACCAATTAATAAAGAACAGACATTGGATTTGAGATGAGGTAAGACTGAAGCATGCAGTGGCATCCTGTTTTGATTGATTTTCATTTCCTCGTTAACTTCTGAGGTGGCAGAAGCCAACCACTCTCAGAGTTTCCACATCATTTTTTTTAAAAATATTTATTTATTTATTTATTTAGTTGAGAGAGCGCATGCACAAGTGGGATGTGCAGAGGGAGAGGGACAAGCAGACTGTGCTGATGCAGAGCCCGACTCAGGGCTGGATCTCACAACCCTGAGATCATGACCTGAGCCAAAACCAAGAGTCGGACGCTTAACCGACTGCGCCACCCAGGCGCCCTCACATCATTTCTTAGCGGCCTGGTTCCTGCCTCTGCCACTCACCTCTGGTAGCAGGATGGAACTGGTACCTGAAGAAGTTGAGGAGGAGGCCACTTTCCCACTGTCTCCAAACTGGACAACAAAGATCTCTGTTATAGGGGCCTCAGCACCTTGGTTTTTCCTGTAGGCCAGAGGTAGGAGAGGTAGAGACAAGGACTGGCAACCAGGCCTCAGCATCCAGACGTGGACTTTTGAAATGGAAGGGCACATGATTTCGGAGAAAGGGAATTTTCATATATATAATTTTTGTTTTATGGGTAGCAGGGCTTATCATCACTGATTTTATAGTTTGAAAACCAAACATTAAGGAGTCTACCTAAATGACATTGTAATTTATGTAAAAGTATGATTTACTGAACACCAACTATGTCCCAGCATAGGGATGGGCATATATATACATAGCTGCTAATCCTCATACCAGCCTTGCAGGGGAGATACTATTTTTTCTTTGAGTTTATTTATTTTTTTTTAGTAACCTCTACATCCAACATGGGGTTCAAACCTATGACCCTGAGATCAAGAGTCTCATACTCTTTTGATTGAGCCAGCCAGGAACCCAGGGGGGATATTCTTTATCCCTCGTTTAGATTTGAAGAAACTGCAGCTTATACGAGGTGAAATAAATTACCCACAATATAGCTAATAAGTCACAGAACTTAGGTCTGAAGTCTTGGAATCCTGTGCATTTCCTGGAGCCTTTTTTTTTAAAAGATTTTATTTATTTATTTATTTATTTATTTATTTATTTATTTATTTATTTGAGAGAGAGAGAAACAACATGAGAGGGGAGAGGGCCAGAGGGAGAAGCAGGCTCCCCGCTAAGCCGGGAGCCCGATGCGGGACTCGATCCCAGGACTCCGGGATCATGACCTGAGCCGAAAGCAGTCGCCCAACCAACTGAGCTACCCAGGCACCCTTTCGTGGATTCTTTTAACATGAAAACTCATATATTTAAATCAACAAATGACTATACTCTAGCACTATACATACTAAACACTTTTTTCATGACACTGTACCAAGTCAGCCTTTAAATCATAACTTTCCTTTCTGTTGTCAGCTCTTAACCTGATTAATCTCAGTTCTGTTGCCATTGGACTTGGCTCAGTAAATGAATAAATGAATGGATTTTCAGCCTTTCCATCTCTTCATCTTCCTTTCAGCCTTCTGAATGTGCTTCTTTACCTGCTGCTGCTTTATTTTATAGCCCTCATGTCAAACATACAGAATAGGAGACTATAAAGGCAAAGAAAATGAGTGTTTCATTTTAAGTGTCCAAGTCTTTGTGACCACCCAATGAAGCTTATGTGTGCCTGTTCATATACATATATATATATTTTTTAAAGATTTTATTTATTTATTTGACAGAGAGAGACACAGCAAGAGAGGGAACACAAGCAGGGGGAGTGGGAGAGGGAGAAGCAGGCCTCCTGTGGAGCAGGGAGCCCGATGTGGGGCTCGATCCCAGGACCCCGAGATCATGACCTGAGCCAAAGGCAGACGCTTAACGACTGAGCCACCCAGGCGCCCCATATACATATATTTTTAAGTAAATTGTGCACCCAGCGCGGGGCTCAAACTCAGAACCCTGAGATCAAGAGTCGCGTGCTCTCCCGACTGAGCCAGCCAGGCACTCAGCCTGTTCATATATTTTTTTTTTTTTTAGATTTTTTATTTATTTGACAGAGAGAGACAGGAAGAGCAGGAACACAAGCAGGGGGAATGGGAGAGGGAGAAGCAGGCTTCCCGCTGAGCAGGGAGCCCGATGCGGGGCTCGATCCCAGGACCCTGGGACCATGACCTGAGCTGAAGGCAGACGGCTTAATGTCTGAGCCACCCAGGTGCCCCAGCCTGTTCATATTTTAAAGGCAAGGGCCGCAGTGGTGTAATGGGTGTCCACAGCACCCTGTGCGCCTCTGCACGTACCACCCTCTTAACCTGCACACGTACTCCCTCCCTTGCAGGTGAGGGAACAGATACCAGGAAGGGAAATGACAGACCAAATTTTCTGTATGCAGAATTAAAACTGCCCACCTGATGAACTCTATTTTTACAGCTACACAGTTTCCACTGGTGACTTTTAAAATGTAAAACATACTACCAGGTTTATATTTATGTGATCAACTGGTTTGCAAAACACTCATTTGATCCACTCCCCCCCCCCCCCCGCCCCGCAACAATTCTAGATCCTAGTCATGGGGCCAGAGCACCAGGCCAGTTAGTGACTGACCACTCAGCTTCTCATCCTTGCTACCTTCCATGTTTTGTCTTTTTTTTTAAGTGTTTTCCCTTTCCTCATAAGCTCAACATTACAAAGATGTTTTGTTTTTTTTTTTAAGATTTTTTTTTTTTTTAAAGATTTTATTTATTTATTCATGAGAGACAGAGAGAGAGGCAGAGGGAGAAGCAGGTTCCCAAGGAGCAGGGAGCCCGACGCGGGACTCGATCCCAGGACCCTGGGATCATGACCTGAGCCGAAGACAGACGCTTAACCATCTGAGCCACCCAGGCGCCCTACAAAGATGTTTTTTAAAAGAAAAATGTTAAGACTTTATTCAAGATATATATCAGGCATTATAACAAAACAGCAGAACTTCAACCTTTGGAATACTGTAATTTTACACCCCTTTGATGCACAGTCCAGTATACTATTTTATTACAGATCATTCTATAGGGACTACAGGAATAAACTAGGGAAACTGCACAGTCAGCATCTGGAAGGTCAGCTCTCGTAGTGTGTGCTGTTGGAGAAGGAAGCACGTCCTTTTGCCATGTCAAATACTGTGCACGGTGAGGACTAGGGAGATACTCAGCTGTGATCATGGTAGACGAGCACTGTTACCACAAACACACAGACAGTTTACTGTGGAGAACATACATTTCAGGGGCCAGGGGAGTGAGCAAGCTATTCTCACAAAGCCAGGAGGGATTATGACGAAGCTCTCCGGGGTCTAAGTACACCACCCCACCTCACCTCAGAAACGGAACAGGTGCCCGATGGCAAATAACTAAGAGTTATTACATGAAAATTACAGACTTTCGAGCCAGCATTTTGTAAACAGCCTGTGTCTGTAAATCAGCAAATTAAAAAGGTTCCGTTATATCCTCTAGACAGAAGAGCACACCCCTACATGTACACTTGGAGGCGTTCACATTTTGTGGCAGTCCATACACAAATATACAGCTCGTTGGGTAAGTAAACACATTTTGCCAGAAATATGAAAGCTGCTCTCATTTGTACAGTGAGTGTTTTTAGGAGAGAAACCAACTCCCTAATCAACACTTGAAGGAAAAATAGTTACATTTACATTAAGACAGCAGTTTGGATACCTTTCTATTTTTTAAATCTTGAACGAGAAGTAATACAGCGTGTCTGAGAGTAGAGTGCTTCCAACTTGTTTTTGGCATAGTCGAGTGCAAACTCGGTAGCTTGTACTTGTTAAAACTTTACATTGTAAATGGTGAAAATATAGTTTGTTCATGAAGGATCTCTGCTGCTAAAGGCATTTATTATTCTGGCAAAAAAAAAAATTTTGCTAAAAAGCTGCTTAAGTGAAGCTGTTTCTGATAATTCTGGGTACTCCCAACTAACAGGTAAATACATTTAAAGCATATATTTTTTCCTCTGAAACTATTCAGTGAGCTTGAAGAAACAGATGTTCTGTCCCCCCGCTAAAGAGTCTAGGTGTTGGTGGGTGTGGGGCACAGACAATGAAGAGCCCTCTGAACCACAAATTTGCTTTTAGGTTTGTTTTCCTAAATCCTGTTGTAAATTACAAAGTCACCTTTCAAGGAAATTGTGGGAAGAAGGGATTTAAATATGCATATCTGGCAACTATCAACTTCAGGTAAAACCCCTTCTCAGGTGGCTAAGATCCAGCCAGTGTGTCATCAGCCGAGACTACTGATGTGTGTTCGCGGAGCTCAGTAACGCAATAGTCTTGAACCGGGCCTGTTTATAGCTGGTTGACAGTAAGTTCTATGTGGTACATAACACTAATTCTCTAGTCTCCAGGGCATATCTATGAACAAACACAATCCAAGTATTATAAGTAACTGGGTTGTGACCACTGCATGCATTACACTGAAAGAAAACACCAACTCTAAGCACAAATATACAAGTCCTACATTTAGGCTCCGCTCTCCCCAGGGGGTGGAGGAGCTACCTCGGACCAAAATGCTATCTAAACCAGATTCTTCTTTTCAGATAAAGTTCTCAGTCTAAGTAGAGAGTCCCCTCAGCTAGTGCTCTATTCTACTAAGCGATCCTGGCTTGCATAAGACATCCAGTAAGACACGGAGTGCCCATGAGTGTGCGACTTCTCGCTCACATTCTGAGCAAGCCAGGAAGGGAACAGAAGAGTGTGAACCCTGGCTGCCCAGAGGGCTGAGCAGCAAGTCAGTCCGTAAAGATCTCAACCTCTGGAACCTTTCTAGAACCCAGCATTTTGACAGGTGTCTCAGGTGTATTTGATGGCAGATGTGAAACATAGTTTTTGGTTTGGTTTGGTTTGGGTTGCCTGGTTGGCTTTTGCTTAGTGTTCTCTTAAATCAAGGTGCTCAGATTATAGGCTCCTCTACCTGGGGAAGTAAGTCACGGAACCAGTTACTATGAAGCAGAAACAGTCATTCGTCCAGCACTTTTGGAACACTCAAAATGATTCCTCTCAACAGGCCTGTGAGTTCACATCCCCAGGAAGTTTTACCAAGGGTCAGCCACCTGCCTAAGGCTTTGGTAAATCCCTTGAAAAGATTCAGAAGCTCTTAATCCAGAATCCAGGGGGAGACAAGCTTCTTGTGATTTCTCTTATTCTGGGCTGCTCCCCTGGCCTCATTGCACTCATCTCTGTCATTACAATATTGTCTCTTCATGCTAAGCATCTCTGGTGTTTTGACTAAACACCTGTCTAAAGAAGATGGACCATCGTCCTGCAGGAAAAGGGATGTTCTACTGGAGTTGTATTTAGAAGCTTTAGAAGCACATCTGAGACATTCTCTAGAATCAAAATAATTTTTTACATATCTTGTAGTTTTCTTACATATCAGAACCTCTGGCAGCCCTTGCGAGTCCATCAGATTAAGCCAAAAGCCATAAATATGTACATCGTAGTCCAAAGTATTAGTACCAAGAACAAAAAAAAGTTTTAAAAAATTGCTCTGTTTGCATTTACAGGACTAAAAACGAAGTATGCAACAAATAAATTACAAATGTACATCTCAGCAGCGTGAGGGTGATCTCATATTTCTAAAAACACACTGCTGACAATCCAATTGTGGAAAATTACTAACCTCAGAAGACTTAAAGGTCACCCCCCCCACTACCTTTCCCTTTAGCCTCTCCCCAGCAACATAAAGAAAAGGAGAATAAAAGTCTTAAAAGTGTAAGAGGGGAGAGAGAAAAGGCCGTGTCTGTGAGGCTGCACACTCAAAGCACACCAGCTTGCGGGTTTCTATGTTATTAGTGACTAGCTCTTTAAGGCAGAGAAGAAACATTCTGTGGGTCCGGTGCTGTTGGCTCATCTCACTCACGTGGTTTCAGTGGCTGAGGATGAGGTACTTTTCTTCCTAAAGCGGGATCGAAGAACTCTAGGCGGTGCCTGGCAGAGAAAACAGAAAAGGCATCCCTCAATTTGGCTTAAGCGTGGAACCTTTTGAGGCAAGCACCTGTGTGGGTTTGTGTTGGGACACACAGCTCCTCTGGCCACACGCACACGTGTGTGAGGCAGCTGGCTGGGAATCAGGGTCACATCCCAAGCATCCCATGCTGAGCCAACTCTCCTAAGTCCCTGGGTCTCCCAAGCAAATGGTTGCACGGAAGGATGACACACCTCTCTTGTTTCTGCCTTGGGAGCAAAATGATCCTAACAAGTGACTCAGCACAGAGAAATGCCTCCCCGTCTCTTCCCTTGTCTTTGTTATTTCTTTTGGAAACCAGCCAGTTGTTTCCAGGTATGTGCCTAAAATTTCCATCACCAAGTTCCCAGTCCTCTTTCTGGATGTGAAATCGTTGAATGCACAGCAGGCCACACAGCAGAGGGAAACATTGTCCTTAAGGATAAAGGGTTCCACCTCATCTCCCCTACAAATGGCTATCAAGGCGGGGGCGGGGGAGGGGGCAGCCCTCCTTCCACGGAACACACAAATCACAGAAGTTACTTCTACAGTGAAAGAAAAGGAAATTTTTGTCCTGGTATAGCACTCAAGGCCAGGGACAGAAGGTGGGGGCAGTAACACAACTGATCCCAAGCTCTCCTCAACCCCTGTCTCTGTCCACTTCTCTCTACTAACTTCTTTTTCTATGGCACCCTTCTCTACCTCTATTCCTTCTGACCTGAAGCCCTTCCCTCCCTTCTCTGTCTTGCTATTTAAAGTCCTCTTTTAGGACCCAGCTCAAAAGTCACTCCTGAAACCCCTCTCCGCACAGCCCAGACACACATAGGCAGGGTCACCTTCTTGGTTCTCCTAGTGTTTTGCACATGCACACGAGAGGACATCAGGGGACTCTGCGCCCTGTCTCCCCCTTCTCACTGTGAACTTCCCGGGGGGCATGTCCATCTTCACCATTGCCCAGTAAGTAGCTCAGTGCCTGGAAGGCACACAGAAGGGAGGGAGGGAGAAAGGGAGAGAACAAAGCAGGAAATAGAAAGCTCTGGCCTTCCGCATCCTGAGTCCTCAGGACACCTTTTTGACTAGGAAACGTTTCCCAGCCACCCCCAGACATGAGTAAGAGAAGAATCAGAGAAACCTAACTTCTGGTTACCTGCCTCGGGCTGTTTAAACAGTAAAGCAGCTTGTGCAGCTTTAACAAAACCAAACCCAAATGGCACAAACCCTCAGGCCCTACAATGTTTGGGGCACCTTCCTTGAGAGAGCTGAGCCCCTCCCCCCCATCATGGGGCTGCCCAGGCTGTGACTGAGTCCCTGAGCAGAGTCCAAACCCAGTCTTACCAAAACCTCTAACTTCAAAACTGACCCATGTGTGCCCCACCCTGGAAAGGAATCTGATAAACTCATGTGTACCCAGTGGTAATAACCACAGTCCTAGTCGGAAAGGGGTCGATAGGCCAAGGTGCTTGAGTGGGGGAACATTTCAGTGCATTCCCTCATCTAAGCTCACAGGCTCCCTACACCGAGGACAGGGGGACTCCCACCTTGCCTCAGATGGATGCTCAGGCCACAGTATTCGGCAGATGGGGCCCAGGAGAGGAGACGTGAGGGGCAGAGAGGAAGACTCGGGAGTCCCCAATTCTGCCAGCTCTGTAACTGGGCCCAAGGCTGGCGACTCCCGATCCACATCACAAAGCAAGGCCCCTGAGGCTCAAGGCTTTGCCCTCCTGCTGCCAAAACTCCACCCACATCCACAACTGGCCACAGTACATCTATCAGGTATATTTGGTTTGGGTCCTTTTAGAGGGCTGTGGCCTTTCAATAACATTTTATCGGTGTCTGCTTTGTGCTGTGTCTTGGAGATATAGTGATGAACAGCTTCATTTACAGAAACGTGTCAAATAACACATTTTCTTCCTCTAAAACACACATTTGGGTTGCTTTTCATTCACATATCATCTTAGGTTAGTGGCTGCACATTTTTAAATTTAATTACAGGTACTATATCACTTCTCCTATTTCTAAGTAAAATGAGCAGTCTTTTTTGCCCCTGGGCAAGGATCTGGATGCTACCTAGCGGTTTGTCCTATCTAATGGGGAGAGATCTTCCTACCCCAGGCACTCAGGAGACCCCCAGACCTCCAGGGCAAAGCCCCTGTGCAAACACATGCTCCAACCTGCAGCCCCAGACACCGTGTACCTCCAGGGAGAACTCCATCTTTCGAGGCGCCTTATACTTGTACATGAAATCCAGCAGATCTTCCTCCTCCTCGTCCGAAAATGCCAATGGGTTTTGGACCTGGTGGGGCTCCCAAGCCTTCACACCACCCTCATTCACATCTCCCTCAACCACTTAATGTCCATTTACAATCTACACAAAGGAGACAAAGTACAGCAGGGAGGGATCAGTGTAGAAAGGAGCAAGGAAGGCCAGGCAAGGTCGAGGTTAGGCACGCCACACAACAAGCCTGTTAGGACAGCCGAGGTCCCGGTGTCTGAAGAAGCAGTCAGCATCCTCTGGGCCTCGCTGCGGGGCGGTCCCGGGCTGTGAGGGTGCCACTGGAAACCAGCAGGCACTGTGCACAGGAAGAAGCAGAGGCTCTAGAACCTACTGAGGAGCTACCAAGGGACGTGCGGGCACCGCTGCCCCGGGGGGGAAGGAGGACGCTGCCTTAGCTGAGAGGTGTCAAACCCTGCAGCTGAGACGTGTGATGCCACACCAAAGAATGCTCAGGGAAAGAATCTCCTCTAGAACGGATAACTGCAGTGATTTCAGAGGGCCTGGCAGCTTCCTCTGTTCTACAGACAAGCAATGTTGGCAGCGCCTTACACTTGCATATTCAGCTCCAAGCCTTCTTTGAGACAGGATGTCAAATGCCAGGAAGCCTTACTGAGAGAACCTTAGGCAAAGTTATGTAGAGTTTTTCATTTCAAAGGCTAAGTCCCAGAGAAGCCAAGAAGCCTAGTGGAAAGAGAATCTTTTCCCCCCGGCCAACAGCAAGATCCCTGTTTTAGTCTACCACGATTAAATCCACAGGAAAAACTCCAGAGTTAATTCATGTCATTGAATGCATAGTGTTTTTTAAAACGTTCAATGCTTAAGCATATTCCATGTCATCTGGCCAGGTGGTCAGCACATTCCCAGCTTATCTGACACTCAAAGAGATAGCATTCTATGTTTCATATATTGTTTTTACTTAGAATCACAGACTGTAGACATAGGGGGCCCTCAGATCATCTGGTCAACCACCCGAAGGCCTAAAGAAAGAAAGAAAACGGATCTCCTTCTAGAACACCCTGCTACTGCTCCTAAAAACACAGTGAGCCATCAAATGTGTCCTCTCCATCAACAGGGGACTTGCTAGACTGTAACAGGGGACTCGCTAGACTAAAACACAGCACCCGATTTAACCAGGTGTTTTAAGCAAAAGTAACAACAGACCCTAACCTTGAGCCGCTTTGCCAGGTCCTGCTGCTGTACTCCCCAGCAGCCAGCAGGAGGCAGCACGAGAGCTAGGAGTTGCAAAACGGTCTTGTAGGCGGGGAACGGCCTGCTCCGACAGCGAGCGCCTTGTTAAGGGCCAAGACTTAGATCATTAATCTTCCTTGATTTCTTTGCTCTGTGCACCCCCCAACCTGGGGGGTCCTCCGGTCCCATCCTAGGTGGAATCCTGACATCATCTGAGAGCTTAGTTCTCATCTCAAGTCAGACCTTGACACAGTCCACAGAGAAATTCCTTCTGGACACAGACACCTCTTGCCTGACAAGAGGAAAAAGAAACAGGCCTGCCTAGAGCCCAAAGACCTCAGACGAAGGCAGAAACCACAGAAGCAGCCTGGCCAGCTCCGCCCCAGCACGAAACTGGATCCTGGGAGTGGGCTTGGGGACTGGTTTGAGTCTGTGCCTCTGTTCCCTCCAAATCTTGCTCCAGGGCTTTCCCTGTGCTGTTGCTATCCACTCCTTAATACTCTCATCACTCCCAGAGATGACCTTTGGGGGGAGTGACTCTCATGTAAGTTCATGGCCACAGCCACCACCTCCAAACCTCCGGTGATGGCAGCCAAGGCCTTGAGCCTGCAGAGCTGCCACCCTAGTGCCCAAGCCTGGGCAGCCTCGAGGAAAGTGCAGGAGTCCCTGCTGTCTACCCCAGCCTCGGCTGACATTCTGTATTAGCAAATGCATCAGCAGGACTAAGGAGGCTAGCGGGTGCTCCACCTCTTCTCCCTGTGGGGAGGGCAGGGAGGAAGAACCCTTGGAGGCCTGAGTCGATGCTAGATGCGTCTGCACTGAGCCCGACACCTCCCCCCGCCTCCCGTAGTGCCAAACAACCCCCAGGTTAGCAGACACATCCCACACAGCACACATTAGCGGGAGCCATTAATGGAAGTCAGCAAACGTGTTGAAGAAGAGCACGCCCATCTGGAACACTTACATCCGCATCCCCGACGGCCACCGAGGAGAAAGAAGACAATATTCTGTTAGGGAAAGGGTCTTTGGGGATGCAGCTCACACACGTGTGAGCGTGCGTGCAGACGCGCGGGTGCACGCAGAGCCGGACACTCCCTCCCTCCTCACGCGCTCAACCTTGGACAGCTCCTGCTGCTGCCAGAGGCAACGCGCAGCCCAGCCGCACTCTTGGCCAACGCAATTCTCTCTCTCCCTCTTTCAGGATGGGCGGGGGGGGGGGGGGTAAAAGGCATGACTTTGCTTTTTAAAATGATGTCCCACACACTGGATTTTTTTTTTTTTAAGATAAACGTACACCTCTATGACTAATTCTGAGCAGTCATACAGACTTGAGTTCTATATTAGATCAAGGCAGGTAGAGAGAAGAGGCAGGAAGGAGAGATCATAATAATCATAATAGAAAGAGACCCGTGCCAGAAACAGCAGGGAATCGACTGACAGAGGGGCAGGAATGGAACCGAAGTCGGGAGAGAATGTTCTTCTGGGGTCTGAGATGCACAGATGAAAATCATCTCAAGGGACTAGGAGGGGTCCTCTGACCAGAGTGTCTGTGACCCCCTGAACTCCTCTCGCATGTTGTCACTGCCCAAGAGGTGGCCTCCAGCCCCCCAACACCATCTGCTGACACTTCACACCTGGCACCCTTCACTTGCAGAGCTGGCCACACTTTATGGAGGAGGGGACAGAGGTCTGCAGAGCTCAGGGACTTTCCCACCAGCACAGAGGGACTTGGTGTAGACCAGCCTGGCTCCTTGCAAGCAGACCATGGGGAGACTGGGAGGTGTGGGGAGAACTCTGGGGCAGTGGGTGTTAGAGGGCGCGAGAAAGAGAGGGCTGGGGCAAAGCCTCCCAGATCACAGCTCTGAGCAGAGTCACCTGAGGCCCCACCCAGCCCGGCCCGCTACCCAGTCCCCACAGGGCCTGGGGAGAGCAAACTCGACTAAATCCCTGCAGTCAACTGCAATTTTATTTCAACGCACTGGGAATGCAGCCTCTGATTTGGAAACCATCAGCAGTCACGAAAGGTGAGGGCTTCCCAGAGAACAGCACAGAGCCGTCCCATGAGGAAGGAATGGAGAAGGCAGCCTTTCTTCTTCCTGGTCCCCCAAGGAGTAATATCCCAGAATTAGAGGCTTTCAGAATGGCTCACGGAAATTTACAGACTCAAAATTGGTGAATAGTTAGAAATAACCACAGTCACCTGAGGTTGCTGGGACCTCGCAGTTGTTTCCCATGAGTCCATGTCCACCAAGGGCAAGTGTTAGCCTCTAAGCGCTGCAATGCAGCCCTCCATTCATTTCTCCCTTTTTAGTTAGTTGTTTCTGTTTCTGATGTGGACTGGAGGCCTCTGAGGCACACAGAGCTGGTCAGAGTTAGACCCCCGGGTAGGACACTGGTCTCCACTGTTCCCCTGCTCAGAACTCTTTTGACGGTCAGTTCACATTGCGTTTATGGTGTCCAAAACCCCCAGGTCTTATGTGGACTTTCAAAAGCCTTAGAGAAGGGGCGCCTGGGTGGCTCAGCCGTTAAGCGTCTGCCTTCGGCTCAGGTCATGATCCCAGGGTCCTGGGATCGAGCCCCGCATCGGGCTCCCTGCTCGGCGGGAAGCCTGCTTCTCCCTCTCCCACTCCCCCTGCTTGTGTTCCTGCTCTCGCTCGCTCTCTCTCTGTGTCAAATAAATAAATAAAATCTTAAAAAAAAAAAAAAAGCCTTAGAGAAGTCTTACAAGTGAAGAAATGAAGGGAAAACAGGACACTTCTTAACACTAGCTCATGCCCTCCGCTCTCAGTAGTGTGGGAGGTATGGCCATGCCTCAGGGGCCCCAGTGCCTCCCTCCTCCTCCCCTCACGCCAGCCAGCAGCGACGGGAGGGGTGGCCTTTTGCCTTCGGAGCCAAAGGCAGCTCCTCCCTG
This sequence comes from Mirounga leonina, assembly GCF_011800145.1. Classification (NCBI taxonomy): domain Eukaryota; kingdom Metazoa; phylum Chordata; class Mammalia; order Carnivora; family Phocidae; genus Mirounga; species Mirounga leonina. The sequence continues at coordinate 31,557,372 of NW_023270305.1, read as the reverse complement.
GGGGCGGGGGGCGCCCTCCATGGCAGACGAGAGGGGAGCTGAGCCAGTCCAGCACCACCTCCAGTCCCTCATGTGTCTAGTCAAGGTTAGGGGAACAGCAGGAGCAGGTCAGGAGAGAACATGGCCAACCGCGGGGTGGCCATGGCTGCACCAAGCCATCACTCGCTCACAGGGAGGGCAGGAGCCGGAGTCCCCGCCCAGGACTGGGACACCCCAGGCCCCTCCCTGCTCCCTGAGGTTTCCCGGCTGCTGTGGGCTATAACAAAAAGCCTTTTCACAACCACACAGTGAGATGGGGAAGCAGGACCTTTACGTCTATTTTAATGAGGAAATCGAGGCTCAGCGTGGTTAGATGGTTCACGCACAGTTACATGGCTAGTAAGTGGCAAAGCAGGACCAGGGCTCCCTTGGCTGCACCTGGACTGAGACCCCTGGAGCTATGGGGCTCTGTCACTTCCCAGGACCTGGGTAAGCTCCTGTGTCCTCATCCCCAGAGCACCAGGAAATATGACCCTGCCGGGGTTTCAAAATATTTCCACACATTCGCTGATACTCTTCCTCCAAGAGGTAGAGATTAATCTCCGTGCCCTTGAGTGGGGCTGGACCTAATAACTCACTTCCAACAAACAAACAGAAGAAGGCCGAGGTGGTGGTGTGTGACTTCAAAGACTGGGTCCTAAAACATACTGTGGCTTCCCGCGTGTCCTCTCTCGACTGGATCACTCACTCTGGGTGAAGCCAGCTGCCATGTCGTGAGGACGCTCGAGCAGCCCCAGAGAGACTCCTGTGGTAAGGATCTGAGCCTGCAGCCAGCAGCCACGAGAGAGCCATCTTGGAGGTGGATCCTCAAGGCTCAGTCAAGCCTTCAGATGACCACAGCCCCGGCCGACATCTTGACTACCACTCTTAATAGACCCTGACCCAGAACCACCCAGTTAGGCTGCTCCTGCATTCCTAGTCTGCAGACGCTGTAGGATAACAGGTTTGTCATCTTAGGGAGTTAACCCCCTGACTCCTCCCCACAGACTACGCAGCTGAAAGGGAGCCCCAGGGTCAGGCGCCAGCTTCCGGTTAGAACGTCCTCCTGAGGCGAGCGTCCAGCGCGCTGCACAGAGGCTGGCGGCCTACTCACCTTTCCGGGTCCTGCAGGTGGAGCAGCAGGTACACACTGTGGGGATGGGGGACATCATCAGGGATATCCCTCACTCGACAGGAACCAGCCCCAGGAAACAGGGAGGCCCCAGGGAGGTGTGGGGATTCCAGGGGGTTCAGTATAGGGGTCCCAGGCATGTGGGTCTCTGTAGAGACACCAAGGTTGGGGAAGAGATCATTCCAGACTCAGCTTCCTCTCAGGTGCTAGAAAATGCCCTTGCCTGGCCCACAGGGGCTCTGCCTTATGTCCTCTAAGAAACAATTCCCACTGCACCTGCCCACACACCCGTCCTCCTCTCGACGCCTTCCAGTTCAGAATGACATCCAGGAAACCTTCTCAGACTGACCTCTGACTCTCCAGAGTGCTTAGTGCTTAGTGTCAGTCATTTGGCTATTGCCTTGCAAACTCCACTGGTCTCGGTGCTCATCTGGGGCTTGGTATACAGTAGGTGCTTACTAAGTGTATGCTGTCTCCACGTTCATGGAAGGTAAGGATCATTCTTTTAACACCCTCTGCACCCTTCCTTGGGTTCAATGCTTTCAGTGAACGGGGCCTAACAAAAATCTGTCGGGAGGGCGATCTGCTCCTGGAGAGTCCATATTATTATTCTACACCATGGGCATGTATTTTATTTTACATACGCTGTTACATAATATCTCACTCTGCTTTGTGCTTTTCTCACTAGGCATCACGTATTCGAGATCTGCCTGGATGTACGTTGAGACCGTGGCCTCCCACGGCTGCATGCACCTCCGCGGGGTCCAGCACCGCCTCCTATCTGTCCCGCTGCCAGGCTGCCTTCAACAGCTGCCGCCCGTCCAGGGTTTGCAGATTCTCCTGTTTGCTCTCCTCCCAGCCCTGACACACAGGCTGAGTAGGGATTACGGTACCCTCTTCTCAGAGGAGAAAGCTCAAGGGAACTGTGCTCATCTTCCGTGCCCAGGTCAAATTCTCCCGTAGCGACTGCCTGGGGTATCTTTCTGAGAAAGGGTCGGAGGCCGAACCAAGGCCCCGGGTGAACAAATGTGGCAATTGCCTGGCAAGGTCTGCCTCGCTCACATTACCTCTGCTGCTCTACACAGGCCCACGGTCGCCCTGCCAGGGTGGGAGCCCAGGCTCGGGCCCCAGCCGACCATGCCCGGGGAGCGAGGGGACACAAGCCTTTTGTAGCTGGGCCTCCCTTGCCAGACTTTCTTCCAGGCACCTCGATCCCCAACTGCCCCCGGAGCCTCTGATCTGGGTGCTTCTACCCCATGCCCCGGCGCTGGGTCATCTTTCACCTGTCTCTCTTCCTGAGAGGACTTTTATTTTAGGCCCCAGAACAGCTGGAATGGGTACCACATGGTCCCTGCCCTCCCTGCTACGTCAGCACCTCCCTTCTCTGGCCCCTGGAATCACAGGTGCTGTGGCCAAGGGCGAGCAGTGGGGAGTGCAGCATCATGTTGCAGCATCGCGGGTTCTCTGCTTCTCTGTGAGCTCCACAGGCTCAGCCTGCGTCCCGGGGTGCGGCGGAGGGCATCGCTGCTAATGGGAGGCAGCGGGGCCAGCGCCGAAACAAAGCATCCCAGACCCGTGTCTGTCTAGTGCTGGTCTGGGGACATGGTCAAAGCCCAGGAGATGCTTTCCATCGCCTTCAGACCTTACCAGACTTCCTTTCCCATGTTCTGAGGCTGCCCTGAATCACGCACCAAGGAGAGGTCTAGGCAGGAGGCCTGGATCTGGTCCTGTGTGGCCTTGGCACAGTACCTGACCTCTCTGAGCCTACTTCCTCTCCTTGGTTCACTTTATAATGACAACATAGAGCCTTAGAGGGCAAGGGACTATGGGGCCACTGAGGCCCACTTGCTGGTCCAAGCAGGAAGACCTCCCTAGAGCCTCAGTACATGACCATTCAACTTTGGTTTGGGCCCTTCCAATGTCAGGGACCTCGCAAGGCAGCCCATTTCTCTCCCGGACACTTTCCTATTAGAAAGTGCTTTCGTGGGTGAGTTAGATAACAATGGGAACAATAATAGCAGCTACTACACAGAATACCAGGCGTGATCCTAAGCACTTTCACATGGATTATCTTATTTGAATCCTCAAGACACCCCTACAAATGGGTGTTGTCATCCCTTGTGTACAGATCTGGAATCTGAGGTTCAGAGAGGGTAAGAGCTTGCCCAGGTCACACAGCTAGTAAGCAGCTGTCCCCCTGGAACTTTATCCAACTTTATCCCATTGGTTCTTGCTCTGCCCTCTGAGCCTCACAGAATTGGGGCCTGTTTTTCTTCCAAATAACAGTTTTCATTTGAAGCTCTATAGCCAATGAGCTGACCAAAGGTGGAGGTGATACCTAATTCCAGTTCCTATCCCTATTTCTGAGACAGTGCCCAGTAGGTCAGAAGCTGTAGATGCCCAAGGAAACCTAGATGGCCAGAGGGTGAGCACCCAGAGGGCACTGGTCCAGGAGTCAGGAGGCCCCAGGAGAACGCCAATCAGTGGGCGACCCTGGTGACAGTTCCCTTTGCTGGGCTTCTGTCTCTTCATTGGTAAAACCCAAGGGTTAGACTGAACGATCCTGAATGATCCTGAGGTCCGTTCCTGCCTGGTCTTCTGGGATTCCATTCTCAACTCCCCTGGGAGGGTTCACTTAGGAGATACCCCCCGCCCCGAGGTGATCCTCACCCCTACTGCCAAGCTTCTACCTTCCCAACCCCGCCAGAGTTAAACCATCTCCCCTCCAACAAAAAAGCCACAATCTTCACACATGGGGCCAGGGTAAAGCAGGATATTCCTCAGAGGGGAGGAAACTGATGGACACCTGGCCCGGCTCTGAGCTGTTCTCCTCTCTCTGGCAGGACACATGAGTCCTCATTCCTAGGGCAGCCGCAGGACCTCTTCTTTCCCATCGCTGTCCAAGACCCCCAAAAGTCCGGTGGAGTCCTTGAGGCTCGGGGCCCACACGCCCCCTGCAGGCTGCACTTCCCAGCACAGGTGGCTTGCGTGGCCCTGTCTCTATGTTTAAGAGCAGGGCAGCCACCAGGCATATGTCACAGACACAGTCTCCAAAAGGGTGGTCCGATTCCCATCCGGGAGGCTCAATTTTCCACCAAGGGTGAGGAGTCGAGGGGGCAATCCAGAACCGGCCCCATTAACCCGGCAGTGCTCAGCTCTTGAGAGCCAAGGGCCCTGGAAGGTCTCCACAGAATGGTCTGGGAAGATATGAATCCTGGCCCAGTTCCCCACCTCTAATCCATGCCCCTGCCCTCCATAAGCCTGAAACCCACTAATGGATCGGACACCAGTGGGTTCCGAATGTGGCTGCACCTCACCACCATCACATATCTGGGCCTTGTCCCAGACTTACCAGGACCTCAGGGATGGGCCCAGGACTCTGCATGTTTAATGAGGCCCCCAGGTCAATCCTAATACAAGTAACCTGAGACATCGGGGATACAGGTGGGGTTTCCATAAAGCCGTGGCCTCCACAGGAATCAGACCCCGGAGGTAGTGCGGCCCTTGGCACGTAGTGGCTGAGGCTGTGCATGGTGAATGGGCTCAGGGATGGGAGGACATGGTGGAGGGAGAGAGAGAGGACAGGAAACACTCATGCAGGGAAAAGGGACCACAAGAGCCCTAAGCCCTGGGTGGGTAGGAGGAGACACTCAGGTGCAGGTAAGCCCTCCCGGGAGTACAGGGTCAGAGAGGAAGAGAGCAGAGAAAGCTGCCTTGGCCCAGGGCCAGCCATGCCCATTGCCTCCAGGCTTGGTTCAGGCACTATTCCCCAACCACCCCCAAACCCTCAGATCATCAGATGGAGCAGGCAAGACCCTTTGGTGCAGGTGGCCTAATCCTGCCCCTGATCAGAGTCCTCAGGCCAGCCTCCCATCCTGGCCCAAGTGGTGCTCTGCCTCTCGGCAGGCCTGGCACCATCTGACGGACATCTGTGTGGACGGCAACTCCAGGTTACATGCCACGTGGTGTGGACTGGGCTGCTCACAGCGAAAGCAAGGCCTAGAGACCGGAAAGGGGGAGGAGTGAAAGGACACCTACCTGAGCTGCCAGCGCTCTCAGAAGCGCTCCGGGACATCTTGGGCTGGCCGTGTTTGCCGCTGGCTCGCCCAGCCCCCGGTGGTGGGGGGCTGGAGGGAGCAGGGGCACCGTCACCCCTGATGGTGGTGAGGTCCTGCATGCTGAAGCTCCGGAGTCTCTCCGATAAGGCACCCTGTCCCTGGATACAACACAAGAGGGGGCACACGTCAGAGGCCTGCCCCATACTGCACAGGCAGTTGTGGGGGGCAGACACCACAAAGGGGGATTCTGCCAGTCAGCCAGGTGGAACTCAAGAGCTGGAAGGACTCTGCAGAGGGGCAGGTCCCTGGTGGACTTGCTGGAACCACTGAGCGGGTCAAGGCCCAGAATGTTACAGGGCCTCCTGTGGGTCTCAGTAATTGTTCCTCTGGCTCCCGGCTCCTTCATGTCCTTCAGACGCCCCCCATCGCAGGATGGGCTAGAACCGGGGATAGACCCAGGGCCAAGGGGATAATTGTTGCTTGCAGTTCCTGCTCTTGAGGGGTTGTTTGCTGCTTCTCTGGCTTGACATAAATAAAAATCCCTACATAGCCACATTTTGCTCAGTTCCCAGTACCCAAGAATCTGGTCAGAAAGAGCAAAACCTAATAATCTATGTGCTCAGTCCTTACTCTTTTCCAAGGAAATAATATTCAGCCAGTATTTTTAAAAATGTTTGACAAGAGCAATTTCTCTTATCTGTTCATGTTACTATGAGGCACATTTACTTCCACTCTCGCATTTGAGCTTCATAAAATACCCAAAAGGTAATGAATCAGGAAGGGGAAAAAAATGATACTAAGAAAAAAAAAAAAAAAAAAACCTGCTGACTATAACCATTTCATATTCTGCGAGAGTCACAGAAGTCATCTCAGGGGAAAATAGTTCTTTTGTTTAGGAAAGCAAGATCAATCCATTATATTTATGAAAGGGAAGGTCCTTGCTGTCTGGGTGAGAGAATCTGTGTCAGAGTGAAAAGGATCACAGTGAAGGCTCAGGGAGAGCGGCATTCCCTCAGGGGTGCCTCAGGGGCTGGAGAGGGAGCTTGTGTTTGGGGGAGAAGGAACCTGAGAGGGGACTGGGCTCTGATAGGAGACTGGAGTTATCGAGAATTGGGTTGGGATTGGAGCAGAAGGAGACAGGCAAGTAACCACCAAGCAAATTGATGAAGTTTGGTGTCTTCAGAAATACTGGAGGGCCTGCAGACTTCCCGAGGGTACATGGGACAGCAGGGGAAGGGGGAGGAGGTATTCTATTTGGATAATGAAGGAAAGAGTGGTTCTAGAGGGCTAGAGGACTTGGGGACAATAAAGCACAACAGATCGAACAGAACCAACAAATCAGCACAAAATCAGTGAGAACAGCTAACAAGAGGGCTCTGGGTTGGGGGTGGGATTGATGAAACAAACAAGGACCACAACAGCTTAGTAGGACACTTTCAACATGGCAGAGGGTTTGGAGGACTTTTTTCATTTTACTTAAGGAGAAAAAAAAAAAAGGCAATGAAAAAGGCCAGCAAAGCACAGCAGTCCATAGAAGTGACTAGTCAAAGAGCCAGTCAGATAAAGGAGCAAATGCAGAATGAGTTCGTTAAGGGGAAGGGGGGAAACAAAAGGAGCTTGCAGACAGGTCTAGAAGAAACGTCAGAATAAAACAAAGATGCGTGAAAATATGAAAAAGATCAGTTCTACCAAAGATATAAAAACGTCTCTAGGAAACTAACAGCAAAAAAGAAAACTATTTAAATAATTAAACAGATACAATTCAAATTGTAAATCCAGGCAAAGGGGTCTGATGTAAAAAAGAGATGGAAATCCCCCTGGTAGCCTCAGATACCACACTGCACGATGGCAGCCAAGGGGTCTGAGGGCTCACCTTCTAGACATTAACAGTTGGGTGGTCTGCGCCACAAAACTGGGAGTAGCTGCCCAGTATAATCCCCTCCAAAATCTATCAGCCAATGACCCACTTGGAAGCATTTTAGGGGACATCGAGAACTTAGAAGAAATGAGAGGACTAAAGAACAAAAACGGACTCTGAAAAGAGGGGAGAAATACTGCTACGGACAATGGAGTAATTCAGTGTTAGGTTCACGCCCAGGAAGACCACTCACTGGCTCACTTTCAGTTTCCTCCTGTTCAATTACTTCTGTTCAACAATTATTTATCAAGGACAAGTTCTCTGGGCAAGACAGTGTGCTAGGTGTTATTAGGAAACCAAAAATACAGCTCGATTTCGGACAAAATGTAAAAAGACAAATGTACAAATAACCACACAGAGCTGCTATACCAGAAGCTACAGAAAGTGAAGATTAAGAGCAAGGGTTCTAGAGTCAGACTAGAGTCAAATTACAGTCCTATCAGTAATAGCTGGGTGACCTTAACCTCTGTCCACCCCTCAATATTCTCCTCTGCCAAGGAGCATCCACATGATGAGGATTACATGAGTTTATGCCCATACACTATCCATTATAAAGCTCAATGCATAGTAGGTGTTCAAAAAATGCCAGTTATGATGGTGATGTTGATGATGATGATGGTGAGGAGGATACTGTTGCCTGAGACACACAAGTTGCTGTTGAAATAAAAAATCAAAAGAGAGGGGCGCCTGGGTGGCTCAGTTGGTTAAGCGACTGCCTTCGGCTCAGGTCATGATCCTGGAGTCCCGGGATCGAGTCCCGCATCGGGCTCCCTGCTCGGCAGGGAGTCTGCTTCTCCCTCTGACCCTCCCCCCTCTCATGTGCTCTCTCTCTCCTCTCATCCTCTCTCTCAAATAAATAAATTTTAAAAATCTTAAAAAAAAAAAATCAAAAGAGAACATCTGGCCAAAAGGACACGGAGGGGCTTCATGACCCCAAGCCCAAATAAATGGCCGGGACGAACTCCATCAGTGTGTCTAGCAGCTCTTGCAAATGCTCAGCAACGTATCTGAGAGCAAGCAGCAGCGGACACCGTACATGTCCTTTTTGGCAAAGCACTCAGTTCCACTCCCAGAAGCCAGCCAGCCAGCCTAGCTCCAATATCACTAGCATCATGAAGACTGGAAGTGGCAGAGGTTAGGAAAGAAAAAGGGATAATAATAGCTCTGTATCAACACAGTCCCGACTCAGGCGACATCACAGTGGCATGGATACAAGGATCTCAAAAACAAATTAGCCTTTATCTGTCAAAACAATCTGAGATGGTTAGAATTGATATGGTTCTCTCATTTGTAAACCTCTCAGCCCCGCTCAGTCTCCTCTCCAAACCTCACTCCTATTCGCTTTCCACAAACCCCAATCCACCCTGCCACTTGGGCTCTGCTCTGAAGAACCTCCATTTTATTATTCTGGGAACAACCAAGAATTATTCACTGGTACTCTGCAAAATTGGGCTCCCTATTTTGCAAAAATAAAGTTGGATCCCCTAAGTTTGTTAAAGCTTAATGCCATATTCTCCATAATTCAATGAGCCACATTACCATATTAAAGGCTTTGAGAGGTCCTACAGTGTTTCAGGTTAACTTACCGTATCTCAAACGAATTTGCCCACAGTGGGTTATATTGTTAGTTGGCCATCCAAAAGTCATCCCCAACCCCGTTCTTGATATGTTAAAAAAACAAACAAACAAACAAACAAAAAAACAGATTTTCCAATCCCCCTTGTAGCGATGGATGGCTATGTGATGTAATTCTGCCCAATGTAAGGGGAGATCTGCTAGGGGATTTCCGGGAAAGGTATTTTCTCTTGCTAAGAGAAGAAAGGCCTGACCCTGCTCCCTGTTTTCTGCCTCTGAGCATGGTGGAGCTGCCATCTTGTGACTAAGAGACTCACAGAAACATCCATCCAGAGCCTTGACATCACTCCCTCACTAGAATAATGACAGCACCCACTTACTCCTAGACTTCTTGTAAATGACTTTCATCAGTTTCAAGACATATATATTTTTCTCATCTCTGAGATGAGGGTGTGTCTTACAATTATTGTTGCCTTGATATCTATCACTGTCATTGTCTACATATGAATGCATTTGGTTGTCATTCCTACATATCAATGCATTTTGGTTGGCACGGACTGGACAACTGAACTGAACTGAGTGTTCAATTCACAAACCATTAAGAACCACCTGAAGAAGAAATATGTGTCCTGGTTGTCTGAAACACATTCCCCTGACACCTCTGGTAAGATCAAGAAAGTGGCAGCATCCAACCTGGCAGAATGGATATCAGCAGCGTGGATGAAAATCACAGAGACAAGAGCTCTGTATTACCAGTGCTCTGGAAGGCAGAGAGTGATACGGCGTGGTCATAAAGGGATATGGAGGAGCTCGGCTGAAAAGTGATTCAGGAGAGTCAGACTCAGAAAGTGAGTCTAACCTTAGTTTGGGAAGACCTCAACCAACTGACTGTGCTTATATGTTCCTTTTAATGTATGTACAAAAGTGACACACGAAGAATCTATGTCTAAACTAGTCTAAAAAGAGTCCTTTTGATAAGTAGAAGTAAAAATTCTAAGCGCAAAAGCATTCTGTCCTAATTTACTTGGCAATTATCTTCTTCCTTAGTGGTACATAAGATAACAATGTATCTTAGAAACCACAGCATTTTAGGTTCAATGCAATATGGTTGCACTTCTCTGTGAAGTTTTCTCTGACCAGCTCAGCAAGCTGACATAGGCTTTCAGTGCAGTCTGGGATTCCCTGTAGCACCTCACACAATTGTATTTAACTACTGCTATTGTTTGTTGGTTTGTCTTCCCCTCCAGACTGTTTGTTTTATTTACTAGTGCAGCCTTGGTGTCTGCCACTCTGTCTGATACACATTAGGGGTCAAGGAGTTGAATGAAGGAACATACGGCCATTTACTGAGCAATCCCCTCGGTAATATGCAGCAACAGGAAATCCCCTCCTCCACCCACTGCATCGGCCAGGGTCCCAGACCTGAAGGAGCATCCTGTGGAGCAGGGACTCGGGCTCTGTCCTCAAGGAGTGTATGAGAAATGCCAGAGGGCTGGCGGGTGCAAAGGTCAAAGGGGCCAGGCTTACCACAGGAGACTACACGTGACCTGGCCTTGGAGGACGTGGGTAGGTGAAGATGGGGGCCAAGTGGAAGGAGAAGTAGATTTCTTAGTCACCCGCCACTCAGAGCTGCCACTTCATTCCGTGCCACAGGAGGTCTGTGCAGTTTTGTCTGCTAAGGAGATGGGGCTATCACCCTTATACTGGGTTAATGGCCAAATGAACGCATTGGTGAAAGTGCCTGCTGAAAGGTCACAGGTTTCTTTTAAAACAGCTAGGCCAGTGGAGGACAGGGGCAGGAGTACGACCTACTCTTCACTGCATGCCCTCTTCTGTGCTTTTAGGATTTTATACCATAAACGTGTATTACCTTTAAGAAATCATTACCATTTCATTTTCAGCACACTCAAAGCACTTTCCCAAGATCGCCTTGAGGACCCATTTTTGTAAACACAGGGCTTGCGTGACGCTGACAAATGCCATCTGGACCAAAAAAGAATGACACGGAACTATTTTTTAAAAAATAAACGAGAGCAGAGAAGGAAGAAGTGGTGTCTCTAGACAGTGCAATGTATTCACTGTCCAGCTCTGAGAGCTTAGACTCAACTCTGCTATGAGGGGCCTTGACCCGTTCACCTTGGTCTTTCTCAGCCTTGCAACCTCACTGAGAAATTAAAGCACTGAACAAGATTCCCTTCCAACTGGAAACTTCTGAGTTCAGGAATCTATGACCCTCTTCTGTGGCTCATTATCTGGCTCTGATTGCAATTCCAAAATAAGGGATTCTAGAATTATTTGAAAATCTCTAGAATAAAAGTTGGGTCTCCCATGGCAACTCTGATGGATGAATAGATTCCAGTGTGTGTGTGTGTGTGTGTGTGTTTAAAGTCCTGTATCAACTTCCTCCCCAGCCAACACTCAGTTTAGAATATGAGCCACAGGAAAAGCTAAGAAAAGCTAAGAATGCTAGGTCAGCCTACTTCAGGTACATCTGAGCCTGTCCCTAGGGCTGTCATACCACATGTCAGCACTGTCCTTACCAGCCCACCTCTGGAAGAGCCTCTCCAAAGCCTGTCATCATGGGACTGGGAAGGGAGACATACTCAGCCTTCCATGAGAACAAATCTCTTACTTACTTATAATCTCTTGTACTCCTGACTTCTTCATTCCCTATGGTGTTATAAGCACATCTACCCAGTTTTGTTATTGTTGTTTGTTTTCACAGACCCAGTTGGCTGCTTTCTGGGCACGTCAACACAATATGGCCTGGGGGTTCTTTCATCGGTGCTCCTAGAACCCCCAGAAATCCCACAGATGTGCCTGGGGACAAGGGAGGGTAATCCATTCCTAATTCTTTAATCTTTATTTTCTAGCTAAAACCCTTAGAAAATAAGACTTCAAGAGGTAAACTGTGTCACTGAACTTTCTATTAATATGAGATCTTTAATGTGTCCCTCAATTGGTAAGGAATGAGAAAGCCACTTAGCCAACACATACCAAATTCTGTATGTTTTGGTGTTGTTGTTTTTTTTAATTATCTTTTTTTAAAGTAAATTCTACCCCTAACGTGGGCCTCAAACTCTCAACTCTGAGAACAAGAGTTGCATGCTCTACGGACTGAGCCAGCTAAGTGCCCATTTTGATGTTTTTCTTAGTCAGGGGAGGGGGTGTGTTCCTGGAAAACCCAGACCTTTAATAATCTGGCATTCCAAGTAAAACAATTTACCACTAACAGGATGCCTGCCATTAGGGCCCACAGAGCCCGGATTCAGCACGGCAGCTAAGCTTGGCTGCAAGCCCTTGATGAGGTTCTCTTTACCAGAGAGACACACCAAGTCACAGGGGAAGGCTCCAGCAGAGCCTTCGCAGATATCGAATGCCTGTAACTGATGACAAAGAGAATAAAGACAACAGGTTTTAGTGAGTCAGGCAATTGATAAGAAAGCCACCAGCATATCCACATTTCCCACTGGTAATTCAAAAAGAGAGTTAGTGCTTCCTTCTAAAGGGCCACCCACCTCGCTGACAGAGCTAACCTCTAGAGCTACACATGCTCCACATCGATGCCAAGCAGGCTCCTTTTCGACATGCTGGATGAAGACGGGGGCCCTTGACTGTGACATAACATTAGATTAACAAACAAAGGAGAAAGAAAGAACGAGATAGGATTTCTCCCACAACAGCATCAATCATCAAATTCAACTCATTCTCCGGGCATTAAACAAAGAAGAAGAAAAAAAACCCCAAGTAAGTTAATCACATGTTAGATGCTACCAAATTAACACAAAAAAGAGGCTCTGCAAGGATGCTGAAGTGGGACTGGCTCTGGGATTAATTCACACATACACACACAGGTGCCGGGAGAAAAAACACCTGGCTTGGATCCAGACCATGGGCTGGTGGCGGGCAGAGGGGGCTGCTGGCCTCTCTACCCGACTGGATCGGTTTGGAGTTAGTCACACCTCTCAACGGGGTTACCTGCCCTTCTCTGAGGTCCAAAGAGGAGACAAAATGAAAGAGTCGAGCCACCTGACAAAGGGGAAAAGAAAAAAAGCCATGGGCACCAAGCCTACAAAAGCAGGTTGAAAGGCGCCATGCTGTCTTCACCTAGGACACTCGCTCACTCACTCACTTTCTCACTCACTCACTCACTCGCTCACTCACTCCTTTCTTCCTTCCTCCATTCGCAGGGGATGCAGAGGGAGTGTTTACAAAGCTCCATGTGAAGCCCCACAGAGGAACAAAGATGAATATGAAACACGATAAGCGATTCCTACTCCCAAGGAGCTCAGAGTCTAGCCCGGGGCATCTAGACACAAATGTACACAAGGCAGCAAATGACAAAGATGACACATTGTGGGGCTGACTTTCAGGGGAGGGAGAGAGGGCAGCCGGCTGACACCTGGCGGAGCTCGAACTTGAGTGAAGCCAGGGCTGCATCACCCGAAAGAAAGGGGAAGGATACTGTGGCCTGGCCATCTGAGTCAGGCCTGCACCCTGGCGATAGGGTTTCGGGGTCACCAGGAAGGACTCTCCACACACAGCTGATGTCCCTGCCCTCACATGTAGGAGTCCACCACTGAGTCCCAGCTGTGAAGCTTTGCCTTGTCCAAGCTTCCTCCTTGGAGACGCAAAGGTCCTGAGGGGAGGTTGATGTGGTAGAGGATCCCTCTTCCTGGGCGGGGAGTGGAGGGGACACGGGAGGGATGTTGCCAAAGGACAATGAGGGGGAGAAAGGACTAGGGTCGGAGGGGGAAGGGCATCCCAAGACCCATTTGTTCCACTGTTAGTGAGAAGTAGAGCTACAGTTATATTTGCAAATATGCCCACATTATCATAAATGATGAAGCTTTAAAGGAACTAGATCTTACAGTAACATGTATTTGTGATTCAAATTCCTTCAACCTAGTATGTACCACATCCTGCACTTAAGTGTTGCCCCAGCCTTGCCTCAGGGCAAAGAGGGAGCCTGCCCTGGTTCCATTTGCTGGCTGCCTTATGCATATTAACGCACCTTCTTCATTCTGAGGGACATTTGATATAAAATGGTCACAAGAACAGGCAGACCACCTGAGAAGTATCCAGGGCTGTGACTGACTCTAAAATTCTCAGTGGTAGACAGTCATCTCTCAGGGACTCAGCCATGGGTTCTCGGGGACTGGTGATGTGACCCCAGCACATAATGGTCAGGAAGTGTCAGCCCAGCATGGGGGGGAAGCGCGGGGGCGGGGGTTTGGGGAAGGAGCCTGGGGGTACTTGCAGGGATGCAGGGAATGCTGGACTGGGAACTAGAAAGTCTCACTGGGAACCCAGCTTGGCATCTCCCAGCTGTGTGACCCTGGGTGCGCCCCTCAACATCCAGGTCTCAGTGTCCAGTCCTGTGAAGTAAGGGGGTGACAAAGATGGCATCTAAGGCTCCTGCCTGCTCTAGCAACCCACAGGTTTGACATTCCTTCTCTCTTTGGGGAGGGCAGGTGCTGACAGTTGGAAGCTGACCCCAGGGACCCACTCACCTGGAGGCTGAAGAGGAGGAGGAAACAATGGTATGGAAAGTCGGGTGGAGAGCAATGAGGGACCTGAATTCGAGGGCTGGAGGGTGGCTTGCCCCGGGAGACCCAGCACAGGCAAGGCTGACTGGGACAAGAGCCCAGGTAGCACCAGATACTGTGCTCACACATAGAGAAAAGACGGGAGGAGAGTCTAGATCCACATGAGAGGGAAACTCAGCTTCCTCTCCAGAAGAGGCTGAATTGCAAATGGCTGCCCAATGCCAGCATCTGACGTTTCCTTTATTCTGCTCAACAGAATAATGATCAGCCTCAAGATCAAACCAACATACAGGAGAAGTGAATAACAGGCAACCTTTATTAAGCATTTAGTATGAGCTCTGCATTCTGCAAAGTCTTTAGGTACACTGTCTCATAAGTGTTTGGTGGCAGGCACCATGGTCATGCCCATTTTGCAGGTGAAGAAACTGAGACTCACAGAGATGAAGCAGTAAGTGTGGGAGCTGGAGTTTTTAATCTGGCTCTGCTTACCTCCAAGGCCCACCCGTGATGCTAACCATTGCTCTATTAGCTGACACAGCTAAAAATATGTACGACAGTTCTTCATTCCTTTAACATTGACTGAGCATCTGCTAGTAAGACATGAATTATAATGATCACAACAGAGTGCCAGAGGGGACCAAGAAGCAAGAGAACAGTTCCACCTGGAATCAGAAGAGGTTTCCGTGGAGAAGGTGGCATTTGACCTCGAAAGGTGGACAGGATTTCAAACAGGTGGCAACAGGGACAGATGAAGGACCAATAGGAGGAGAGGTAGGAAAGAGAAAGGTCTAGAAATAGCACACAGAGTTGCTATTTCCAGAATAGGACAGAAGGTGGTGCTGTGAGTACAGTACAAGAGGAGCCAGAAAGGTAAGGAGAGACAAGACAAGGATGAAAAGCTGGGATAGGGGCTCAAACAGGAAGGGAGAGGAGAGGAGCAGTGACTACTTGCCTGGCTACTGCAATAGTCCAACCTGAAAGGAAGGGGGTGGGGAAGAAAGCCTGGAGAAAGGGAAGGGATGTCAAATGGGCAGGACTTGAAGAGTAAGTGGGAAGAAGGAGGAGCATCAAAGATGACTGAAATCTGGAGCCTGAAGGCCTGAGAGGGTGGATAGTGATTTCATTGTCATCACACAAAGATGGGATACAAGAAGGGCAGATTCAGAGTTAGGGAAATGCTGACTAAAAGTATCAAGGAGACAAAGGGAGGAGAAGTTCAGCAGAGAATCAGAAATGCTGATTGAGCCTCCAGCAGAGAAGTCAATCTGAGAACCAGTGCATCAGGGGGATGGCTGATGGTGAGGGAGAGGATGAGATGATCCTGGGAGGGAAAGGAGAATGAGGTGGGGTCCTGGAGAAATCCCACCCAACGCTGTGAGGAGGGGGGCGGCTACAGGAGGAGGAATGAAGCGAGCAGGAGAGAAAAGTCAGGGAGGCGGAGATGACCAAGAAGGTGCCACATCACCACAGCCAAGAAGCAGCTCTTCCTGCTCACAGGTGATCTCAAAAATGCTTTCTCAGACTTCCTCTCAGAGACCAGGTAATCAGGGAGGCTTCTCTCTTCCCACTTAGACATCCGGCTACATATCACCTCCACAGGGAAACTTGGAACAGAGAGGAGGCGAGAGACATCTGCGTGAGTTCCCAGCCCTTCTTCCTCAGCAGACTGGCGGCTCTGCATCTTCTGTGTGTTGTCTTCTCCCTAACCATCTACCAGGTGTGGCGAGGTGAGGCAGCAGTCCTGGGAGAAACACAGGAGAAGAGGAATCCAGGAAGATGGACTGTTGAGTGATGAAGGCCAACATGGTAGACCCGCTCTGGCAGGAAGTCTTGAGTGGTTCTGCTTCGACAAGTTGCGGAAAGCTCAGCTGGGATGCAAGTCACTTTGTGTGGGAGAGCCAGAGGGTAGGCGATACTTCCAAACTTTTTCAGCCATTGTCCATAACAGTTTAGATAAATATTGGTGTTTAAAACCGGTTGCAGTGGTGAATTCTAAATATTAATTTTATGTCACATGGTCCTTGGCTAAAACAGAAGAAAGAAGGCTAACTTGATGTAACCCTAGCACAATGGTTCGGGAATGTTCCTCAGCTCCAAGAGTGTGACAGTGAAGTGAGACTCAGGGACCTGAAGGGGACAGCAGTCTTTTCTTGTTCCTTGGAAATACCTTCTGAGCGGGAGCCCAGACGGGGAAGTTTTATAAAAGGGAAATCAATACCTTCCCTCTGATTCATTGTAAACAGGTAGTTTACAACTAATTAGTATATAATAGGTAGCTAGGGAAAAAAACCCAAAGGCAAGAGGAAACAACTCCAGTCTGTCCAGAAGCCCCAAGTCACCAGTCTTATGAGCTTCTGGGAGTGAGCTTCTGGTTCCAAAAATAAAGTTTCATTAAGGTTTAAAAGCAGTATTTTTTTCAAGCAAGAGGTTTAGATAAAGCAGTGATGGATAAAAGAGAAGGATAATAGGGAGAGGACTTTTTTAAAAAAAAAAACAACTATGCTGAACTGTTTCATAGAGTTTTACTTTTAAGGCAAAATTGAGTGGGAATTTAAAAAATGAGTGGGAAAACACTACAATTTGTCTTTCTGTGGCTCGTGCCCAGCTGTTCAGATGCTAGGGCTGTAACCAAGACCTGGCTATCCCCTGGGCTGCTGACTGTGCGGGCAAATTGGGGAAATGGAGTCATGGTGTGAAAGTGGGGCTGGACCAGGGGAGACGTTGGAGAAATGAGAGCAATATCATGGGTGATGTTATAAGCTGAGTTTCCATCTCCCTGTTTTGCTGGTGAACCTCATATACAGAGGCCCCAGACTGCTGAGTGGGTAAGGGAGGGGTCCTATCAAAGCCAGGGCACTGCAGATAGAGGGGTGAAAACCAGGCAAAGAGAACCCAAGAGGTTTCAGAGACGGCTTGGGGCAGTGCTGCCCAAGAGAACTTTCTGTGATGTCAGAAACGTTCTGTGTCCATGCCAGCCACCTGCTACCATGGCTGCTGAGGACTAGGAATGCGACTAGTATGACTGAGGAACTGCATTTTAAATGCACTTGCTTCTAATTAATTCAAATGTAAAAAGCCGCTTGGGTAGAGCAGGACTAGAGAATCAAAAAAGTTTATTCTTCAGATCAGTCAGCAAGGTTTGATGAGTAACTATGTGTGCAGAACACTGAACAAGTAGGCACTGTTTGGTTCTTTATTCTGGGTTGTTGTTTTTTCTAAGCAAGAAACAAAGGAAAAGAATCTAGAGCCCTTCATCTCCAGAAGCTAACAATATAATAGGAAATACCAGATTCTAGGGAGAAAAGCCCACACACAATCTGGGGCAGAAGAATCCCGAATCCACAGAATGTCAGCACGACCCGGGGCAGTGTTTTAACCAGCTGACTTTGCCAGTGGTATGGGTACCAGTGGAACTGTTCTAGGGATAGGATCTCTAGGGGGAGAAAATCACATTATTTTTCAAGTTATAAGACAAATAAAAAGCAAGGTTGGTTTACCAGGTCTAAGAAGGGGGCAGGTAGAAGAAACCTATTATGTGCTTCCAAGTTCAAGAACCATAGGGTGGCCTTGGACACTTCACCGTTTTCCAACTTCTGATCAATTGGTTTTCTTACCATGGTTTCTCTTGTGTGTGAGGTTGTGTTTTGCCGGTTCTAGAGTATTATTTTTAAGAAGAGAGAGAGATTTCCAGTTCTAGTCTTAAAAAAAAAGTGGGGCTCAATTTTCCCTCTGGCTGGAATTACCAGCTAGGAAACACCCCACATCTAGGCTCAGAGCCAACTCAGAGACAAGGGACGTTTAGACAGATGGTCCCACAGAAGGGTGTCCTCAGGGAGGAGACAGAGCAGTTTTCATAGAAAGAAAAGATGCATCCACACTTCCAGAGAGAGGGATGAGACCCTGGGGAAAACTAGGAGTGGGAGGGGGTTAGTGGGCCTGGGGAGGACTTTCCCATGTGTAATTGTGTTGTTTCTGTTTTTCCAGTTCTAAGATAAAATGTTAACATTAATAACAGCTTACATTGGTACAATATAGTGTACAAAGTTTCTTCACTCTTCCTGATGATGCAAAAACCCTGCAAACATTCTTTTTTTTTTTTTAGGGACACGGCTCAGGGCTCAGCATTACAAGAAAAAAAAGGGGATTAACTCAAAGTGTGGCCACATTATGTTGTACACCTGAAACTAATGTAATCTTACATGTCGATTATACTTCAATTAGAAAAAAAGGAAGGAAACAAAAGTATAACCAAAAGATCTTTTAAGTTCCATACTTCCCCTCTGGGGAGCCTTCAAAAGATGGAAAAAAGAGCAGAAGATAGGGGAGGAGTGAGCCCTCATCCAGGCACCTGACCCCTAATCTGTCTGAAGTAAGAGTCTTTCAGTTACCTCACACTCTCTTGTGTGTCCATTTGGCCAAACACACTAGATATTTAGCGAACGGATTTGTGAGTTGAGGGTGTTTTCCGGGAGGACAGAGGCAGGGCCCAAGAGTCATTAAATGGAGCCACGAGTAGGGTGACCCTAAGTCCCGGTTTGCTTGGAACAGGCCTCATGTATACCTATTCCTGGTGTAATTATTCCAGCACCCCTTTCCCTCTCAGATGTGACCTGGTTTGGACATTAACGTATATGGTCACCCTAGTCATGGGTGACTTGGCAGGCTGTCTTCCCCCCCCCCCCACAAAATTGCTCTGACTATCCCCCAAGGGGAATCCCAAGGTTGTTCAGGGCTCAGCTGGGTGCAGTGCACTGTGCTAGGCTCTTTGGAGCCTTACAAAGAGGGAGAGGAATTTGTCTTCCCACCATAATATGTCCCAACTGGCATGAAGTTTTAAGGAAATGAAACACACATACCTCACTTTCTCATTTTCAACATTAACACGTCTAGGAAGCTAATTCTGCATCCCAGGGATGTTCAAATGAAGTGCTCTAACCCTGATCACCTGTGCGCTTCTGGTTCTGGAAGGGGCCTCAGGCAGTGACCTGTACAGAGCTGGCTGTTTAAAAATCATCTGGGGAACTTGTTAAAAATAGAGATTGGGCCTACTGCCTGAGATTCTGAATCAGCACATCGGAGAATCTATTAAAAAATGAAAACAAAGCTTCCCAGGTGGTTTGGACATGAAAGCCAGATTTGGACTCACTGGTGAGTCATCATCCTTTGACCCCTGCCTGGAGTGATCCATTGTTGCTGTGGAAACCATGGATTTACCCCTCAGCCAGATTGGATTTTACTTCTTCTTCTTAAGTACACATCTGTTTCAAAAATAGAGGGCATTATTTTTGGAAGAGAAGATGTGTTTTCTCTCTCAAGATATTTATATTTAGAGAGGAAAAGCAAAGCCCCCAAAAGGCAGAAAACTTTCCCATTTGAAAACAAATTCAACAGGAAACGGGAATCCCTCACTATGGTAGCACAACTAGAAAGAACTAATGAGCAGTTATTTCCTGAGGCAAGTTTCAGACTGTCTGGAGCTTCTTCAGCGTTTAGGTGTTGTAAGGTGCCTGGCGAGAGGCCTGGGCTCATGGGCTTCCCCGGGTGGTCTGAGGGGCTGGCAGGGGTTGGCCAAGATGGTATCAAGACTCTGGAGGGTCCAGCTTGAGGCAGACCTGGAAAAGGACAGCCCTACAGAATTACACAGAAAATCCTATCAGAATAAAATTTACACACATGCTGCCGTATCACCAGGAGACCCATCCTGAGCCACACTGATAAATACATCACATTTACGCTCTGTGACTGAGCAGAGCAAAGAGCAATAACCCATCTTCCTTCAGGCTTCAGAAGCAGAAGAGATAGGGTAGAGAGAGAGGCCGAGAGAAGGTTTCTGTAGCTTTGTGTTGCAAAGTTGGCCTGATGAATTAAGAATTTAGTGAATCTGAGTTCTCTTATCTTTCAGCTTAAAAATAAAAGCACAAAATGGTTACATCTCAAACAGAAGGATCTCGGCATTCACTGCTCTTTGTAAATCCTGATACATCTCCTTGGGATACCAAAACGGAATGTCCCCTCCAAAGATACTCACTGGGATCCATCACCTTGCCAGCAGCTATTGGAGGGGGGACACCTCACTACAGTTCTGTGTTATAGAAGGAGCTGGTCCTTCTCTGAATAGGAATCATTCCCTTTGGGTTTCCTTCTCTCTCTCTCAGCCTTTGTCTGCAGAACTCCTTGACTTCAGGTGGATGGTACTTTTCAAACAAACGCTCAGCCCCAAGGGGTAAGTCTTTCTTCCAGAAATGCTCCTAATGTGCTTCTCTTGGTTCAGGGCACAGAAAACCAGGCTCGGTCCCCTGACCCAGCTGCCTGTCGACACGCTCCATCCAACCATCCACTCAGAGCCCATGGAGCACCAAGGTCGGTATCAAACATCCTCTTCCAAGGCCTTTCACAACTCTGCCCCTC
This sequence comes from Mirounga leonina, assembly GCF_011800145.1. Taxonomy (NCBI): domain Eukaryota; kingdom Metazoa; phylum Chordata; class Mammalia; order Carnivora; family Phocidae; genus Mirounga; species Mirounga leonina. Next base: position 31,536,714 of record NW_023270305.1, on the reverse strand, counting down.
CTTGCCTAAAACCCTCAGTCACCACCTAGGACATACAGCTTCCCTTCGCTCATACAACTCACCTCCCAGCCAGTGTGTCTCCCCAAACATTAGTATAACTGCCTCTCCTCCACCCCCAGCTGAAGGTAGACCCCTCCTCCACATTTGGACTGGGGGTAAAGACTGTCACCAGGAAACACAAGGCAATCTGCTGGATTTCCTCTGGGGGAAGTGTCTATCAATGTACTTTTTCAGGGCTGAGCCCACAATGAGAAACTGATACAACGACAAGGAGAAGGTGACGTGAGAAGAAGCTAGGAAGGACCACAGAGGACAGGAAGGGGGCCGGATGGAAAGAGAAGGAAGCGAGGTCTTCATCCCAATGTCCCAAGCGACCAGTGTTTACTTCAAACGTCTTCCAGCTCTAGCTGCTGCTACTACACAATCCTCCTCCTCCATGTCTGAACACTCACCTCCTCTGGGACCCAGGGCTCCTCCCCCTGGGTCTGCTGGGCCATGTGTGCATAGAGCCACCCACTCACTCAGGTCGTCTTCCCACTTGGCTATATTCTGAGTTTAGGGGTCTCTCCCAGTGACCCTGGGAAACTGCAGAGAAGAGCTCACTCCCTCCCTTTTCGTTTCCTCTTTCCCCCAGGCTTAAGCTCCAAGTAATTCAGAGGTCTTAATCTGGGACCCATCATGAGTTTCAGGAGCTCGGGGAACCTCTTAATATTGCACACATCAGGGCGCCTGGGTGGCTCAGTTGGTTAAGCGACTGCCTTCGGCTCAGGTCATGATCCTGGAGTCCCAGGATCGAGTCCTGCATCGGGCTCCCTGCTCAGCGGGGGGTCTGCTTCTCCCTCTGACCCTCCCCCCGCTCATGCTCTCTCTCTCTTTCTCTCTCTCAAATAAATAAAATCTTTAAAAAAAAAAAATACTGCACACATCATTTGTGTGTGTGAGCGTGTGTGCGTGTGCACAATCTTCTGGGGGTAAAATTCACCAATTTTTCCATCAGATTTTCTTTTTTTTTTTTTTTAAAGATTTTATTTATTTATTTGAGAGAGAGAGAGAATGAGAGACAGAGAGCATGAGAGGGAGGAGGGTCAGAGGGAGAAGCAGACCCCCTGCTGAGCAGGGAGCCCGATGTGGGACTCGATCCCGGGACTCCAGGATCATGACCTGAGCCGAAGGCAGTCGCTTAACCAACTGAGCCACCCAGGCGCCCCTCCATCAGATTTTCAAAGGGACCCCCAAAAGATGAGGAACCACTGATGGGTCCTATGCCTGTCCTATGCGAGTTGCGTGGGTGCTGAGCAGGGTGGGAGGGTGGGTTGGAGGGGTGGAGATGCTCACGCGGCTGTGGTGCTCAGGCTACCCCCCTTCCCCCCACCGGCGTGCGCGCACACACACACACACCCACACACAGTACCTTGGAAGCAGCCATCACTGCTGCCGTGGCCGCCACGTTCAAGCCCCGCTTCCCGAAGTGCACAAGGGCATCGTAACTTCGGTCTTTTGCTTGGACCAGGCAATCATCGATTTCCTGTTGAAGGATAAACAGAGGCACACTGAGTTGGAAGGTTCAAATAAAGCTCTGTTCTTTCCTCCCTTCTGAGCACTGGGCTTGGCAGCTTGCCCAATCACGGATTCTCGCTGGGACTGAAAAGTCATAGGCACTGTGGGGTGTGTGTTTGCGGGGAGGGTAGACAGGAGGAGGGAGGGAAACAGAAGAGATACAGGGAAGTGAAAGAGGAATTTCAAAAAAACAGCAACTTACTGATCCAGGAAGGTTTTCTTCGAGCAATACCCTAGGATTGTTCCTAAAGTCCTCTAACCTTCTAGGAAGGCGCCAGGGGTCCTGGATGTGGACGATCCTGCCATTCTACACACAGCCACTCTCTAAGACACTGAAGGAACTGAAGGTGGAGAGAATACCAAGAATCCAGCATCTAACCTCAGACCTGCCACTAACTGGCTGTCAGGCCTCAGCAAGTGTTTGGCCTTCAGAAAAATGAGGACAGTGACAGTACCTAACTCGTGGAGCCCAGTGAGGATTACATGAGACCATTCCAGAAAAGCATCTAGCACAGTGGCTGGTTTCAATAAGTGAGAACCACTGTCATCTTCCTATCTCAAGGGGGTCAGGCCCTGGCAGCTCTGAAATTCTACTATTCTGTAGCTATTTCATATGATATCCAAATCCCTCCCACGTAGGTACAAGGGGAGAGATGAGGACACAGAAAGAGATAGTGCTATTTTTGTTGACAAGTGAGATCATTTTACAGATAATGAAATAAAAGCAGAAATGAGAAGTCATTCAACAATATCCCCAGGGTCAGCGGGGAGGTTGGAAAGGGGATTGAAGTCTCTTTCCTTCAGGGACCAAAAGAGTGGTTTACTTCAAATTTGCATCAACTCTGGCTTATTCTTTTTATTTGGGTTGGGTTGGGTTGTTTTGTTGTCACTGTTTTAAGAACAGCTGTTTTGTATATCACAGTAGCTCATTTCAGAGTTCAGTAATACAATGACACTTGGCCTTGATCTCATTTGAAGTTCAGTACATCAGTGCATTTCCTTTGCTTTGAGGTATCGAGTGAGACGGTCAACCCCTGTGCATTCCTTGTTTAAGACTTCCCCAGGAATTCACCACACTAAGTTTTCATTGTGACCCCTGACTGACTCTGGTAGGGATTCTTGGCAGCTCGTAAGAGTCAGTCACCTTCACTTCAACGGAAATGACATTGGTGGCTTCAGGGTAAGCCCAGCGTCTGGGGAAAGGGAAGTGCCAAGAGTAGGTATTTGACAACCAGGTCAAGAGAGAGATCCCATTCCTCAAAACCCACCCTTCTGAGGTAGGCAGTGCTGTATCCTAGTTCCTAAAAGGGTTCTCAGAAATGTCTATAGTAGTCTGCTCATCCAATTAATACGTTCCCCTAAAACCTCCCCCAAGAAGTCCAAAGTACTCAACTTTCAGAAACAATAGAAATTTACATATAAAGCCATCTACAGTGCTCCTATTTTATGTTAAAAATCATATCCCAATCAGTTTAGAAGATCATGTAATATAATTAATGAATTATACAATATTGGACCCAATAATCATGCTCTTGGCAATTTATTCTAAGACAATAAGTCAAAAGAAGAAATTAATCTCTATGTACTGTGGTGTTCATGAATCTTTACGAAGATCAAGTACAAATGGGTTATGTGCAAACATGTTTAAGATCTCAGAATTTAAATATTGTATCTATATTAAGTGTTTCTGACATGTTTTGGTATTTGGGGGGGCTTTTTTGGTACACTTAGAATTTTATTTTAAGAAAGACTTATAGGGGCGCCTGGGTGGCTCAGTTGGTTAAGCGACTGCCTTCGGCTCAGGTCATGATCCTGGAGTCCCTGGATCGAGTCCCGCATCGGGCTCCCTGCTCGGCAGGGCGTCTGCTTCTCCCTCTGACCCTCGCCCCTCTCATGTGCTCTCTCTCTCTCAAATAAATAAATAAAATCTTAAAAAAAAAAAAAAAAAGACTTATAGACTGGTATGCATAAAAAAGCTATCAAAGCAAACTAGTAAGACGAGGTAATGCATTTATTATTGTATGAAAACTTAAAAAAAAAACAATCCAGTGAAAGCAAATCCAGCAAATTAAGTTCAGCAGAGATGTTAAGCAAAAAATCATTTTACAGACAGTGCCATTATCTTATAAGTAGCTCGAATTAAATTTCTTTTTAAGAGATGTAAGTTGTAATTCTTACTTGAGTTCTTAATTATTGCTGATCCTTTCCTGGAATTTTTTCCCTATCTTGTTTTTCCCATCTCTGGCATTAGACAAGTCTATATTTTCCTTGCAAAGATGTTTGTGAAGTAGTTCGAAGCAAAATAAATACAAAAGGTAAATAGCCATGAAACAAATTTTATGACTGCTATCATTAGTACTTACCAACTGATAATTACCAAAATAGCAGGGATTCCATTGGTAGGCATATATTTATCACTGAACAATAAAGCAAACACTGTACAAGAAATTTCTTATCTTCCAGTGGCTGTTGGTAACTATCTGGGCACTAGTTCAAGTCATTTAATCTCTTTATGCTTCCGTTTTCCTATGGTATGTTTTAAAAGTATTTTTTACTAGTCTACGTAAAAATCACATCTATAAAAGGACAGGAGCTGAGCATGTTGAAAGGAAGGAAATTCAGTTTGGGGAGTTGAATTATGAGTGAATCTTTTGTTGTCTTTTGTTTCAATTTATGGAAGTGGTTTTTCAACAAGCAATGATACATAACATCTTTTTGAGGATTTCACCATGATTTCTAAACATGTCAGAAAAATACATTAAAAAAAAGATTAGAAGGAACAAATTGTTGGAGGCAAACAGACACTCTAGGGTCTCCTACAATAAAACACTCTGTCCATTTTACTGATCGCTTTTTAAATTTTTTACTTGCTGGAAGGAGTGAAAGGCTGAGCAGCATAAATTACCTTTTCTTTTGAAGACAGCGTGGGATGTACAAACTTCCTGTATAGGAGGCTGGAGCCTTTTGTGTAGGGAGATAGCAGCCAGGCTACAAATGCTATTTTTAGTTCATAATAGAATGGAAACCTGGAGAGAGATGAGAAAATACACGTTCAGTTAGGTTCTCGGCAACACGGCCCTGAGACCCTGCAGCGCAGACACCCCTCCTGCCCGCACCTAGCTGCAGGCCCCCGGTGAAGTGTAAACACAGAGCAAAAGCCCAAGGCCTCCTTTTTTTTTTTCCCTTTTTCTAAGATTTTGTTTTTATTATTATTTTTTATTTTTTTTAAGATTTTTATTTATTTATTTATTTGAGAGAGAGCACAAGAGGGAGTAGGGTCAGAGGGAGAAGCAGGCTCCCTGCTGAGCAGGGAGCCCGATGCGGGACTCGATCCCGGGACTCCAGGATCATGACCTGAGCCGAAGGCAGACGCTTAACCGACTGAGCCACCCAGGTGCCCTAAGATTTTATTTTTTAAAGCAATCTTTACACCCAACATGCGGCTCAAACTCACAATCCCGAGATCAAGAGTCACAGGCTCTACTGACTGAGCCAGGCAGCAACCGCCCCCCCCTCGCCCTCGCCCCCGCAACCAAGGCTTCTTTTGAAAGCAGGTTCTTGTTTTCTCTTTTTGTCAGAGCAAGCCAGGGATCCAGCTTCTCTCCAGCAACCACCCTATGGCCATGCCTGGCACCCCTGGGGCTTCCTGCAGGGTTCCACTTGTTGAGGTTGGAGCCGGGGCTCCAGCCACAGCCTACAGGTTCAGAAGGCCATGGCCTTCTGTGCCCTATACCTAGTCACTCACTCTTCACCAGTGGCCAAGAAGGCACAAACCCCTGGAGGATTTAGAATAGGGAGGAGCTGACAGAGAATCTCCAGACTGAGAATAAAAAGCTTCCCCTTCTTGGCTGTCTTTTCGGTCCCAAAAGAGGCAGGGACAGGAGCCCAACTCTCGCCAGCAAAGAGGATGCTACTCACCCTAATCAATTCTATGGCAGGTGAACAGAACTTGATCTTTTTGGTGCCAAGAGAAGAGTTCAGGGTGCAGGTAACCTACAATTCTGGAGTCAGAAGTTCTATGTACTATTCATTTATTCATCATGTAAACACTTACCAGCACCAACACATGTCAGCTTGTGCTGAGCCCTGAGGACACAATGGTGAATAAAGAAGACCTGATCCCTGCTCTCTTGGAGCTTTCAGTCTAGTGGGAAACAGGTAAGATGTCTCGCATCCTTAGAACTGATGGTCCAAGCAGGAAAACAGAGATTGATCAAATAATCACAAATGACATAGAACAGCAACCTGAGACAAGTGTCATAATGGGCCTCTGCCAGCCCACGTGGTGCCTTTGTATGTGTAAGAAAAAGCCAGCCCCTTCACCTGGACGCAGTCCTGCGAGCGTGGGACTAGTGAACGGGGCTTCATTTGAATTTCAGCCCCACCTCCCACCTTGGCCAGATATCTTGTGCTATGTACAACCTGTGCAATGGTATTTGGCTGTCCTGCTGTGTACTAATGCCATGTTTTTTATTTTCTTTATTCTGATGCTTTGGCATCATGGGACTTTCCTGACTCTGGAGAGACTGCCCCTCCCTGGGTTAGCCAATTCCTAAAGATAGGAAACAAGAGCCCACAAGCAAGCCTTTCATATGCAAACCAACCAATCCAGAGCCCATACCCCAAACACCTCCTTTATGAGCTCTCACACTCTGGGCCACTCTCCAGCTGCTCTAATCACCCCAGGGCCAGGAACCGGCCACCAAGCAACAGCCCCAACACCCCAGAGCCCACTGAAATTATTCAGACTAGCTGATCCCAAACATAATTACCCTGCCTTGCCCGTTCCTTCCGTGGAAACCACCATAAAGGTTCTTGCCCACACTTCCTACCTCTGCCTCTTGACTGACCTGCTGTGCCTCCTGTTTCTAGGGATCTGTGAGTTTAACAAACTTCTTCCCTCAAGACAGCCATTTCTGAGTCTATGTGTCTTACCATACCTGATTAAAACAAATCGCGGGTACCCTTAAAACATGATGCTCTGAGGGAAAAGCACACCTGTGCTAGTCTGAAGACTCAGAAAAGTAAATTCCTCCCACTCATCCTCTCTCCCCCCATAACGCAGCTGAAAATAAAGAGCGATTTCTGGCAAGTCAGTTCAGAGCCTTCAACTCTCACACAGACCCCCAAATCAGCAGCTCCACCCACTCTGCTTTCCTCATCGAGGTCCCGGGTCCACTGCCTTCTGCCTCTGGCAGGCTCTTCCCGAATATTCCCTCAGCAACTTCAGGACACTGTCATGTCAAGACTGTTTAATTTTCACAGCCACCCCAGAGAAGAGGCTGAAGGAACAGAGGCATGATTCTCCTACACTGGAACCCTCCAGTGATCAATAATGAAGGAAATTTTGTCTTGAAAACAACTATTTACCAACCCCAGGGGGAAAGCAAATGAATCTAGCAAGCTCAGGCATCAATACAAGATACACACATAATCCCAAGGGATCTATCACACAGCACCACTTTTATTGCTTATGTAAAAGATGTTTTTTTTTTTTGTTTTTTTTCTTAAGATTTTATTTATTTGCGAGAGAGAGAATGAGAGACAGAGAACATGAGAGGGAGGAGGGTCAGAGGGAGAAGCAGACTCCCTGCTGAGCAGGGAGCCCGATGTGGGACTCGATCCGGACTCCAGGATCATGACCTGAGCCGAAGGCAGTCGCTCAACCAACTGAGCCACCCAGGCACCCAAAAGATGTTTTTTTAATAGGTAATACATGCATAACATTTTAAAAATTCAGATATCCAAAACAATATACAACAAAGAGTCTTCTTCCCATCCCAGACCTTTAGTCCCTTTTCCAAAAGCAAAAACATCAGTAGTAGACTTCAGACACCTAAGATATACAATCAAGTGGGTATATAGGATTCCTTTAGCACCCCCCAAACACACACGGTAATATTCTATAATCCCTTTCCCCACACCACACTTCCTCCACCACACACACACACACACACACACACACACACACACACACACACAACAGTATACTTGGGGGGATGATCTCAAACTGTCCCTGGAATCATCACCCCAGGACCAGGCCCTTGTCAGGTATCATAAGGGTCTCCCAGTTGAGCCACTCAGACCCTGTACTTCCCAGAGGCCTTAGGCTCGCTTGGCTCTACCAATGCTATCACTACCAATCAAGTCACCTTCCACCTGACCTACCGCTGCCCCAGCCTTCACCCAAGAAATGGAGAAGAACCCTGCTCATTCCTTGATGATAAGCCCTTGAACTGTCCTGACCTCTAGGATGTATTAGCCTCCCCCAGGTACAGGTGCACAGCCCCAGGGTGCATGGGGGAGGTGCAGGCTCCCACCCTTCTGATGTTATGCCTTCACACTCCCTAGGGGTAACTGTTTCCTAAGAGGTTTGGACACGTGATGAAATTGTCAAAACACATGCAATTAATGTGTGCAGAAAATTTCTGGAAGAAAACACAAGTAATTTTTAACAGTCATATCCCTGGGGAGAGGAGAGAGAATGAAGGCCTGGGGGAGGAGGGCCTTACTTTTTAGTGTATTGTTTCAGTTTCATTTTGCCACATGATATAGTGTTTTGTAAATATTAAAAAACTAAGTGAAATTGCCTATGGATATTGTGGACAAGACACCATCCTGTCTCCTGTGACCATATATGAATGCTGTTTATATTCAATAGAAAGTTTTAAAAAAGTTAACTATGAAGTGAGAACTGCCCTAGGGGAGTGGAGGAAAGAGGGCAGTGGGGATGAGTGAGGAGTGAGGAGGGAGGGAATATAAAGGGGAGGGGCAATCTCCAATCCTGAAAGTGAACCAAAGTTAAAGATGCTTCCCAGGAAGCCAGAAGGTGCTTCCAGGAATAACAGAAGCTTCAGTCTCTCTCTCAATCTCTCAATTTCTCTCTCTCTCATTATAAACAGAGTGCAGAGCTGCCAAGCTGGTGTCCGTGTCCCTGGAAGGAGGGGAATAGGGTTCTGTCTGTCTGATCAGCCTGTTCTGTGCCATTCCCAGACCAAGAGGGAGGAAGGAGTGGGAAGACTCTGCCCGAAGACAACTTTGACCTGTAATACCTGCAGGCTTGCGGGGAAAGAGGAAGGAGGCTGAGGGCATGACCAGACTATGGGCTAAACCAGGCAGGGAAGGTTCCCAACCTCTTCCTTGCAGAAGATGGACAAGACCCTCACTTCCCATACATAAACCCGCTAGACAGCTCCCACTAAGATGGGCCAGATGAGGCATCCACGTGGATCAGGAAGAGGGGGATTGCACCCAAACACCAGGTATCAGAGGCCCTCCGGTGGTGGGCAGAATTTTGGTCCCATGACCTTCTCATCCTGATGTTACTCCCACAAATATGTTTCCTTCACATGGCAAAGGGGATTCTGAAGATGTAATTGAGATTATTAATCAGCTGACTTTAAAATAGGGAAATTATATTGGATTATTGGGAGTAGGCCTAATCTAATAACATGATCCCTTAAAAGCAGAAGCAGAGCTCTTTCTCTGGCTGGTAGCAGAAGGCAGAGATCTGAAGCATGAGAAGGATCTGACATGCCATTGTTGGCTTGAAGCTGAAGCAGGAGGCGCATGTCAAGGAAATGGGGACCTCAGTCTTACAGCCATAAGGAACTGAATTCTGCCTATTATCCAAATAAGCCTGAAGTGGCATCTCCCCCAGAGTCTCCAGATAAGAACCCAGGCTGGCCAACACCCTGATTTTGGCCTCGTGGGTTCCTGAGCAGAGGACTCAGTTGATTCTACCAGGACTTCTGACTCACGGAAACTAAAATAATACATTTCTGTTGTTTTAAAGCTCCTAAATTTGTGACAATTTGTTACGGCAGCAATGGAAAGCTCATACTCTTCCCCAAAATCAAAATCAAATCGACTCCAGAAATAGCTGATAAGCATTTATTAAGTATGAAACTCGAAAGTTCCAGGGCCATGAGTAAAAACATACTCCAGCTACCAGGGAGGGCGCATCCATTATTAGACCAGATTTCCACTTAGCCAAAAGCAGTGAGACAGAAATGCCGATATCCCTGGGAAAGAGCTTGTAAGACTAACACTATTCCCCCATGATATTCACGAGGAGGGATGGGGGTACAGCAAGAGGCCACCCAGCACCACACACAGGACATTGTTCAGAGGGAAGACTGGAGGACATGAGGACCAGCCATGATGTTTAACTGACGACATAGTCCTCACTGGGCCTGGCCTGTTTTCCTCATCAACGTGGGGAGCAGGAACCTCCCCAACGCAGCTCTGCACAATATGGGGTCTGACTCCTAGTACCAGTCCCTGCGGCCTGGGGAAGACAAAGGATGGCTCAACAGAGTTCCTTCTCTACTCCTGGAGACTCCTGGAGACTCAGCCCCATCCTGAGTCTGCTGTTTGTCTGGGTGCATGGCACCAACATATTAAATTAGGTAATCCACATTTCTTCCCTAGAGCTTCAGGCCACAATAGCTGAGACATCTATTTCCCAGTGGAGATGAAAGCCAGCCTCCTTTGGGGGGAAAACTACATACTAAGGGCATTAAAACCATTGATCCAAAACCGGATTCACAGAAGTGGTATTCAGGTCTCATCCCTGGCCTATGACATTCTGGAGGTTAAGTTCATACTGATCCTCTTTGGGTAAGGGCTTTCTCCAAAATGGAAATATTTTTATTATTCTCTCTGATGATACCTGATCACGGTAAAACATTCATACAACACAGCAAATACAAAACCAACCCCATGATTCCAACTTGCAGAAATAACTCTGGTTAACGGATGGGTATTTCAAAACTACTTTTAGTATACATTCACATGTGTACAGGGAAACTCAGGCCCTTTGAATAGAAACAAGATGCTATATATTATTCACAGCCTCTTTCACCTTAAAAGATGCAATATATCAATACATGGACCTAGCTTATAATTTTTTACTTGCTCCATTGCTATAATAGTGGCATTGTTTATAAGGAAAAAATTTTTCCATCAAAAGGGGATTGATTAAATAAATTATGGTCCATCTATACCATGAAATTCCATGTGGCCATGTAAAAAAATAGGTAGATCTACTTATGCTTACATGAAAGTATTTTAAAAATAAATCTAATAAACAAAATGAGAACTGTTATGTATACTATAATGCCATCATTTAAAAAAAGAAAAAATGTGTATATGTATGTATGTATATATACACATAAATATGTTAAAAGTATATACAACTGTGAATAGGAGTTACGGTGAGAGTGAATGGTGTTTGAGAGAAACCCACTTTTATTAGTTAAAGGGCAACTTGTGTGTACTGTTTCTTTCCTTTTTTTTTTTTTATATATGAATACTTCCTTGCCAACTACATTAATTGAGGAACTGTATTTATTTTGTCCATCATTATATCATTATATTATAAGAACAATACCTGCTCTTATAAGGTCATTGAACAAATATTTACTTGAAGAGCAACTTTATAAATTAATTTATTAAAACTATCCCAGTTAACATCCCTACACTTGCTTCTCTGTTCTGAAGTAAGGTTGAAAGTGCTTCTAGACCTTTCCCACCTCTCCATTGATACTAGGCAACATCTTCCCTTGAAAAGTCCCAAGTCCTGGAGTACTTACCAACAAAGAAAGATGTCGGTGAATGTCTCTGCTGTGGTGAAAAGTGCAAATATAATCCAGTACATCATCCATTTGACCTGTTGAAAGAGAAAGCAACACGCTAGTAGAAAAGGTCAAGGATAAATGGCTGGCTGCCCAACATCAAGTACAAGAAGCTCAGACAGTGGATGCCGAGGCATGTCCAGGCAGTGTATACTGCATTTCCCCTTCTCCCTGTCCTTCCACAGCTTGTTTCCAGTTCCACTCCAGACATTGGGGCTGGAGGCAAACAGGCTGTTTCCACAAATAACCCAGGCTCAAGGTCAAAGTAGATCCTGGGTGACTATCTGTAGCCTTCACGTGAGCCAGGGAGACCAGCAGACCAGGAGAGACTCAGGATTTAGTTAGGTCATTTTACCAAGACTAACACCAGGTTAGTAAACTCTCTAGGCCTTAACAGAGATATACTTTGGAATGAACTTTAATCAGACCAGACTTTCTGGAATGGAATGGTGGTCACTTAGGAATGCTTTCCTGTGAAAAAGTCTCACATCCCCTCACAGAAACTAGATCTTTTTTTTTTTTTAATCTCTCCCATGTGACCAACCTTTTCCATTTCAACCGCCTCTCTCCCCCAGTAGAGGCCTTGGACCCCTGTCTCTCGAACTACTGTAAGTCTTCTTTTTTTTTTTTTTAAAGATTTTTAAAATTTTATTTCAGAGAGAGAGAATGAGAGAGAGAGACTACGAGACGGGGGGAGTGGGAGAGGGAGAAGCAGACTCCCCGCTGAGCAGGGAGCCCCATGTGGGGCTCGATCCCAGGACCCTGGGATCATGACCTGAGCTGAAGGCGGACGCTTAATGACGCCACCCAGGCGTCCCTACTGTAAGTCTTCTAACTGCTTCCTTGTCTCCTGACTTCCCCCTCACCAACTCATCCTATAAACCACCCCTTTGCTAATCTCCCCAAACCAAGAACTTATCAAACTACTCCCTGATTTAAAATCTTCCAGCCTGCAGAATAAAGTCCAAATTCCTTAGCCTGCTCCTTCTAGTTTCTGGTGATGGTGGAGTAAGGCATTTGACTAACCTTCCCACCAACAACAATAACACACTCTGAACAAAACATTTAAAAACAACTCCTTGAAGGCACTAGAAAGCTATCAAAAGCTGGTAGAAACTGGAAGGAAACCACACCAGGATAGATCCATGTAGATATGGCTGGGACAATCCCCAGCCTGCAAATCATGGGACAGAGAGAACTCAAAAAGAAACCTATAGTCTTCGTGTCTGTAGAGCTGGAGAATGAAATTTGAGACTGCTAGAGAAGCTGGAAATTAAGTGGTAAAAATCCCAAAGAGGGAAGTTATAAGGGGGCAGGCTCCAAAATCCATATATAAATTCCTTTAAGTCTTTGCCTGGCCCCTGAATTGCACAGAATCAGGAAATACTCCAAGGTGGCTGAGAAAAAAAGTTGGAAAGCCGAAAAAGGTAAGCAGAAATTTAGTTTCTTCCCACTGTAGTAGAAATAGAGTTTAGAGTTCAAGTCTTGCCAAGTGGAGGAGCTTGGTAAACATCTGGGAATTTTCACTGAAACATCTAAAAGGCCATATCTTAGTAATAAAAATTCATCCCAGGACTAAGAGATCAGTTCTAAGACTAAGGGACAAAACTGAAATACTCCTGCCCCAATAAATGTAAAACTTAACTGCCACAATGTCAAGATGATCTACAGAATTTAACTACAGACTAGAACAAAACTCAACATTGTTTACAAGAATGTAATGTGACCTTGTAGCAAGATTGCAGAATACAAGGTTAATATATAAAAGTCAGGGGTACCTGGCTGGCTCAGTCAGTAGAGCATCTGACTCTTGATCTCAGGGTTGTGAGTTTGAGCCCCACATTGGATGTACAGATTACTTCAAAATGAAGTCTTAAAAAAGTCAACTGCTGGGGCGCCTGGGTGGCTCAGTCGTTAAGCATCTGCCTTTGGCTCAGGTCATGATCCCAGAGTCGAGGCCTGCTTCTCCCTCTCCCACTCCCCCTGCTTGTGTTCCCTTTCTCACTGTGTCTCTCTCTGTCAAATAAATAAATAAAAATCTTAAAAAAAAAAAAAAGTCAACTGCTTTCCTACATATCTGGACAACTGGAACTTGAAATTAAAATACCATTTACATTAGCAGCAAAAATAAATAAATTACCCAGGAATATGTCTAACAAAATATGTAAAAGGTCTATGTGAGAAAAACTATAAACCATGATGAAAGAAATCAAAGATCTAAACAAATGCAGAGATATTCCATGTTCATGAATAGAAAACTCAGTATTATCAACACGTCAGTTCTTTCTTCCCAGACTAATCTAGAGACTCAATGCAATCCACATCAAAATGCCAGCAAATTCTTTTGTGGATGCCAACAAACTGATTCTAAAGTTGCTATGGAAAGGTGAAAGACCAAGAATAGCCAACACAATACTGAAGAAGAATAAAGTTGTAGACTTGACACTATCTGCCTTTGGGACTTAATATAAAGCTACAATAATCAAGACAGTGTTATTGCTTAAGGAATAGATAAATAGATCTATTCTTAGAATAGACAAATAGAGGGGGCGCCAGGGTAGTTCAATCAGTTAAGTGTCTGACTCATGATCTCAGGTCATGAGATTAAGCCCCACATCAGGCCTCACACTCAGTGGGAAATCTGCTTGAGATTCTCTCTCTCCCTCTCCCTTTGTCCACCCCCCGCCCCGGCTTTCTCTCTCTCTCTAATAAATAAATAAATCTTGAAAAAAATACAAATAGAATAGAATGCCCAGAAATAGACCCCATTAGTATAGTCAACTGATCTTTGACAAAGGAGCAAAGGTAATTTAATGGAGAAAGAATAGTTTTTTCAACAAATGGTGCTAGAACAACTGGACATCACATGAAATAAACAAACAGATAAGTAAATCAGTAAATGAATAAGAAAATGAGTGAACAAATGAATGAATGAATCTAGACACTGGTCTTACATCCTTCATAAAAATTAACTTAAAATGGATCATAAGCCTAAAAGAAGATACAAAACTATAAAACTTCTAGAAGATAACCTAGGAGAAAATCTAGGTGACCTTGGGCTTGGGAATAAGTTTTTTAATACAACAGCAACAGCATGACCCATGGAAGAAAAAAATTGATAAGTTGGACTTCATTAAAATTAAAAACTTCTGCTCTGCAAGACACTGGTAAGAGAACGAAAAGACAAGCCACAGAATGGGAGAAAATATTTCCAATACATGTATCTGATAAAGAACTAATATCAAAATACACAAAGAACTCTTAAACTCAGTAACAAAAATAAACAACCCAATTAAAATTTGGGCAAAAGATCTGAACAGACACCTCACCAAAAAAGATATACAGATATATAACAACTTATTGACAAAGCTTTGGATATAAAAATCTAAATTTTTCTTTTGTCACCACTTAACAAGACACTTATCCTAAGAACACAGGGGCAGGTTCAATATTTTTCTTGAAAAAGTATAAATATGTTAATGAAGCTACAGGAAAATGTAGACATATTGAGTGAAGAGATGGGGGATTTCAAGAGAAAGAAGAAAACGTTTTTTTAAAAAGATTTTATTTATTTATTTGACAGAGAGAGACACAGGAAGAGAGGGAACACAAGCAGGGGGAGTGGGAGAGGGGGAAGCAGGCTTCCCGTGGGAGCAGAAAGCCCGATGTGGGGCTTGATCCCAGGGCCCTGGGATCATGACCTGAGCTGAAGGCAGACACCCAACGACTGAGCCACCCAGGCGCCCCAAGAAGGAAACTTTTTTTAAAAAGATTTTATTTATTTGAGAGAGAGAGAGGTATCACAAGCAGTGGGTAAGGGTAGAGGGAGAAGCAGACACCCTGCTGAGCAGGGAACCCAATGCAGGACCTGATCGCAGGACCCTGGGATCATGACCTGAGCCAAAGGCAGATGCTTAACCAACTGAGCCACCCAGGAGCCCAAGAAGGAAACTCTTTAAAAAGAACAAAAGATACCCTAAAATCAAAAAATACAATATTTGAAATTTTTAAAATTATTGAACAGAATTAAGAGCAGACTGGATACAACAAAAGAAAAAAATCTGTGAACTTGAAGACAATAAAGTCAATAAGACAGAAATCAAGAATGGAAAAAAGTGGAGAGGCTCAATACCTGTGGAATAGCATCAAGCAGTCTAACATACATGGAATAGGAATTTCAGAGGAGAGGAAAAGAGAATGGGACAGAAAATTTATTTGAATAAATAATGACTGAAATTTTCCAGAATTGATCAAAAATAGCAAATCCACTGAACCAGGGAGCTCAGAAAATCCCAAAGAAGATAAATACAAGAAAACCACAGCCAGGCACATCACAGTAAAATTGCCAAAAAAGAAAGAAAATGTTAAGAGAGAGGGGGAAAAGACATATTACACACAGGGGAATGATAATAGATGACTTTTTGTCAGAAATGATGAATACCAGAAGAAAACGGAATAACATATTTAAAATGCTGAAAGAAAAAAAAAAAAGTCAACCTAGATTTCTACTCCCAGCAAAAATATCTTTCAAAAATAAAGGCAGCTCTGGTGAATGCCCATTGTCTTTGTAACTCTGAAACATGTGTCTCAACAGATTATTTAGAGGTCTTCTTTATTCAGAAAAACAAGACTGTCCCCTGGGAACCATCTTGTTTTAATCCATCAAGAGCAACTGCTGTCTGAGAGACCACATGCTGCCAAGATTACCTGCAGCAGAACAGGCTCCTCAGCAGGGGGCAAAGAAGGTCCTTCCAACTATACATTTCATGGCATGTTGGGGCCCAGGATCTAGGAATTCCCAACACTGGTATCCAGATACACAGCCAGGAGCCTCAATTCCTACTCTATTGTCTTTTTCTTTTTAGTATTTAAACCATGCTCTAATACCATCAATTAAAAACAAAGGACAGTGATGGAGAGCCTGAGTAGCTCAGACCATCCGACTCTTGGTTTCAGCTCAGGTCATGATCTCATGGGTCAGGAGATCGAGCCCCTGTGATGGTTGGGCTTCCTGCTCAGCGGGGAGTCTGCTTGAAGATTCTCTCCCACTTCCCCTCCCCCTCATTCATGCTCTCTCTCTCAAATAAATAAATAAATCTCTTTAAAAATTTAAAAACAAAAAAAGGACAATGACAACAACAATAAAAAATCCCTTTCCTTTACACAACCCTTAGCTATAAACTTGTCTAGTGAGTCATCTATATATGCAGTGTTTACCTCCTCGTCTCCCACTTACTCAGTGCACTGCATTCATTACATTAATATTGCTCTCACTGAGGATCCCACTTTGTGACATACTTCAAGACCCTTTTTTAAGTTTTTTGGTGTGTGGTTTTTTTTGTTTTTTTTTTTTTACTTGATTTGCTTGACTTTCAGATGGATAGGAAACTATCACTTCCTGAAAAGCTCCCCCAACACCTCAACTGCTCTGGTTTCCCTCTTGACTTTCTGGCTACTTCTCAGGTTCATCAATTCCTCCACAAGACTTTGTTCTAGACATTCTAACTCTAGACAAGATATTCTCCACAAGGCTTTGTTCTAGACATTCTCTTCTAACTCTAGAATGTATTCTCTGCATTCCTTACCTAACACAGCCAATCAATCACCAAGTTCTGTCACTTCCACCCTGTTGAACCTATCTTCTTGTCTCTATCCTCTCTGTCATTTGCTTACTTCAGACCACGAACATCTCCTATAAAATAGAACTATAGCCTTTAGCTTGGTCTCTAAACCTCTGACCCCTTACTAATTTGTCCTCCATATTCCATTCAGAATGATCTTCTTAAATCCAAATTTGATGATTCTCCTTCCTAAAGTCTTCAACAGTTCCTTGTTGTTTTTAAGATGGAGCCCAAATTCCTTAAATTGGCTTGCAAGTCCTTGCATGAACAAAACCCCAATTATCTCCATAAAAGCACTTCTCCACACCAATACTTTCTTGACTTTTTCACTCCAGTTATAATGAACCTCTTTCAGTTCTCTGAACAGTGCATCTTCTTTTGCTTCCAGAATTCAGCCCTCAGATCTCAACCTAAATGTCATTTCCTCCAGGAAGTGTCCAAAGTTTGGGTAAGTACCTTCTCCTTTCTTCCTCTTACAGTGTCTCATACATGCTCCCTGTCATAACACTTATTTACTCTGCTTTGACAGTACCTGTTTATTCCTATGCTTTTCTTACTAGGCTGTAAGCTCCCTGAGAGTGGAGACAAGTTATTCTTGCACATCACCGTATCTCTAGTACCTAAAACGATTATCGGCATATAGCAGGTACTCAAGGAATATGTTTTGAATGACTCAATTAGAATGTTGACATTGTGAATGGGAAAGAAAGGATGGCTTTTAAATGTTGAGAAAGAATATACTTTGGGAAATACTGGTTTAGGTGGCTTTTTGAGAAGAAAGGCAAAATTAGACAGCTTGCAGGGCAACAGATGTTCCCCACAAGTGCCTGCTGAATGGATGGCTGGGTATACATAGGAGGAAAGGGGCTTATTGAAGTTAGGGCATAGTGTGATATGGAGCCACTCACACCAGCAAGAGTATAAAGAAAGAGGTGATTTAGGGAGAAGAGGTTGAGCACCATAAGGCTTAGGGGAGCCTGAGGGTTCAGGACATTCACAAAGAATGCCTAACAGGTCACTTAAAAGATAAGACCAAATCTCAGAAAGGAGGTTGAAACTATGGACAAAGACGAGGGAGCCATGCTAAAGAGGAGGCTTGAAGTGTTAACCTAAAGAAGTTTCTATCTTGCACTCCTTCACTTTAAATACTGTCATGCAGAAAGAAGGGTCTGAGAATGATTTGCTGAGCCTAACAGGGCAAATGGAATATGTGACTCAGAGATGGAAACCATAAATAAATTACCAGGAAATGGTTTTCCCCATCATGCCACACAGAAACCAAATAATGCCTATTTTTTCCAAGGTTTGAAATAGAACTTGCCAAGTTTGAGGGATTCTATGTAACGCTTCCTATAAGATGAAGGGGAGCTTGGGTAGGCCAGCATCCAGGATCGGGAGAGAAAGCTATGGCTGATTTTAGGGGTAATATCCAGGAGCAAATCCAGAGCATGCCTGGGAAGTCCCTCTCAGCTGGTCAGGGGCAGGATCCAGGAGTGAGGAGATAGAGAAAAGCCAAGACCCTAAACCACAGCAAGAGGGTGGGAGGCAGAGCCTGGAGACTTTTCATGAACCCCAGAGGCAGGCTGAGATCCCACAGCTCATCAGACTCTGCCCCCAGGGCTCCTAGCAGCCTGCAAAAGGTCTTGTCTATGGGCTGGGGAGGTCGTAGGTAGGTGTAGGTGTAGTCACCTCCTTAGCCTCACCTCCCTTTTGGACCCTCTCCTATCTCTCCTCATCTCTCCAGCCACACTAATATTTCTTAAGTCTTTCACACTCTTTTGCATCTGAGCCATGCTTCAGCCTCACAGAGAATTAACTTTGCCTATGACTGAGAAAGAAAAAGTATGAGCCTGGTTTACAGATGACTCTGCACCATCTGCTGGGATGAGCTCACCGTGGACCGCTGTACAGTCAGGGGTAGAGAGAGTAGCAAAAGCGACAGTCCCCTGCAGGCAGAACTTTGAACAGTGCACTTAGCCTAGAAGAAACGCCTTGAGGTAATGCCTTTACACTGTCACCAGGTATCTTAACTGTATTTTCTTATTCTCTGTATTCTTGATGCTCTAGCATCTGTGGCTTCACGGGCTGGGGAGAGACTGCCCCTCCCAGGACTAACCAAGTCCTAGAGATAGCAAAGGACATGCCCTGGAGCACACCTTTCATAGGCAAACCGATCAGTCCAGAACCCATACTCTTAAATGATCTCTTTCATGGGGCTCTCACAGGTTGAGCCAATATTCCCCAGCCCTAATTACCCCAGAGCCCGCTGAAATTAGTCCAAGTAGCCAATCGTAAACCTGCTTACACTGCCTAGCCTCGACTTTCCTACAGACACCACAATAAAGAGTGTGGCTCCCTGTGACTCCTGACAGACCCGGGTGTTCCCCCACGTGGCCCTCCATGGCATGCAGTGTCTCCTACTTCTGGGAAAACCGTAAGAACTCCTTCCTTCATGACAGTCATTTCTGTGTCCACATGCCTTACCATACCTGATTAAAACAAATCCCAGGGACATTTTAAAACACCAGGTAGGGACTGGCTAGATGGTGAGGTACTTGGAAGGGACAAGACGGAGAGACTGGCATTGAAGTGGTTTGGGAATGATGTGAATAGGCCCGTGGAATTTAGATACTGGTGGCTTCTGCTTCTGCCCACCAAAAGGTCCCCATGGCAGAGGAGGCTTTTGTAATCAGGTACATGAGATGCCCAGCCCTGTGGATGTCAGCTAGACACTTACCCCAGGATGATAGTGCATGTTCAATGTGCTCACGTACCAGTGGCCATGTGGAAGGGAGAGAGGTAGCAGGTGGGCTTGGCAATGTGGAATCCCTCTCACCAAGACTTACCTGCCCAAACCACCACTCAGAGACCAAGTTACCAGCAGCGGCACAAGCATCTCTATGATGGTACCATATCTCATGGCCCCAGCCAAACTCCTGGAATCAGGCTCATCGTACCAGGCCCCTTCCCTCCCAGAAAAGGCAGCAGAATCTTTTCTGGAATATTCACTTATTCTGCATGTGGACTTGCTTTTCCTGCTGCCATGTTTCTGGCAGCTGTAGAATAAGTTGTAGACTCAGTGTCCTTTTCATTTTGATGCATGCCACCCAACACTCCTTCTAACCAAGGACCTTCTTTAATAGGAAAAGAAATCCAAGACAATAGGCTGACACTTTGGGGAGTCTCTGATCTTACTGTGCACCCCACCCCCCCCACTGCCTTGAGGCAGCCAGCTTTAAAGGGTGTTGCAACAGCTTGAGGAGAGTTCAGAAAGAGAACCAGGGGGGAGTCAGCATTCTGTGTGATTGATGCACCGCCCTGGAGGATGCAGTTTCTTCCATGAACCAGTAACTAACACATGCTTCTGCAGCCTAGCCAGAATCTAAAGGTTCAGGGACCAAGGAAATGAGAGCGGTGTTTCTTATGGGTAAGCCTATTACCAGCTTCTTGCAACTCAAATTGTGGTTCATGGGTCAGCACCGTTGGAATCATCTAGGAGCTTTTTAGAGATGGAATCATCTAGGAGCTTCTTAGAGATGTAGAACCTCAGGACGCACCCCAGACATAATGGATCAGCATCTGCATTTTAATAAAATCCTCTATTCATTCTACATGCACACTGAAGTTTGAGAATCACTGGTCTAACTGATTCACAACATTTTTGTTTTTTATCTTCAAATCTCTCCATTCTGCTTTTTAATACTTCTAGTACCTGAGGGATGGGTGCTTTCACCAGGGATACAAAATGATTTCAATGACATGAAAGCACAAACTACACTCCTACCTGACCATTTCAGGACCACAATGCCTCTAGGAAACAGATACTAAAGGACTGATCCTGATTATCAAGGGGAACCAGGGTGGCTGCTACGCAGTGTGGCAGGAAGGAGGGTGGATGGGAGTTAAGAATCCTCTGGGGGGGATCTGAGTGTGATCACTTGCGTGAGTGAGTACCACCTTGTTCGGAGGTAAAAGTCAATGGATCATCACTACAACCTTATAGAGGCAAGATTACTAAGGTCTCAGATTGCCCACAAATGAAGGATTTAGGCCACACCCCTGGGTAGGGAACCCCACTCACTAAATTAAAGCTCTAACTGAAGACAAAGGGAACTTGAATTAGATGGTAGAAGAGGGAAGTAGTAGGAAAAATTATGAAAGAGTCTGGAATGGATGTTCTGTAAAATGCTAGGTGCTGCCCAGAGCATCCTTCTGAATTATCTTGATTCTACAGGTGTCTTGTTTTTCAATATCTTTGAGCTCTTTTACAACTTTGTAAGTTATACAAAACTGACTGCAATGCAAATGATTTTGTCCATAGAGGTGCAAATAAATTTTGTCCAATGGATCTCCCCACCCTCCTCCAAAATCAGTTGAATATCTATTAATAAATATACTTAATCATTCCTGATTTCTCAGATACATCTGTTCTTTGGAGTCTCCTTTGAATTTTTTTTTTTAACACCTTACTGGTTCCCTTATTAATTAATGAGTTAAGTAAAACTTTCAACATGTGTCAACTTTATTTTTGTATAAGAGTCATGATTTTACCCTTTTAAAAAAAATTATCTTTTAACAAAAGACATGAATACCAGCTATGAACTCATGACTACTTGCATGACTAAGGACTATAGCTTCTATCCATATTTTCTTCCTTTCTGTATTCTGTATAGATTTAAATATTTTAACTAGTTTTATTTTTACATATTCTCTTTCTCTCCCTAATATAGTATATGGGGTATGTCAGTGATGGTTCACTTGACAATTTAATTTTTAGAGTGCTGAATAGTAAGATCAGAGCCAGAGGAGGAGAGGACTTTGCCAGAGGTACTGGATTGGTGCTGGACTCAGCTGAAAAAAATTGGATTTGCCAAGTACATAAATCATATAGAATTCTCGTTGGAAAGTTTTTTTAAAGCCAAAATATGGGCTAAGGAGTGAATGTGGGTGTTGAGCAGCCAAAGAAGTAACTGTAGTAGAGATATATCTATATCTATATTTATTTGTTTTTACTACCAACATCCAATACCTTCTAATTTGGGGAGAGTCTCCCAGCATGAGGATCTTCGTGGGAGACAAGGCCTGTTATATAGGCTTAGAAAAGTCAAATGCTCGTATTTAGGATTTTGAATCTGCAGGGACTGTTCCAAAGGCACAGACTTCTGGCAGCCAGTGTCCCTGGTGGTGACATCGACAGCACCTTCCTCACCAGAGCTTTCCTGTGATGTGAACTTGGCTGTCACCAAGAGGCTGTCATCTAAGTGAAATGTGACTATGGAAGAATGGTCAGAGATGCTACCCGTTGGCTCTGAAGATGGAGGAAGGGGCAGGAGCCAAGGAATGCAGATGGCCTCTAGGAACTGGAAAAGACAAGGAAATGGATTCTCTCCTAGAGTCTCCAGAAGGAATGTGTCCCGGCCTGATTTTAGCCCAGTGAGAGCCATTAGACTTGTGACCTCTAGAACTGGGAGATAATATCTTTGTGTTGTTTTAAGGCACTGAGTTCATGGTAATTTGTTACAGTGGCAATAAAAAACAAATACAGTAGGCCACTGTAGCATTCCAGGGAAAACGTGGTAAGAACCACATTTAAGAGAGTGGCAGCACTGGAGGAGAGACCTGGTTTGAAGTACTATTAGGGGGATAGAGACGGACACCGTCAGCAACTGGGTGTGTGTATGGAGTTGGGTGGTGAGGGGGAGGCAGAAGTTGAAGGCAATTCCAGGTTTCTGTCTTGGACAAACGGGTTTATTGGTCAAAATGAGGGAAAGAGGTCAGTGTGATGGTGAGTGTGAAAGTGTGTGAGAGAGTGTGTGAGCATGAGAGTGTGTGAGTGTGTGTGAGAGCATGTGAGTGTGAGAGAATATGTGTGAGAGTGTGTGTGTGAGACTATGTGAGAGTGAGTGAGAGAGCATGTGGGTGTGAGAAGTGTGTGGGGTATGTGAGTGGGAGAACATGTGTGAGAGAGTATGTGAATGTGAGTGAGAGAACATGTGAGTGTGTGTGGGAGTGAGAGAGCATGTGAGTGTGAGAAGTGTGTGTAAGAGAACGTGTGTGAGAGAATATGTGAGTGTGAGTGTATTAGAGAACATGCGAGCGAGTTACGGGTGTGTGAGTGAGAAAACGTGTGAGAGCACATGCAAGTGTGAGAAAGTGTTGGAGAGCATTGTGTGCAAGTGTGAGGGTGTGTGCAAGAGCACGTGTGAGAGCATGTGTGAGAGAGTGAGTGACAGTGTGCATGGGTGTGAGCAAGTGCAGGAAAAGCAGGCAGATCTCTTCTCATACTACTCAGGTCCTTTCTTTCAATTCAATTTTTACCAAGAAACCTTCTAATCTTAACTCTCAAGCTTGCCCTACTGGGAAAAACTCGTGCTCACTAGCCAACACAAACAGCTGCTCTGCTTGTCAGTTATATTTTTCACTCTAAATTAATGAATTGCCATTTTAGTCATAAACCAGGCTCCTGTGAGTTTGGTCAGAGCAAAGCAATTTACCAGGGTCTGATCTCTCCCAGATGAGCTGACAGAATTGAGTTTCTGCCCCTGCAAAGCGGAGGATCAGACCCTGAACCATGGTGACCCTGATTATGCCTCCTTACGTGGCACAGCTTCCCTGCACCCTTGGCTGGAAGGGATCAGGAGAGAGACTTTGGGAGAGGCCGCCTCATGCTTTATCCCTGCGCCAAGCCAATTGAGAATCATGAGGTTCTGTGCTTGCAACTTAACAGCTATTTAGAGTTCACACTCTGTGACTCACTCGAATATACCAGGGATCCAGTCTCCAGAGAACCCACCCCTGTCTGGATCCCCTGCTTAGCAGATGCAAGCCCAGACAAGCAGCTCAGGGAAACTGAGGAAATGTGGACGGGGGTGAGGGGTGAGTTCCGGTTGCAGCTGACCTGGAGGTGGCTGATTTTCATCATAAAGACATCCTGGAAAATCTGAGAAAGAAAGTGACTCTCAAATACACTTTATTTCTTTACCTGTGGCAAACTTCCAAAGTGACTTCCGAGTAAAGGAAGAAAAGCAAAGACCCTTTGTCCCTCACAACACTAGGGGCCAGGATTGCTGATATCCACCCCTCCGATCAGGAAACCAAGGCTCTGGGAAGTTAAGCTTCTTGTCCAGCATTGCATCCATCAAATGTCAGAGCCAGCACTTGACTTCAGACTCCTGATGCCCAAATCCACGTCCTCTGTTGTCTGACCTGCGTTTCTGTGCTACATGACATGGGGCACCCTTTCCTCATCAGCCACCCCATGTAGGTGCTTGCCAACCAGGGGTGGCCTGATGATTCTCCTGCCTAGAGGTGCCCAGGACATGGAGGGCTGTGATGGTGCCAACCAGCAATAATATGATCCTCCAACCCGTAAGTACTCTGGCTTCCCTTCCCACGGTGCTCAGCCCTCTGCTAGGTGCTGGGGCACCAGATGAAAGATGATGACCAGCCCCTGTTCTCAAAAAGCTTATAAAGCAACAGAGTTTAAATCGTGGGGTACTCAAATCACACAACTGGAATAGGGATCACTGCCAGAATCACAGAGGCAGGAGGACCTGAGCTCCTGTCCCCCATGGCGGACTATCTCCCAGTAACGGTGGTCTACACAGTGTTTTCCAGACAAGGAAACTGAGGCTCAGAGAGGTAAAGTCATTTGTCCGAGGCCACACAGTGGTATGTGGCAGCCTGGGTGGCCTCTGATCCCTGATTCCATTTCCTCTCGCCATACCTCCCTTCCATTCTCTGGTTCTACAGGGGTCCAGACGTGGGGAGGACTCCTGGACCATGCAAGGCAAGCCTCAAGGCAAGCCTCATGAGAAGAAGAGTACAGGAGGGGTTCCTGTCCCCTGCAACCAGCGCCCGTACCACACAGGGCATCCTCCTTCTCCCACTACTTCACACCCAGCTTCTCCACAACCATCGGGACCCCACCAATCAGTGCTACTTACATATTCTTTAATGTCCTTCGATTTCACAGCCTTGTAGGAATAATACGCAGGGTAAAGGGTGCCAAATATAAGCCTGGAGGGAAAAGAGAGAGAAAAGAGAAATGTGATTCTCATTCATCCTATTTGATGGAAAATGTCTGTCTTCGATGCCACAAGCAGTATTCCAAGCTACAGAAGATGCTGCCGTGTGGCTTGATCTAGCTTTACGAATGCCCTGAAGGGTTCTTCTCGTGGCTGGGCCGTGCTTCGGAACCCCTGTCTCCTGCTACAGCTGCACACCCACCTTCCTTCAGCCTGTGATTTGGCAACGTAAAAGAGTGATTCAGGGTCATGGAAGTCAAAAATGGGGGTGAGAGTGGGGGTGGGAAGCCAAGCCGAACCACCATGACCTCTGAAATTAAAGGTCAAACTCTCCTCTCCTGCTGCTAATCCCCACTGATGCTCTGTAAAGCCCGCCCTTTGGGCTTCCTTCTCCAGAAAAAACCTTTCCACTTAAAGTTCCTTCAAATTTCACTCCCCTCACACTTGATTCCAGCATCCTGCGGCCAGAATCAGCTTTTCAAGTTGTAAATGCAATCTTCCCAAGACACACATCCCCACCCCGCATTAACCCGCTTCTCAGTGCTCTTAAGAAGAAGAAGGAAATATAACAACAGCAGCGTGACTGTCTAGGTATCAGCTCTCAGTGACCATGCCCACTGCGGCATGAGGTCATTAAATAGTTTGACTCTCAGCCGTGCCCCAGACCTCTCCCGGCCCTCATTCTCTCCCCCTCTGCCCCATCCCTTCTCAAAGCCTTTGCCTCTGCTGTTCTCACTTTCTGGAATCTTCCCTTTCCCTTCTTTGCCGGTTAATGCCTGTTCATCCATCAGATCCCAGCTCCATCATGACTTCTTCATGGAAAACTTTCCTGACCGCCCCGACTAGGTCAAATCTCCTACGACACAATGTACACATTATCAAAATGCTCTTTTACTACTAGCTGTCATGCTCTGATTGACAACATCTCCCAACTGAACTATCAGTGCCTTCAGAGCACGGAATGAATCTGTTTTGTTCAACAATGTGTTCTCAGTGCCTATGAAATAGAAGGCTCTCAATGGATATATTTAAGTGAATGAACTGACAGAATGTTAGAGCTGCATGGATTTTTAAAAAAATTTAATCCATTCATCTGAGAGATGGGGTCACCTCCCAGGTGTAAGCTGACTGGGAACAGAGCCACCCTGATCCCAGGCCCCAACAGGAGCCAACATCTCCTGTAACAGCCCCACAGATGGAGCTTCTAGGGTCCCTGCAAGGAGACACCACATTCCGGAAGCCCAAACCCATGGCTTCCTCATCAGGTTATTTAGAGGTCATACAGAGAACTCCCAGGCCAGATTCAATGTACCACGCAGGGGTCAGCTTTCCTATTAGCTCTGTGGCCAGGTGACACCTTGACCTTCCATATTCATCAGGTTTCCAGGGAAAAACAGAAAGTGAATGGAACTGAGTCAGTTTCTGATGTTGAAAGAGAAAGGGTTTTGCAACCTTGACTCACACGGGCCTTGCACTACGTGCTTTACAGGCATCACCTCAGTCCTCAGACTGGCCTGGTAAAAGGAACCGTTTTCATAGACAGGATACCAACACATGGAGCCGTCAGTCACTTGCTTGTCTAAGGGTGTGGCACCATAAGGAGTAAAGCAGGGGGCGAGGACCCAGCCAGGTTGGCCTCCTCCATGCCTGGCTTCTCACCACCGTCTACTGCTTTGAGCACAAGGCCATCCTCTGGGAAGGCCAGAGTTTATGTGTGGGGCGCAAGAGAAGCCAGCAAAGGGGACAAAAGAGTGGTCTGAAAGGACGGGGAAGAAAGTAAGCCTGGGGGAGGGAGGCAAGGAGTTTAAGAAAGAGAAAGAAGGCAACGTGTCAACGGCACTGGGCAGAGGGGGATGCCTCATGGAGGAGTCTACTGGCTTCGGTCATGAGCCAGCTTGGGGAGGGAGGGCCCTCCAGCCACTCCGCCCTGCCCCAGCGCCAAGCATTCCCAGATCTCACGGAGTCTTACTTTCTTAGGAGGCCTTTCCTGACCTTGTCACACCCCACACCCCGGACTAGCTTCCTCTCGCCGTGACTCTGGACGTTCCCCTTTCTTAGCCCTGATCCACACCACCTGCAATGGTCTAGTCAATGTCTGTCTCTCACATAAGACTATGTGTCTCCCAAAGCCAAGGATGGTATCTTTCTCATTCATAATCACCCCCGTGGGCCTGGCAAGAGTTCAACAGGTACATATTCACTGTGTGAAGTTTCAGAGAGTGGTGAAGCAAAGGCCAGAGCCAGCCAGGGGACACTTGTGACCTTGGGACTGAGGTTTCAGCATCCAGGGGGACGCCAGAGGGCACCAGGCTGATTCAGCAAAGCCTCGGGCACGGTGCCACAGGTTCCGGAGAAATAAACACGCCGCTCCTTTGGCACAGATGCCCCGGTTATTAGCCACGTCTGCCAGGATGGTTTCCAGCCCCTGCCCTGAGGCAGCGTGGGAGCTTCCGAAAAGAGAGAGGTGGAAAATGCATCATGACCCAAGGCTGGCTGGTTGATTTGCTCCTCTGTGTACTCCAGTGAGTAGAACAGCACGTCAACACCATCCAGAAAGGCCAAGGGCGCCCAGGCAAGAGACGGCGTGCTCCGTCTGCCGGGCTCCTGACGTGACGTGGTTGCCAGTGTCCCCCTGCGCGCCACCCGCCCCATATTTGACAGCACGGGGACAGCAAGACGGACTTGCTTTTCGGTTTCTAAAGGCTCAATGATGCCTCCCGGTAAGGGAGCACACTTAGCACTTCAGGGAAAGGATAATGAGATTAAAATGGCAAGTTCTTCCAAATCTGTTCTGGAGAAAAGAAATAACAAAAAGTAACAAATGAAGCACATCCAAGCCGAAGGGTTTGGGCACTTACGTCCACTCAGACCAAGTCCCTTCTCCAGCCACCCCACCCGCCTTCCTTCCCAGCCTGACGGCCCACCCCTGCCCGAGGCTCCGGATCTCACAGCCAGTAGCTGTCCCCTATAAGCCATGCTCCCTTGCTCACAATCTGTGACTTCCTGCCTGCATCTCAGTGCGTGATCTTTCTACAACGCCACAACTTCTTCCTGATAAAGTCCCACTAATCCTTTAAGACCCAGCTCAGACGGGGCGCCTGGGTGGCTCAGTTGTTAAGCATCTGCCTTCGGCTCAGGTCATGATCTCAGGGTCCTGGGATCGAGTCCCACATCGGGCTCCCTGCTCGGCGGGAAGCCTGCTTCTCCCTCTCCCACGACCCCTGCTTGTGTTCCCTCTGTCGCTGTGCCTCTCTCTGTCAAATAAATAAATAAAATCTTTAAAAAAAAAAAGACCCAGCTCAGAAAAGCCACTTCTGTGAATCTCTGATCACTTGTCCCTCAGAATTTTCTGGGCACTCTACTATAGCCTTTATGTAGTAGTTTCGATAATGAATCATTAACAGTAAGGACAGTAGGATCACTGAGTGCTCACTAATGCCAGGCGCTGCTGTACAAGCCTCTCCATACCCATCTGGGAGAAGACGTCTCACTACTCCATCTTACAGACTGGGACACTGAGGCCAAAGGAGATGGAACAGCCAGGAGCACAGGTGGGATGTGGACCCGGGCAGCCTGACGACAGGGCCTGCCTTCTTTCTCCTCCCAGGTGGCCTGTGATGCAGTTCTGGTCCGACTGCTGGGGTCCCTAGTGCCTGGCACAGCCCCTGCCCAAGTGGGTGCCTGCTAAATGTCTGTTGAGTGAGTAAAGATCAAAGAATTGCAATCTCTCTCCAAGGAGCTTAACCCATTTGATAGATTCACATATCTCTCCCCACAAGGTCAGGAGGAAAGCAGTAAAATACTTAAGAGGATCTCGAGTCCTGAAGCGCTCAAGGCTGGCCCCAGCAGAGAGACGGTGGAAGTCTGGGGTGCCTCCCTCTGGAGAGGAGACCAGGCTCTGGCTAACACACTCCTCCCAGTTATTACTGGACAGAACCTCACACCGCATCCCCCAGCCTCAGAGCCCTGCACCCCCCCTTCTCGCCACGGTCATGTACTGCTACCCTGGAGCCCCCGCTCCTAACTTACTGGCTCCATTTACCTGCCTGACACATTTCTACTATCTTTGCCCTTCATTCTTTCTCTTGCTCCAAGTTAGGGGCCTTCATCCAGGGGTTGCCTCCCCCACCACTTCCACAGCTGTAGTATCGACAAGGGACCATGAGTCTCATCTTCTAAGGCAAGGGTTCCCAGCCAGGATGATTTCGTCTCCCCAGACATCTGGGTGACGTCTGGAAATACTTTGGTTGCCACGCTGAGAGAGTGCCATTGGCATGTGGTGGGTGGAAGCCAGGGATGCTGCTAAGCATCCCTACAGTGCACAGGACACCCCCCTCCCCAACAAAGAATTATCCAGCCTCAAAAGTGCAGAGTGGAAAAACCCTGGTCTAGTGAGCTATTTCCCAGTCCTTGGCCATGGATTCTTCACTCAATCATCAAGGACAATCTGTTCTCAAGAGTTTTTATTTTATTTTAATTTCATTTATCTATTTGAGAGAGGGAGAGAGAGCAAGAGCAAGGAGGAGAGCAAGGAGGGAGAGGGAGAAGCAGGCTCCCCACTGAGCAGGGAGTCCGACGTGGGGCTTGATCCCAGGACTCTTGGGATCAGGACCTGAGCCGAAGGCAGACGCGTAACTGACTGAGCCACCCAGGCACCCCCTGCTCCCAGGAGTTTTTTAAAAAATGCCCAGTGTCCCAGGCAAGACAATAGATGCTCAGATAGGAGACAATCCAAAATGGCAAAGACCACATACCTACCCCATTGGTCAATGTCAGGGAAAAACACAACTCTGAAGCTACTTTTCAACTTCCTGGAGCTCTGGCCAAGAGAAGAAAGGTACTGCTCACATGAGTAAACCGTAACTGCGATGCCAGTTATAGTCACCGAGGAGGAGTGCTTACCATTCCCGGAGCCTGCAGGGGGGCAATCGCTGGCCTGCAGCTCAATACAAGCTGGGACACAGGCAGTTGCTAACCCTGGCCAAGACTTCTGCAAACAATGAAATGTAGTATTTTCCACAGTCTTCTCGGGCATCCTAGTATTGGACTAACATTTCCCAATCCCAAAATATGATGAAAAAAAATTTTTTTAAGATTTACTTATTTATTTTAGAAAGAGAGTAAGATCGAGCACGAGTGGGAGGGGCAGAGGGAGAGGGAGAGAGAATCCCAAGCAGACTCCGCACTCAGCGTGGAGCCTGACATGGGGCTCTAGCTCATGACCCTGAGATCACAACCCGAGCCGAAACCATGAGTCAGATGCTCAAGCGACAGTGCCACCCAGGTGCCCCCCAGATTGTTTTGAAAAATTTAAAGATCAATGCTAGGAACATTTTTTTTCTAAAATTAATTTTTTAATGTAAGAAAAATAACAGGCCTACTGTACAGTTGTTCATATTATGATAAAACAAATTGAATATAAGGAATGGTACACCACACAGGGGCTTCTGGAATGCTGAATTTCTTGACCTGGGCAGTAGTCACACAGAGTTTTGCTTTGTAATTACAAATGTACATTAAACTGTACACATATGTTCTATGCACTTTTTTGTATGTGAATGTTATATTTTATAATTTTTTTTAAAGATTTTATTTATTTATTTGACAGACAGAGACAGCGAGAGAGGGAACACAAGCAGGGGGAGTGGGAGAGGGAAAAGGAGGCTTCCCGCTGAGCAGAGAGCCCGATGAGGGGCTTGATCCCAGGACCCCAGGATCATGACCCGAGCCGAAGGCAGATGCCTAAAGACTGAGCCACCCAGGCGCCCCTATATTTTATAATTTTTTAAAAGTGATGTCCCATATCCAAAAAAAATGAATTTGCACGAAAGATCTTCAAAGTCACATTTGGTCACATTTTGTGTTTTCTGTTCTTAGTAAAAAAAAAATGTAGTATCTAATTGCCATTCTCTGAAGGTTTTTTCTAAAAGCGTATGAATCAATTTTTATTACTCTCTATGAGAATTAATCCCCAAGACCATTTTTGCAGTCCACTCTAATAGAAGGATGCTCCTTGGTTTTTGAGATCCTACTGGCATTCAAATAAATACACTAATAATTTTTAATATGAAAAAACTTTGACATGACATATATTTGAAGTCTTCTATATATTCTTTCCTGATACATCCCACTCCCTCCTTCCCCAGAATAACCACTATCCTGAATTTGGTGTTTATCATTCTCACCATGTTTTTATTAACTATGTAAGCCTTGCATAAATGAAAAAAAAAAAGTTATTCCTGCTTAAACATTATATAAATGGAATCATACTCCATGTATTCCACTGAAATATGTTAACTTTGTGTTTTTGAAATTTGGTCCATGTTGATACAAGTCTTTTTAGATCATTTTAAACCACTATGTGATATTTCACCATGTGACTGTACCACAAATTGTTTATCCATATATAAATATGCACCTATTCATGCATATTTAGGTACTTTCCAATTTTTTACAATTTCAACAGGGCTGTAATGAACATTCTAATACACGTCTCCTGTGCACATCCTTCTCTAGGGTAGATACATAATGTGAATTATGGGGTACGGCACCGTCCACCATACAATGCAAATCCACTCGCCAAGGAGGTTCTGCCAGTTTCTACTCCTTCCTACAGTGTAGAAGACTTCCAATGCTCCCCATTCTTGCCAAACTGATAGAGATTTAAAATTTTTGCTGATCTGTTACGTGTGAAATGGCATCTCATGACTGTTTTAATTTGTATTTCCTCAATTATAAGCGAGGTGGAGCAGTTTTTACACCTATTGGCCATTTGGGCCTGCTTAATTGACCTATTTCTATCCCCCATTAGCTTATATTTTCTTACTGATTTTTAGGACTTCTTTGTGAATTCTGGGTATAAATCCTTCCTTGGACATGTGCATTGCAAACATCTTTCTCCAATTAAAAAAAAAACTCTTTTAACTTGGTTTGTGGCCCCTGCTGCTGTATAAGTTTTAAATTTTATATGGACAAATATATCAATCTTTACTTTTATAGCTTTTTTGGTAACTTTTATTTTATTTTATTTTACTATGTTATGTTAGTCACCATACAATACATCATTAGTTTTTGACGTGGTTATAGCTTGTTTTTACATCTTGTTAAAGAAATCCTTGTCACATATATTTTCCCATAAATGTGTTTAACTTTTGCTTCTTCACTATTAGGTTTTAATTTACCTGGATTTATCTTTATGCATGCTGTGAGTTCAGGATTCAATTTTATTCGTTTCCGTATGGATCCCAATTGTCCTAGTAACATTTACTGAATCCTTTCCCATTGGGTTTCAGTGCTACCCATCACATGTAGAGTTTTCCACCGTGTTCAGGTGTTATTTCATCTCTCCATTCTGTTCTACTGGTCTACCACCTAACTATGCACTATACTGCAGTGTCTTGATTCTCAGAGTTTTATAAAAAATGTTAATGTTCTTAAAATCGTCTGGCCTATGCTCAGCTTTTTTCTATATGAATTTCATAATAGCTTGCCAAATTCCATGAAAAACTTTACTCAGATTTTGGTTGGAATTGCACTGAATTTATAGATTTACTCAGGAAGAAGTACCATCTCTGTTATCAGGTTTTCTTTTTATGAACATCATCTTTTCCATCTACTTATGTCATCTTTAATGTCTTTTCATGGTATTTATAAATTTTTTCCATAAAGATTTTGGACATGTTTTGTTTTATTTATTCCTAAGTACTTCAGGGATTTTTGGTGGTACTGTGAATTTTTGAATTAGATTTTCTATTGGTTACTAATGGCATACAGGAATGTTATTGATTTTCCATGCTGAGCTCAGAACCACTAATCCTGCTGCAATCAAAAGCACTTGGAGCCTCAAATGCATTACACTAAGTGAAGGAAGCCAAATTCAGGAGTCAACATGCT
The DNA here is from genome assembly GCF_011800145.1 of Mirounga leonina. Taxonomy (NCBI): domain Eukaryota; kingdom Metazoa; phylum Chordata; class Mammalia; order Carnivora; family Phocidae; genus Mirounga; species Mirounga leonina. The sequence goes on along the minus strand of NW_023270305.1, from coordinate 31,503,978 downwards.
ATATGATTCCATTTATATGCTATTCCGAAAAAGGAAAATGTATGGAGACAAAAAAACCAGATCAGTGGTTGTTGGAGCTAAGGGTGGGAGGGACTGACTACAAAAGAGAGTGAAGGAGTTTGGGGGAAATAATGGAACTATCCTACATCTTGATTGTCGTGGTGGTTACACACTGTATGCACTTATTAAAACTTAGAATTCAAACTCACAGTTAAAAGAAAAATCACATTGAAAGAATGACTTTTACTAATTATATCTCAATAAATATGGCCTTTAAAAAAAAGCATTTGGGGGAGCCTGGGTGGCTCAGTTGGTTAAGCGGCTGCCTTTGGCTCAGGTCATGATCCTGGGGTCCTGGGATCGAGCCCCACATCCGGCTCCCTGCTCAGCGGAGAGCCTGCTTCTCCCTCTCCCTCTGCCTGCCGTTCTGCCTACTTGTGCTCTCTATCTCTCTGTCAAATAAAGAAAGAAAATCTTTTAAAAAATAAATAAATAAATAAATAAATAAATAAATAAATAAATAAAGCATTTGGAGGAATTCACACACATTAAGTGTAAGTGTATGTGTGTGTGTCTCCAAAAGTGGATAAAGCCAACCTGGGCATCAGCCTCCAAGCTCTGAGACAACTTCCTCATGGCTGAGGGTCCATATGTAATGAAACAAGGACTCGCAAAAACCATAATGCACCTCCAGGGCCTGTTAATACTCTAGCCCTGAAAGATGTAACATGGGCCTGGGTTCCAAATACAACTGAGCAAGCCTGATCTTTACCATGCCACTTGCAGGGAACATCCTCACTCAGAGTGGCTATCCAGAAGCTTACCTGGGCAGAGTTGCTCAGGCTGGGTGCACAGCTTAAGATTCCCATGGCACAGAAAACCACCTGCGCTTTGGTTGCCATGGGTCCCAACCCTTGGGACTCTGCTTCTGCTTACCCACTGTGACCTTCTAAGAGGATAGAGGAGAAAATATGAAAACAGCAGAACTAGCCCATTATGTATTTTGGCTTCTTGGCAGTTATATTAAGACGTATAAGCTACCATTTACTTATTGAATGTTCATTATGTGCCAAGATCTGTGCAAACTTCATTATAAGCATTATCACTTTTAACCTTCATATAACCTTATGAGACAAGTATTACTGTTTTCCTTGTATTGCAGATGAGGAAACTAGAGTTTAGTGAAACTGAATAACTGAGTTTAACATTAGTCAGGGGAGGAGGCCAGACTCAAATCCAGGTCTTTCTGACTCTACTGTTCATGATTTGCTGCTTTATTGACTTGACTGCAATGCATGGCTCAGAGCCTGCAGTGATCCCTGAATGGATGGATGGATGGATGGATTGATGAGGACCAGAGAGAGAAAGAGAACATTGCCTGCTTTCTTGCCTAAGAGAATTTGACTCTGGCCCTGTATTATATATTTATTGACACAATATAACTACAAGTTCCAAGTACATACACTTTTCACACAAACAAGGCTCTCTCTTTCAACTCAAGCTGATCTGCACAGAACAAAAATAAGCCACATCGTTCTCTCCCTGACATGTGATTCTGCTGACCTCTCTCTGTAGTCTTTCTTTCCCGCGGTGCCCCTCACCCCTGCTCCTGTCCAGATTTGGAACAAATGACACATACAAAACTCCTCCTGGGGTTATGCCCCTCACAAACATTTCATTGGCTTATTTGCTTGTTTGACACACACCACAATTCTCTGGGATAAGCAGTGAACATGAAGACAACGAAACAATGACAAACTGAAGTTTAAAGTGCTCCAGGGTCTGCAGAAGGCCCTCCCCATCCAACAAGATTCAAACCCAGGCCTCCTGCCTCCAAGTCCACAAACATTTTCCAGCCCACACTGCCTCCCTTAGCACAAAGAGGGGGGTTTACTGCTTATTTAGAGTTGTTTGTAATCGGTGTGATGGAAACCCCAATTTAAATTGGATTACAGAATTACTCCCAAACCCAATTTAGAAAAGCACAAAATGGAACAAACACTCTGCAAATTTTCAATTCATGCTGTTAAGCTTTAAACTCTGCAATCCAACCCACTCAAATCCTGCTCAAGTATCAGTCTGAATATTTTTTTTTAAGTCTAAATTATAGAGATTTCCATTCTTAAGAAATCTAGAGGCTGAGCTTTGGCATCAGACCTAAGATTGAATCCAGCTCCATCACTGACCACCTGCGGGACTGAGGGCACATTTCTTAATGACTGTGAGCCAGCTTCCCTGAGTGTAAAGCTCAAAATACCCATTTTCAATAGCCACTATGCAGATTAAATGAGACTGTAGGTAAAGATTTCACATGCCAGAGACACCACAGATGAATGACAAATATTAATTCCCTTTCTTTCTATAGAAATAGTAACTTCAAGTGCCAATTCTTAACCACAAAATATTTGCTGTTCAATATTAAATATTTGTTGAGTACCCAGTATGTGCCCTGGGTCCTCTGGTAGGGAAGGCAGCCAGCACACAGGTAATTATACCTGTGTATACTGATTGATAACAATCATTGTGTTGAGCGTTGCTGAGTATGTTTTGAAGGAGACGACAGATTTCTTCACAATGACCACCCTGTGGCCACTCATCTCCCAGCTCATGCCCCTTCCCTCGCCCTGGGTCTGAGAGCCAGAGCCCTGACATTCAGCCAGGGGGTCCCCCGGTAAAGGGTTATGGTTTCCTCCTCCTGTGAACTTCATCTGAATCCCCCTACAAGGAATATATTTGGTGAGAGGAAAGGACTGATGAGATCCAGGAATTAGTGGGAGGGACTCTTTGAGCTGGACTTGCGGGGTTGGTACCTGTGGGGGTTTCCTGGGGACTTGTCTGCTCAGCTTGTGCCCTTCCTGGCTCCCCAGCAGGTGCTAGTGTCATCCTGCCAGCCCAACTGGAGGTCTGCACAACGTGCATGTGCCTGTCTGGGGAAGGATATCATAGGGCTCTAAGGAAGGAGAGGGGAACAAATCTTTAGTGATGCCCACCAGGCAGTGTACCGGGCACTGATCCCCACAGCAATCAGGTGAAGGTGCGACTATTATTCCCTTTTTACACAGGAGGGACTTGAGACTTAAGGAGGTTTCATTCATTCATTCAACAGATGTCTATTCAGTACATTCTGTGCCAAATTCTGAGGCCAACACAAGGTCACAGAGCTGCTAAGTGGGTGAGCTGGATTCAAAGTCCACCTGGCTTCAAACCCCTTGCTCTTTCCGTCCAATAAAATACCTCGAGAAGGTCGGAGATTTTTATCCTCAGGATGATCACAAAATGATTGGGGTGCCAGGTATATCAGAACAAGACAGGCAGTAGGGCAAAGCTGTGTATATACTAAGTATCAAAGGAAAAGCCTGTGATGATGGGCCCAAGTGCCTCCTCCATTAGACTAAGAGCTCTCTAAGGGCAAGGACTGGGCTTTCTCCGTCTAAGCATCTCCAGTGTTGGGCACAGGGCAGGTAATGCACACAACAACATAGACAAAATTCACATGCACTAGCCTAAGTGAAAGAAGCCAGACTCAAAAGGCTACATGCTGCATGATTCCATTTACATGGCACTCTGAAAAAGATGAAACTGTAAAGATAGAAGACAGGGGAGTTGCCAGAGGCTGGGGTGGGAGGAGAAGACTACAGGAGGGCCTGGGGAATATTCTGGGGGAGATGGAACTGTTCTATATTTATATTGTGACAGTGGCTATGTGACTATATGCATTTTTCAAAGCTCATAGAGCTACACAATAAAAATGGTGAATTTTACTGTATGTAAATTATACTCTAATTTTTTAAAGTTTATTTATGTAAGCAATCTCTACACCCAATGTGGGGCTCCAACTCATGACCCCGAGATCAAGAGCTTAATGCTCCACCGATTGAGCCAGCCAGACGTCCCTTCTAATTTTTAAAATGGGGGGAAAAAAGAAGGGAGGGGGGATAATGAATACAAGCAGAAGTGGATTTATAGTGAAGCTAATCAGGTTAAAAGCTTCAGGGCTCCTCAACTGCATGGGCCCTGGGAGGAATCCTAGCAATGTGGTCATCACATTTTTTTTAAAGATTTTATATTTATTTGTCAGAGAGAGAGAGAGAGCGAGCGAGCATACAAGCAGGGGGAGCGGCAGGCAGAGGGAGAAGCAGGCTCCCCAGTGAGCAAGGAGCCCGATGGGGGACTCGATCCCAGGACCCCAGGATCATGACCTGAGCCGAAGGCAGAATCTTAACCAACTGAGCCACCTGGGCATCCCCGTGTTCATCAAATTTTTTATGACTTTTTCTGAAAAAATTCCTGCTCTCCACTGTAAAAGCCTCAGGCCCCATGAAACTAGACCCACCCCTGTAACAAGTGCAAGAAACGATCAAGAGAGGAAGAATGGCAGGCTCCAAGGCGCTGGACTCAAGTGGAACCCTACAGAAAGGAAAGAGTTGGTTCTAGCTGACAGAGGTAGAAAAGACAACCCACAGAGAGGAACCAGCATGGACCAAAGTGCACAGGCTTTCCAGGGTTTCGAGGGACAACACAAGCACCAGGGATTTTGATGGTCCTACACCACAGGTCCACTACCCCAAACCCATGTGTCCCGGTGTGATCTCCTCAGCCACACCAAGCCATTCTAGGCAAGTAGGAAAGCTGTGACCTAATGTGATGTGAAAATTCTAGATGCTGGTAAGCTGGTGTTACAAGCATTTATCATTCCTCTGGCTCCCCGAATAATAATGACCCCCACCGCCTTGTGTAGTGAGGTTTTCACCTTAACATACCTGAAGCTGAAAATGGTTAATGCTCACTTTTCCAGCTTCCCTTGCGGTAAGGATGTGGGCCTGTGGCAGATAGGAACCAAGTCCCTCCAACTCTCTCGATCAGCTATACTGAGGCTGCATATCTCAGGCTTACAATTCCACGATACCAAGTGAACACAGACTGCCAAAAGAGGCCGGTCCTATATGTCCAGTTACTGAGCTTTTGATGGTTAAAATAAGCCAAGTTAACAGAGCAGAATGTAGCTAAGATTGAAAATGGTTCTGTCTCTAAGAGGTATTTGCACACCCATGTTCATAGCAGCATTATTCACAAGGGCCAAGAGATGCAAACAAAACAAAATGTGATTTTATGTGTGATAAAATGTGTGAGTAAATAAATACAAGTATTAGTATTAACATAAATATGATGGAATATTATTCAGCCTCAAAAATAAAGGAAATCCTGATACTTACTACAACATGGATGAACTTTGAGGACATCATGCTAAGCGAAATAAGCCAGACACAAGAGAGACAAATATTGTATGATTTCATTTATATGAGTAGACTCCCTCTGATAAATCTACTACTTATATAGATACTACTCTAGATAGATCAAATTCATAGAATCAGAAACTAAAATGGTAGTTGCCAGGGGTTGGGGGGGTGGCGGAGAAGAAATAGGGAGTTGTTGTTTAACAGGTACAGAGCTTTAATTCTTAATTTTGCAAGATGAAGAAGTTCTGGAGACTGGTTGCACAATAATGCAAATATACTTAACACCACTGAACTGTATACTTAAAAGTGGTTAAGATGGTAAATTTTATGTTTTTCTACCACAGATAAAATAAAATAAAATAAATGTATGATGTTTATGAACCAAAAAAATCTTGACATGAATATTTGTTAAAATCATCCATATTTGAAAATTTAAAAGAACAGAATTTACTTTGTATAAGCCATTAGTTCATTTAATCCACAAGTGGTTCATCCTAACAAATTCTAACAAAAATTCTAACAAATTTAGAAAAAATGGAATATATAGCCTTTCAAGTTACGTCTGTTCTGTTTCATGGTACAATGCTATTTATTTAATTCACTGAAATTGTCAAACAATTTCAAAATAAAAAAATGTACCAATTTTAGAAGGCACTGTCTTCTCAATTCATTAGAGGATATTATGACATAAAATGAGTGAACATTAACAAGCAATGCAAATACATTTCTAAATGGTCTGGTTGTGGAGAAAGAAAGAAAATGCTGTGTATTATGTTCTACCCAGAAGTTACACCACTAAATAGGTTCCTGCTGTTGATATTTTAAATACTTATTTTTTTATACCTTGATTTGTTCCAGAACGGAGCTGAGGAGGCTGGTTCATAAGAAATTATAATTCCAGGTCACTGGGCTTGTCCACAGAAAGGTCTGGGGCAGGTAGTACAGTCAGTGACGTCATCCCACCCGAAGGGGAGGGAGGGGCAGGAGGACTTGTCTACACTTGATTCCTATGCCCGCGGAAGAACAAAGATGGTCTGGCTCATGCCCAGAATGCCTCCCTGATTAGACCACAACAGCCTGAGAAAGGAAAGCAAGCTAGAAAACAACCCAAGTTTCCTTCGGGGAGAGAAATTTAAGTTTTGAGAGGAGAGTCACCAGCACATGTCTTAATTATGAGGGAGTTATGTTCATTATGAGGGACAGGTAGTGAACAAACACAGCTGATGGTTGCTAGAGAAAGGTCCCCGCGGATGTTCTCCTAAAGTGCCTCCAGGGCTGGCCAGCCGGCACCCCACACAGGGAGCACCTGCCCTGCCGACGATGTAAGCAGGTCCTCTGAGATGGCCAGCGAGTGTGGACCCCGGGGTGTGCTGACTGCACAGCTCCAGGGGCTCTGGCCACCAGCAGGGGCAGTCCAGCCCTGAGGGAGGGAGGTGAGGCCCTGGTCTGAGTAATAATTGTTTTCCATGCTTGTAAAGGTAATCTTTGGTACTGCTCTACAAGGTATGATGGAATACCACTTAATAGTTCAGAAGTTGGGATAGAAGTTTGCTTTGTTTAGAAAATAGAGATATGCCTCCTAACCACATAATGAGTACTACTGGTTTTTTGGGGTTTTTTTGGTTTTTTTTTTTTAAGTAAGATCCACGCCCAACATGAGGCCTGAACCAATGACGCTGAGCTCAAGAGTTGCATGATCCAGCCAGCCAGGCGCCCCAAAAACTACTTTTGAACGATGGTGCCATTTGTTTCTATAGATCCAGAAAGAATGGATATAACCAGGTCACTGAGAAGAAGAGAAGCATTCCCAGATTGAAAGAGTTGGCTTTGAGGCTGGAGAGAGAAGAAATGTTGTTTGCTTCAGAATGAAAACAATACACGTTCTTTCCATTTGTGGGCCCCCAATCATAGGGCAGGCCTACGGGAGTGGTTAGTGAGGGAAATCCTGTAATCCAGGGGGCCAACACCGAGGAGGAAAGCTTCACAGAAGAAACAAGTTAACATCACATCATAACCGTAAGTGTTGTACTGAATGCTTGCCGCGTGCTGGCCATGGGTTTAGGCACTGTACAAAAACTCCGTGAAGTAGGCATGATTACAGTCTCCCCCCGCGCAGACTGGAAATAAGGATCAGAGAAGTTAAATAATAATTGGGGTAAGGTCACACAGCAAGTCTGTGACAGGGCTGGAACTTGAGTGTGAGATTTTAAAGCTTTGGTGCTAAAATCACTGAGGTCCCCACCTTTTTGACGCCACAAAATCAATAAAATATTTAGGTCACACATTACTTGTATCACATTATTTGTGGGCTTTGCTGAGGAAATCTTTTTAAGTTATCACAAGGACCGTTAATTAAAAATGAGATCGTCCAAAGCAGAGGTCCACATACCAAGGCTCATGCCAACCATAACATAACTTGGTTCCTGCTGCAAGCAAACAAGGGTGAGGGACGGCGTCAGGGACAGCCACTTCTCCCTCAGGATGTCCCGTGGGAGTATGTGCCACAAGCCTGTCGGACACGCAGCCCCAGTACCCACTCCGGGCTGTGCGCTGTGCTCCACTTGATCTTCCATATGCATAATGCCCAGTGCCTTTCCCTGACCATAGAGCTGGTCAGCACCTGTGAAGGGGGGTTGTGGCCTGGCTGCAAATTTGCCTGCACCCTAAGCTGCTTGCAAAGCAGGAACAACCTCAGAGGCTCAGGGCCCTCGGCCCTGGGAGTTATTTAACTAACCCTGGGGTGGTGCTGGGTCAAGTCCCTAGGCCTGTAAGACCCAAGAATGCCCTGTAGCTGGAAGACCAAGGACAGCCACTGCCCACAAGACAGATTCTCCCTGGGGGTTGGTGTGGGGAAAAGAACACTGACATTTCAACACAGATATTTTTTGGAGGTTGTGGGGCGGGGACCCACTGTCTCAGGAGAATCATCAAAGTATCCTACTCCCCAATCCATTGCTTGGTTCTGTGTGGGACATCAGGGTAATGCCTCTTCCCAAAAGGTTCTGGGGGATCTCAGAGGCCACCAGTCTTGGTCCCTTCCAAAATAAAGAGAGAAAACAATTTGCAAGTCCACCCCACTCCCTTTCCCAAGGGAGACCCAAGAAGGCTTTACCATAAATGGTAGAGATGGCCAGAACCTCAGCACTTCCAGGCTATTACCTCCCCACCCACTGGTCTGTCAAGAAATGCCTGGGCTGAGGCATCCCTGGAGATACCCCTGAGGGGTATAACTAAGTAACTGGCAGTCTCTGACATCTGAGCATAGAGTAGCTCTCCAGCTCCTTTGCCAGGGAAGCAGGTAGAGAAGGCAAGTTGTTTCTTAGGGTGGGTTGGTTGGTTGGTTAGTTGGTTGGTTTGGGGAGCTGTGGAACTCAAGGAATGAGAGGGTTTTGGAGCATACAGCGTGGGTAAAGGGGCCTGGCCTCAGGAAGATCCATATCCACTAGGCCTCAGGATGACACCTCCGGGTCCCCGTGCACTGAAGGGAGGAAATGGCATAGGAGAAGGACTCCCAGCTGCAGGTCAGGAACCCTGCTTCTAGGTTCAGCTCTGATCCCACCTGGTAGGGTGATCTTAAGCCATCACAACTCCCCACCCCTGTCTCCCAGACCTGGGGCTCCTCATTCTTTCATTCAGAAAACGCTGACCTACTGGTACACATTGTACTGACCTAGTACAGTAGATGTCCCGACCTGTTCTATTGCTGGCGAGCCAGCAGTGAACAGATGGGGAGAGCATGCTGTGGCGTTCTGGGGCACCCCTTCCCCCGGCTCAGGCATTCTTTCGTCCCATGACTGCAGTCTCATCCAGGTCCAGGCCCTGGTCTCTGCTTGGCTGCCTGCACAGTCCAGACACCACTGATCATGATCATTTCCCACCCTAACTCTGCATCCTGAGATAGTCTGAGCATGTTAGCACACACCCAAATATCATGGTGATAAGCCAAAAACCAAAGCTGCTACGAGGCCATCAGGACAGACCTGGACAGTCACCTCTCACTACGGTATATTCCTGGAAATTGCAGCAAGAAGTAGTGTGGTCAAAGGGGATCTTTTTTTCTTTCCTGTATCCCTTTGTCACCAGATGGGAATCAATGGTCAGCAAGGCAGAGTGCTAACAGAGCTTTCCTTCAGATGGGAGGAAAACAAAGAATGGATGGACTGGGATGGAAGACAGGAAAATAGAGGTGTGCAGACGAGCAAACAAGGAAGTAAAGTGGGGGTGACAAGAACTGACACCATTCCTGACGGAGCAATTCCACCACTCAAAAACCTTCTATGGCTCCTTGCTGCCCTCTGGAAAACATCCAAACGGCTCACCTTGGAAATGAGGGCCTCCACCATCTAGCCATGCGCCCCCCCCAGCTCCATGTGCCTTCCACTAATCCCTGCGCACACCCCCTGTGTTTCTGCCACTGTACCATGCCATCATGCTCTTCCCCTGTCTCTGTCTGCCAAATCCTACACGTTTCTAATGCACTGGATTAGAAGCCTTAGCACGACTGGCCTTTGGAGCCAGATAATTCCTTGTTGGAGGGGGGTTGCCCTGAGCACTGTGGGATGCTCAGCGGTATCCCTAGGCTCTGAATGTCAGTAGCTCCAGATGCCAGTAACTTTCCGTCCATCTGACCCCATTCCGTTTTTGATTGGTGTGCCAATCAAAAACGTCCCCAGATATTGCCAAATGTCCCCTGGGGGCCAAACAGCCTCTGGTTGAGAACCACTGTTCTACACCCAGATCCAGTGCTACTCTTTTCAAGAAACGCTTCTCTGAGCTACTTCGAAGGAGGGTTATATCATACACATGTGCCTTCCACACACGTTGTTATATTTTACTAGCATTTAATATTGTTCTCCTGTCAGCTTGATTTATATGCGGTTCTATCGGCCCTTCCCCACAGGCCGTAAGTTTCTTAAGGGCAAGGAGCACATTTTGTTCATCTCACACAGGCAACAATACCATCCAGAGTAGACAATACATACTGGTCTAGGGAAATTCAATCACTAGGTTTAACTTGCTTATTGTTAACATAAACATAACTTGTTTATCCTACTTGTTTATGTCTAATGTAGAAAAAAGTTAATTATAGAAAAGAATAAAATAAAAATCACCCACAATCCTATCACTAGCAGTAACAGTAGCCAAAATATTGCCATTCTGGGTATGTCCCTCCAATACTGGTATGCAGATAAAATACTTGTATATGTATCTTTTTCTGTGCACAGAGAATAGAGGGGAAGTACCTGTGGCAGAGGTGACCGCTCAGAGCCAGACTGTCATGACCACAGGGGTGCCTGAGGGCCATCTGGACCCCCCTTGGCATGTGCTTGGATTCCCTTCAGGATGCTACTCCTGACTCTGTTTGAACTGCTGCAAATGCAGGAACTCAGCTATCACCCAAAGCAGCCTGTCCACCTTGGACCAGTCTAGAGCTCTTTCATCTATTGACCTGAAATCTGTTACCCGGGAGCTTCCATTTCTTGGTCCAATCCAGATTCTACCTCTGCAGCCATACTGGTCTACTCAGTCTTTTCCCCTTCAACAGGGTGTCATCCAGCCCTCCTTCTTCCCCTCGTTTAAGAACTTCCCCTCCCAACTGCTGGCATGAGCTCCAGCACCCAGGTTCACACTATCTGCTCCCCCCCCCCCCAATCCTGAGCAGTCAGGTCCTATCTCCCAGGGGCTGGTATTAGAGCTGAGAAACTTGAGTTAGTAGTTGCTGGATACTTGAAGGGGGAACTGACTGCCACAGTGGGTGCCCATGAAAAGTAAAAATCTGGAGACAGAGAGAGCAACACACACACATACAGAAAATAAAGCAGATGTGGCTAGAGAGGCAGAGTGGTGAGACTGGGGTCTGGGGGCAGGGAGAGGAAGTGAGAACACCAGGCTTCCCCTCCTACACTGCTGGTGGGAATGCAAGCTGGTGCAGCCACTCTGGAAAACAGTATGGAGGTTCCTCAAGAAGTTGAAAATAGAGCTACCCTATGACCTAGCAACTGCACTACCGGGTATTTACCCCAAAGATACAAATGTAGTGATCTGAAGGGTACGTGCACCCCGATGTTTATAGCATCAATGTTCACAGTAGCCAAACTATGGAAAGAGCCTAGACATCCATCAACAGATGAATGGATAAAGAAGATGCAGCATACACACACACAGACACACATACACACACACAGGAATATTATGCAACCATCAAAAATTTGAAATCTTGCCATTTGCAACAACGTGGATGGAACTAGAGGGTATTATGCTAAGTGAAATAAGTCAAGCAGAGAAAGACAATTATCATATGATCTCACTGATATGTGGAATTTGAGAAACAAGGAAGAGGATCATAGGGGAAGATAGGATAGACCTCTGACAACTGATGTCCGAAAGCTCAGGCCCCCTTGGCCGTCATCTCTCCAACCTGAATGTACATCCACTAGGACTGATCAAGGCCTCTCTGATGGTAGATTATGCATCTATGTGCACAAAGCCCTTCACACCTCAGTACCACCAACAAACCCGATTTACGATGGGACTGAAAGGTGAGGATCTCATTCCTGAGTTGAGGGAGCCAGAAATCCAGTCCAATAGTACCCAGGACTGAATAAGGTGGCCACCAAAAGTGTATGCTTGCGAGAAAATTCACATCACCCCAATGAAACACAAGCAGCCACAGGGAGGACCTCAGGCCAGAGAAGCTGAGAGCTGTTCCACGTCTCCATCGGTCTTCCCTTTGCACAGGCTCTAAGCCCGTCTCAGAGCACAGCCCGGCCCCAGCAGAAGCCACGCAGGCTTTCCCAGGGGCGTGCAGCCCTAGCTTCCCTAGGGGTGTATAAGAGTAGCCAGCTTACACCGCTCTTTCTTCCAGCTCCCGCCAAAGCCAGATGTAAAATCACCCCCCCACCCCGAATACTGAGAAGGGCAGGGGCTCTGGAGCAGACAGACAGATTCTCGTCTCATTTCTACCACTTACTGAATTTATGAGTTTGATCGAGTTACTTAACTTCTCTAAGTCTTCCGTTTCCTCATCTACAGAAATAAGAAATAACAGTAGTTCCCACTTTAAGGATTAAATGAACAAGAGAGTTTTAAAGGGACCAAGGTATTAACACAAGAGAGTTTTACACTCACCAGGTACTGGTTTACTGTCTCCCACTCTGTTCACATTACATATCTTCATTCATGTTTTTAATTGGCTAAGTGACAATACCATGTCACTCAGTTTTATAACATAATTTTAAAACATAATTTATGAGAGATTGTCCTCATTACATACAATCAGCCGGAAAATACAAACTGGATGAGGGTTCATTGGACTTCATTTCCTAAGTGCCCTCTAAGTGGCACCAGGGCCAGGAGTATGTCCCCAGGAATGAGCAATACCAACAGAACATGTGTAATACTTTGACAGATGGACACGTCCAAGAGGCTGCGAGCTCAGTTTCCAGGCAGGTCCAGTTCCCTGTCAGGCAAGTACTGACCCCTTAGCACCCACATTTGTGGCTGGGCTTCACTGGCTGGGGGCCCCACGCAGAAGAACACACAACAGTGACCTCCCTACACAGCAACAGCAATAAATGCTTCATCCACACTCCATTTTCCTTTAATTCCTGATAAGCTTTATAAAACCAGGCGTGCTTCCTGAAGCTTGAGTTGCTCATTAATAGATGTGTGGCTAACGGAGTGTGGCCTGGAGCCTGGTGCCCAGAGGTCAGCCAGCAGCTTCTTTCCCTCCATGCTTCAGAAACCTGTGCAGTCCCTCCAGGAGGCTCCTGAGTCCCAGCGTCCTGCCTGGAATGGAGCAGCTGTGCTGACAGCTTTGGCCCTGGTCACGGAAGGCCAAGCTCCCAGCCAAGGTTCTGCATAGCAACAGACCTTTCTCCACCAGTTTGGCTCCTGACACCAGGAAAAGCTGCCACTTCCTCCAAATTGAAGCCATGGATAATTACAAGGCCATCAGTGCCTTGTTTTTTGCCTCCATCTTCTTTAAGAATTTAAAGCCTAGCCATCAAAAACTGAGGATGGGAGCAGAGATTGCTACAATCTTTCCAGGAGGCAAGTTGCCATTATTTTTCAAATCTTAACAGCTGTTGCTACCCCTCTGACCTAGTAATTGTACTCCTGGGAATCCATCCAAAAGAAATCATCAGAGGCAAACAAATATTAAGGCACAAGTACATTACATGGGTTTTTTATTATGCCAAAAAAATGAAAATAATATAAATGCCCAACAATAAAAAAAGGGAATTGATTATAAGATTTTAAGAGGTCACTAAAATCCTCTTTAGAAATCTTCAGGACACAAGAAAATATTAATATATTAATGTCTGTGGAAAAGCAAGATACATGGTAACCTCACATAAAATCTTTTTTAAGGTTTATTTATTTATTTGAGAGAGAGAGAGAGAGCAAGGACGGTGGGGGGACGGGCAGAGCGAGAGGAAGAGAGAGAATCCCAAGCAGATTCCCCACTGAGTACAGAGCCCAACGCGGGGCTCAGTTTCATGACCCTGAGATCATGACCTGAGCTGAAATCAAGAGTTGGACGATTAACCAAATGAGCCACCCAGGTGTCCCTCACATAAAATTTTTGTGTTCAAAAAGTCTTAAGGATCCCTCCAGAATGTATCTCCGGGTAATGGAATTTTTAGTGGTTTTTATGTTCTTCTTTATCCTTTCCTTTTCTCCCCCATCCTACTGCCCACAGTAGCATTTGATCCCTTATCCATTAGTGTCATGATATAAAGATGACTGGGACAGTCCTAAACATCACCAAGTTCAAGTCTAGCTGGACAACACTCAAGCAGACCATCACACCCACAATTACGCTCTATGAGCCAAGGCTAAGCTTCTAAATCAGCAATGTCCCTAGGTAGGGGATGCTCCAGCAGATTCTGAAAAATGAGCAGGGTTGGTAGATTGGGGAGGAAGACGGGGTGGGGAGGCATTCCAGAAAGGGAGAACAGCAGGAGCAAAGCCCAGAAACAGGAGACAGCATCATGGGTTGGGGGCTATAAATGTCTCAGTGCAGCTGGAGGGAGCTCTCTCTCCCCAGAGCACATTCTGCCAGCATTCATCCAAAGGCTGGAGGGTGAGGGGAGGGAAAATTCAGTGGCAAGCCTGAGTGACTGAAGATGTGAAATAGGAAGAACTCCACTCCTGGAACAGTGCACGTGCACTAAATACGAATGAATTAATGAATGGCTCAGGGGCAGACAGGAGGTTAGAGAAGCAATTTATAAGACTAAAGGAAACCATGATGCCTGGGTGGCTCAGTTGGTTAAGCGTCTGCCTTCAGCTCAGGTCATGATCCCAGGGTCTTGGGATCAAGTCCCGCATCAGGCTCCCTGTCGGCGCGGAGCCTGCTTCTCCCTCTGCCTGCCGCTTCCCCTGCTTGTGCTCTTTCTCTCTCTGACAAATATATAAATAAATAATTTTTTTAAAGCCTTTAAAAAAAAAAAAGACTGAAGGAAACCAGTGAGTAGAAGCTCCCTTTCTAAGGAAGGTGGGTAAAGATCCATTCACACATACGCCCTGTGGCATAAATATACCAATAGATTCCAATACAACAAAGGGATGATTCCTGTAAAACCATTAGCAACCAAGCCCCAGATTTCATGGCAAAGAAAGATGGGTGCATCCAAACTCACCACAGACAGCACGAACTAGATGAAAGATAAGTCTACTCTAAGAGGAAGGAACACAGAAGCCACTGTGATGCCCTTCTCTCATCTGTGAGCCACGAACCTGTCCTTCAGTCTTGGATGCCCAAACGCTATTATTTCAATCACAGACTCGTAGGGTCGGGGAGCAACTAAGGCTATCTGCCCATCCCCACAGCAGTTCCATTCCTAAGCATTTGCCCAAGAGAAATGAAAACATATGGCCACACAAAGACTTCACTTGACCATTCACAGCAGCTTTATTCGTAAGAGCCGGAGGATACGAGCAGGAGAGTGGCCTGAGGAGCACTGGCCCCAGGCAGATGAGTCTGTCTATGATGTACAAGGTGGGCTGCTTTTGGTCAGAGCAGAGGGGAGGAGAGACGGTTAGAAGGTTCTCGAAGTCCTCCAGACACGATGAGGAGAGCCAGTGTGGTCAGAGGAATAAGAAAGGACTGAGCAGGACAGTCACTTTAGAGGATAATGCAGCGCTTGGAGCCTGCTCTATGTGGGTGCCAAGGGACAGAAAGAGAGAAATCTGAATGAGTGGCAGATGGTGGTATCGGCGTGGATGGAAATAGGGCAGTGGTCTTCAAAGCACAGTCCCTGGGCCAGCAGCAACAGCACCACCTGAGAAATTGTCAGAAATGCAGGCTCTCGGGCCCTACTGCAGACCCACTGAGTCAGACGCTCTGGCTATCTCCCCGCCCCGCAAAAGAAAAAAAGCAACGCATCAATGCCCTCTGTACCAACAAGCTCCTCCCCAACAAAGGTTTCTGATAATCAGTGCAAACAAATCCGCAAAGGGCCTTCCCATCCTCCCTCCGGAAGCAGCTACATCATTGCCGGAATGCTGTTAAGAAGTTCATTACGAAAGAAAACAGAAACCATTGCCCCCCAACAGGTCACACTAGTAAAGAGGAGAACAGTGGGCTGTGGAACAGATACTGTTTGGCACAACCCTGCTGCCCCCTTCCCCTCTAAGGACCACTCAGCCCCACCCCCAGGCACGTACCGAGGACCCCGCCTCCAAGCTGGAGCTGATGCATCCAACCCCGGACCCAAGCTGGGCCTCTCAGATGCTTCCCCCCCAGGAATTTAGAACCAGGGCTGAGAGGTCTGCAGGTTACTTAAAATGAAGACTGTAGACTAGCTGCTGCCAGGGGGCCACACCTGGCCAAATGCTCACCAAAGCAAAAATGGATGTCACAGAGACAGAGAGAGGAATGGAACACAGAGAAGCAGAAAGAACATTTCATGCAAAGAGAGACAGACAGACAGACATGCTCTATGAGTGCAGGAGCAGAGTCTTTGTTTTGTTTTTTGTTTTTATTTTAATTCGTCACCGTAACCTAAAACCAGCACATAGTTAGGAGTTGAATAGATACTGGTTCCATGAATTAAAAGAGAGGAGCTGTCCACATTCTCACTATTGTTCAGCTCCTGGTTTCAGTCCTTCGTGAGGTCCCAACAGTCTCTGTACCCTCATATGCCAGGAGCTGCCCCAGCATCCTTCCCATAAATGTCCTCTCTTGCTAAAGCTGATCTGAAGCAGATTTCTGTTACTTGCACTGAGACACTCCCAAGATTGCCTTTCAAAGAGTCACATCTGCTTATCCATAATTCCACTTTATGAAATCTAGCAAAAGGAAAACATCTGAAAAACAAAAGTGAAGACTGTACCGTTACCTATAGTCACACACTCACAAAATCAGAAGGAAACGAAACATCCCCCAGAGAGGCATCTCATATTTATTGTCCGTTTGTGCCAAAAAGGATTTGCTATACACTTAAGTGAATTGTGCTCAACTTCCTAGAATGGATACAGCCATTAAAAATGACACCAAGTGTGTGAAATAGCACAAAACTGTGTACATTATCATGTTGAGGGAAAAAGTGGAATACAAAATTGTTAGTACCTACAATTGCAGCTATACGGTTTTCAAATGAAGTTCATTAGCAGAAAACTACTAGTTCTTGGCAGTTGTGCTGAAATGGTGCAGATGCTAATAACTTTTCCTTTCTATTTGCAGATATTTTCCACTTAACGATGAGCTCATTTTAAAACTATATCATAAGATAAATATAGAAACCAAACAGGGCACAGGTGTCAGGCATTCCCTGTCATATAGCTCAGAAGAAGATCACCAGCTCGTGATATACACGTGTCTCAGATTACAAGAACAAAAGGAAGACAAATGCAAAGAACACATGAAGGACTGGGAAGACCTTTGTCGTCAGCCAGTGTGCTCTGCTAAGAATCTCCTAGACGCAAGGTTCAAAGGCAAAAATGCAAGTGGGGACAGCCCTGTGGGATTACAGAAAAAAGGGGCAAACACATGTGATGTTGGAAAGACACTTTCCAGTATGACAGAACACAAGTCTCGTTTTAAAAGGTTGGTAGTAGAGGAATAACAGCATCTCTCCTTAAGGTTTCAGAACCTGGGGCGCCTGGGTGGCTCAGTTGGTTAAGTGACTGCCTTCGGCTCAGGTCATGGTCCTGGAGTCCCTGGATCGAGTCCCGCATCAGGCTCCCTGCTCGGCAGGGAACCTGCTTCTCCCTCTGATCCTCCCCCCTCTCATGTGCTCTCTCTTTCGTTCTCTCTGTCTCAAATAAATAAATAAATAAATAATCTTTAAAAAAAAAAAAGGTTTCAGAACCTTCCTGGGTCTGTTTAACAAGTTCATTGTTAACCTGGGAGGACAGGAAAGGCAGACCACTGGTCTGAAGACCTCAATTGCAGCCTGAACTCTGTCACTTACTAATGTAGCTCAGGGCCTCGCAGCTCTTGTTTACCTCATCTGTAAAATGTAAAAACCATGTTTTGGTTGTAATGAACAGGAACTGACTCAAGTTGGCATAAGCAATAAAGGTTATTTGTGGGGAGGACACTGGGGTGGTGCAAGACCCCCAGGGCAGCTGAGCCTTGCAAGTGTCTGGAACCAGGGACTGAAGAGTCCTGGGAAGCCGTGCATCATCTCTGCCACCTCAGTTCTCTGAACATCTCTGTCTTCTTCCTTCTCTGCTGGCCCACCTTTCACCTGCTCCTCAGGGCAGAACACAGCCTCTACACCTCCTCACTCTTACTTTTACTGCTCCTGCCTCTTGAATAACTGGTGTCTTAGCTCAGGCTACCATAACAAAACACTACAGATTGTGTGGCTTAAACAAGGGAAACTTATTCTCCCACAGTTCTAGAGCTGAAGTCAAGATCACGGTGCTGGCATGGCCCCATCCTGGTGCGGACTCAGGAATATCTGCCTTCTCCCTGTGTCCTCGCGTAGCACAGGGAGAGCTCTCTGGTATCTCTTCTTATAAGGGCACTGCTCCCATTATTGGGGGGGGGGGGCGCTCCACCTTCATGACCTCATCAAAACCTAATTATCTCCCAAAGGCACCATGTCCAAATATCATCAGATTGGGGTTAGAGCTTCAACCTATGAATTTTGTGGGAGCACAATTCAGTCCATAGCAACTGGCTACCTTGAAATCTCACTCCTATGTTGCCAGGGGAGGAAAAATAAAACTGACTCAGTCTGAGTCAGATGTCCACTTGGATCCAATCAGCCACAGCCAAGTGGAGAGGGCAGGTCATTCAGTACAAACATGGCTGCCAGAGCCTAGCATGACCTCCAGGTCTAACCTTGCCTCCTGAATGAAATGCTACTGGCAGCAGGTCAAGAAGGATTCATTTCCTTTTTGTCAGTATTCCTACAAAACGTAAAACTAAACACTCATTGAGGATAAAGGTTATACCTGTCTTATTCACTATCACCTCCCCATGGCCCATCACAGAACCAGGCACACAGGAAACATTCAATGACTCTGTTGTTGCTTTTTGGACAAATGAGGCTGGACTTGCAGAGAAAAGGGTACAGAATTTGTGCTCCAAGGATATATGCTGACATATAACCAGCTTCTAGGAGCCAGAGTATGTTTTCTACCCTAAAGGTCAAGAAGATTTCCTTTCAAGTCAACCTTTCTTCTTTATAATCTTTCCCAAAGCAAACTGTCATCTATCATTGTTTAGAAACTCCTCTACAAGAATGTTGAGTTAAAAAAAAAATGTACACAGTGTATGGAGGAGAAAAGGAAGCAAAAGACAGGCTGCCTACCTTCAAGGGACTGAGACCTGAGCCCACGAGACAAGTCATCAATCCTGGTTAAGTTAAAAAAAAATTTTATGAGTTAAGAAATACAAAAACATATCTCAGGACAGCGGGGTAGGATATTGTCCAATGATTGGTGATAGCTAGCAGAGCGTGCCTTGAGCCTACAGGACCAAGAATCTACCCTTAAATGGCCTAGGAAGAAAAAGTGGGCCTTAAAGATGAATAGGATAGGGCGCCTGGGTGGCTCAGTTGGTTGAGCGACTGCCTTCGGCTCAGGTCATGATCCTGGAGTCCCGGGATCGAGTCCCGCATCGGGCTCCCTGCTCAGCGGGGAGTCTGCTTCTCCCTCTGACCCTCCCCCCTCTCATGTGCTCTCTCTCATTCTCTCTCTCTCAAATAAATAAATAAAATCTTAAAAAAAAAAAAGATGAATAGGATATAGCTGGGGGCTGAGGAGTGCCATTCAGCAGAGAGGTAGCAATGACTCAAGTCAGAGCATGAGAAGCTCCTGGCACATGTAGGGATGGTCATGGGGAGCAGTGAAAAATAAGATCATTTAGAACTACATTATGGAGGGCCTGAACATCAGAGCAAAATTCTATATTGGATTATTAAAACGATGGTGAGTACTAGAAAGAAGAAACGAGAAACTGGAGACTGCACCAGTGTTCTAAGGACAAGTCTTGCTGGGTAGCCATTGTTTCCTCTTACGCTGGGAGGCCAGCAAGGGACTATGGGTTTTCCAAGGTAATGGGTACTACATTAGTTTCCTAGGACTCTTGTAACAAAGTGCCTCAAACTTGGTGGTTTAGAACAACAGGAATTTATTCTCTCACAGTTCTGGAAGCTAGAAGTCTAAAACCAAGGTGTTGGTACAGCCATGCTCACTCCAAACGCTCTGAGGGAGAATCTTTCCTTGCCTTCTCCTAGTTTCTAGCGATTGCCAGCAATCCCTGGTGTCCCTTGGCCTGTAAAGGCATCACTCCAAAATGCTTCCATTGTCACATGGTATTCTGCCTGCCTGTCTCAGTCTGTGTCCAAATTTCCTTCTCCTTATAAGGACACCAGTCACTGGATTAGAGCCAACCCTAAGCCAGTATGAACTCATCCAAACTTGATTACACTGGCAAAGGCTCTATTCCCAAATAAAGTCCTATTCTGAGGTCTCAGGTGGACATGAATTTTGGGAGGGACACCACCCCAGTGCAGACACTGAGTAACCTCACCCTTAACGCACTGGCTTTAGAAGCTAACAGCCACCTGAGAAACTGTCCCACCCTCATGCACTGGAAGTGACTTGCTGCACAACTGTCAGACATGTCACCAAAGCTGTCCTTGCACCAGAACAGAATAGGACTAGCTGGCTTCCAAAACTCCTTCTGATTCTGCACCTGTGTAGGTCAAGGTCTGGTCAATTACTTCTGTCCTCCTGATTCACCGATTCAGCCCTTTTCTCTCCATTCCCACTACCCAGGCTCTGCTTCAGCCTAGCTGTGTCAAGCCTGACACCAACACACTGCTCTCACATCACTCCCCCTTACGAAAACCCTCCCTGGCTCCCCACTGCCTAAAAGCAAAATTTGTATTTTGACCTCAAATCTACCTCTCTCATCTGAACTCCCAAGACGTCACCACACTAATTCTCAACTCAAGCCCGTCTGGTCCTTTGAACACAACTAGCACATTCGCACCCCTACGCCTAACCTCATACCACCTGGAGCATGCCTCCCTCCCCGCAGAAGGACAGGGATGACCCATTTACTCCTTTGGATGACCATTTACTCCTCTGTCACGCAGCCTCCCCAGAGCAGCCCGTCCAGCCCACAGGACCTCAGCATTTCCCTGAGTCCCACTGGACCCTTACTCTCACTGCCTTCCGCTATGAATGATCCTTTCACACACACGGGATACAGCAACACCCAGGCTAAGACAAAGCAAAGGCCGTGATACAGGACAGGTCCAAGGCTCTAACATTTAAGGGCTGGGCAAATTCCTTCACCTTTCAAAACCTCAGATGGCTCATCTGTAAAATGGAAATAGTACCCCCTACCCCACAGGACTACTGTCAGGAGTAAATGAAACAGTGCGTGCACACTGCCAACACAACATCTGATATAGAGTATGGTCGTGTCAATGAAAGCACTTACCTGTATTGTGGTAAAATGGATCTAGGTTTTGCCTTTAGGTTAAGGGAACAAGGCACAGATCTGTGTCCCTCCAGCACCTAGCAGCACACTGTCGATGACGACTCTGAGTGACAAGTGTCTGGGCAAGTTGGACCCCAGGAGCATTTAGCTACCTGCTCGCCTCCCCCCTCACACACTTCATTTTATGCATGGGGAGACTGAGACCCAGGCAGGGCAAGTGACTCACTCAAGGCCACAGAACTATTAAGTGGCAGAGGCATGACTGAACTGGGCCATGACTATTTTCCTGCATCACATGTTGAAACCAGTTTGGGCCTTGGTTACCTCACTGGCAAAATGGGGATACTAATGCCCACCTCCCCAACTTGCTCTGGAAATACTGGGGATGGAAATAACCAGGTGTAAGAGGAGAAACTGTAACCACCAGCAGCCTGCAGGAACTGGGCCAGGCGGAGGCTGAGGAGATCTGGGAGCACGTACCCCACGGGCAACCACTGCTCAGCTCAGCTGATGCTGCCCCGCTGGCATCATCCTAGGGTGCCACATCTTCTGCTTCTTCCAACAGGAGACAGAAATCTAGATTTAAGTGCCACATCTCTCAGTGTTAAATGTTGGTAAGGGATTCAAATATAAAATACTGCAAGGCAAAAAATAAGAGAAGAGAAAAGAAGAGGGAAAAGAAAAAAGAAAAGAAAAGAAAGGAAAAGACAAGACGGCAAGGCAAACAAGCCCATGCAGGCTGCTCTCAGCTTAGAAGCCACCGCATTTGTGACCCAGTATCCAACAATGGAAAGGAGAGCAGTTTGAAAACCATCAAGTAGCACACTCATGTAGAGGAAGGACTGACCTTCAGGGACTGGTATAGCTCAGCTACCCAGGAAGCTGTCTTCAAATCCTCCCCCTGAGACCAGAGCTCCCTCCCCAGGTGACTTCATCCAGCCCCATAGCCCCTTGCTGGG
This sequence comes from Mirounga leonina, assembly GCF_011800145.1. Lineage (NCBI taxonomy): Eukaryota > Metazoa > Chordata > Mammalia > Carnivora > Phocidae > Mirounga > Mirounga leonina. Next base: position 31,481,863 of record NW_023270305.1, on the reverse strand, counting down.
TGCCAGGCATGCTACAACCACAGCTGACCTCATCCGGCCGCCAGTCTGCCAGCCCAGTGGCGGCAGCTCGGCTACCTAGGCACCCACGTCAGCCAGGGAATTTGCCCAGGCCCTGCAGGGAAACCACCTCCCCGGCCAGAGGCTCATGAAGCTGGATGAGCTGCCTCCGGGCAAGCGCGAGCCTCTGTCCCGCCTGAGAGGACACTGCGGGGCTGGCCTAGCCCAGGCTGACCTCAGAGTTTGGATCCCAGCCTCTCCTGAGATGAGGCGGGTGCAGGTGTGGTGAGCAGGCAGGCGGGGCCATGCGGGCCTGGACAGGAAACCCAGCAACTGGGCTAAACTGCTACCAGGGAAGGACAAAAGCATATCCAGCAGCTACTTACGTTGATTCTCTTGGGTTCGGGGGGGGGCCGAAGCCGCACTAACACCCCACCAGCCAATCCAGTGCTCCTCATCCCCACCTTTCTCCCCTCACAGGAATGGGAGGAGGCAGTTCCTGAAGGTCCTGTGTCTCTCCTCCTTAGTCTCTTGTCCAACAGCTCCTCATCATAACATCAAAGACCCTGTAGGGCTCCTGAGACTCTGGGGTGTTAGAAGGCCTACCTTGCTCTGAGCGGTTGACACTTCTAGGAGATGCAGAGGATGGGGGGGTGTGACCAACCAGGGAACCTACATGCCAGGAGGTTCCCCCCAATGCCACAAAGACAAAGAGAAGTCCATGATCATCCAGCCCCTCCAGGTAGAGCTGGGACCAGAATCTAGTCCCACCCAGGCCTGAGCCAGGTGGTGCTGCTGGCCACATCATGTTCGTCTGGATGCAGCTCCACTGCTAATTTGCTAGGGAACCTGGGACAGCCTACTTAGCTCTCCGGGTTTCAGTTTATCGTTTGGGAGAGAGATAGTAATGCTCATCCTGCATTAATGACACCACAGAGCCTTACAGGAAAACTGCTCTGATGGCAATGACTCCATTTTCCCTTGGGGTGGCCCAACGTTCAGCCCCCAGTAGCATGTCACTAAATACCAGGTGACTGAGCACACTTGCTGAATGAAGAAAGAACGGCTTGGCACAAGATCTGTCACATAGCAGGTGCTCAGTAGAGTCTTTTACATTATCGTCGAAACTAAACCTTGGTGGATATTTGCCTGTGTCCTTTCCCCAGCCCTCTGCAGCCCCTGTGCTTTGGAGAAGCTGACCATAGCCCCAGATCCAGAGTGAGTCTTGGCTGGTTTAAGCAAATCAGCACATCCTGTCCTCCAGCCACAGGGATTGGCTCAGGGACGGATGTGTGGCCAAAATCAGGAGAGCAAGAAGCTTGCTAGGAGTTTCTGGAGAAGAAACTTCCTTGTGTCCCACAGAAGATGCTCTCCTCTGCTGGACATCAGTGAGAAACTCAACCCCCCTGGAAGCTGCCAGCAATCATCTTGGGTCCATGAGGGGAGCCAGCTTTAACCATGGGTGCAGGGAAGAGACCAAGAGAACCTGCTACAAATCTTGTGCTACTGGATCAAGCCTCACTTGAAGTCAGTGCCATTCTAGACTTCAAGTTATATAAGCCAGCATGAGTTGTATGTTTCCTCTTAGAACCAAAAGAATTCTGATAGAACCTTCAAACTTCAAAAACGAAGAATTAAGAGGAGACCATCTAACAGTATCAGACAAGATGTTCTGACATACCCTCCCACTGAAAACAACTAAAAATTCTGGATTTAAATAAGTCGTAAATCTTTTTACCAAGTGGTCAAGTTTAGTATCACTAATTATGGGACAGTCTGACATTCTGTCCTCCTGACCGAAGGCGGGAGGTGGTGCACCTCACCATCTGCACGGTGTTTGACCTGAATCTCATCAAGAGGACAAGTCTGACAAATCCAGAACACTCTATATCTTCATAAAGTTGGGGGCGGAGGGTGGGGGGAGAAAACTGTTCTAGATCAGTCAAAAGACAAAATTGCCAAATTCAATGTGTGAACTTTAACTGGATCCAAAGAGTACCAAGAAAAAATACATAGAGGACTTTTAAAAATTGGGGTTAATTTGAGTACGGACCACATACATGTTGGATGATGCTGCAAAATTAGAGTTGATTTTCTTAGGTGTGGTAATGGTTTTTGCTTGTACAGAAGAGCCAGTCGTGCTCAAAGTTATGATCCACAGACTCCTGGGAGAACCCAGAACCCTTTCAGGGGGTTCCCAGGACCCGTGCAGAGGGTCCATGAGGTCCAGGCAGTTTTAATAATAATGCTAAGACATGGGCCTTTTTTACTGTGTTGAACTTACATCGATGGTACAAAGACAGTGAAGGTTAAAACTGCTATGGTACCTTTGCACCAATCAAGGCAGTGGCGCCCCAATCTCTACCGGCAGCCACCATGACAGACAGTAGGGAGAAAAATGCCCGCTTCACTTAAGAATGTCACTGATAATGCAGTAAAAATCATCAATTTTATTAAATCTTGACTCCTGAGTACAGGTATTTTTAGTATTCTATGACAAAATGAAAAGTACACAAAAAGTACTGTTGCATACCAAAGTATGACAATTGTCTTGAGGAAAAGCACACGTATCATTGAGTTGTGTGTTGAACGTCTAATTTTGTTCATGGAACCCCACTGCTGCTTGAATGACTGACAGACTATGGTTATTCAGACTTGGGTATCTGACAAGCATTTTCTAGAAAATAAATAACACGAGCTCATTATTTCAAGAAAAACAAATAGCGCTTGTTGCCAATGAAAAAATCTGAAATTCAAGCTAAAATTAGAATTTTGGAAAATTTGTATCCACCACCACACGCATCCCAACACTTAAAGACTTTTGTAATGAGCTTGATGGTGTTACTAATTAATGTGATTTTTGAATACCAAATAAATGGAATGTGTCATCATTTAGAGGTTCCACATTTAATTTGGTAAACCATGGGGCGCCTGGGTGGTTCAGTCATTAAGTGTCTGCCTTCGGCTCAGGTCATGATCCCAGGGTCCTGGGATCAAGCCCCACATTGGGCTCCCTGCTCCGCGGGAAGCCTGCTTCTCCCTCTCCCACTCCCCCTGCTTGTGTTCCCTCTCTCGCTGTGTCTCTCTCTGTTAAATAAATAAAATCTTAAAAAAAAAAAAAGAAAAAGAAAAGCACACAATCCATTGGTCAGTTTCCTATACCTCTAAGTCTTAAGTTTACTGTTTTGGGCACTTTCCTAATTAGTTAAATAGGAACAAAAGTGAAAATACATATTTAATTTGTCAAACTGATACTAGGATGAATGATAATGATATTAAGAATTTCTACTTTATAGGGGCGCCTGGGTGGCTCAGTCGTTAAGCGTCTGCCTTATGCTCAGGTCGTGATCCCAGGGTCCTGGGATCGAGCCCCGCATCGGGCTCCCTGCTCAGTGGGAAGCCTGCTTTTCCCTCTTCTACTCCCCCTGCTTGTGTTTGTTATTTTAAAAAATTAATTACTAGATACATATTTCAAAATGTCTCCATTTAAATTTTTAATATGGTAAATAGTGAAAAGTGTAAGCCACAGAAATTTTTTTGGGATCCTCAGTTTTTTCTGAGTGTAAAGGGGTCCTGAAACCAACAAGTTTGAGAACCACCAGTACAGGAGAATAATCTTGTCCTGAGTGACACGCTGAAGTAGTAGGGAATGAAGGAACATGATGGCTGCAGCTTACTTTCAGATGGTTAAGCAGGAGGGAAATACGTGTGTTTATGGAGAAAGAGATGCAGTGGGTATGCCAAGGTTGAAGTAACACAGGTATTCATTGTGTTGTTCTTCCACGTTTTCTATGGGTTTCCCAGTTTTTGAAATAAAAATGTAATGAATTTAAAGAATCTATTAAAACATATTGATATACTGTATCAATGTAAGGATGTCTTACAGGCCAAACACCAAATCAAATGAGTGCCCCAGAAAGGTAAATGAAGGGTACTTGCTGAACTAAGGCACTGAGCTTTAGATTATAAAAGCTGATAAAATCTCTATAAAATATAATTATGAAAAATCTAGATTATAGATTACAGAAGACAAACTCAAGGGCAACACTTGGAACTTCAGCCTGAATAAGAAAGCCTGGAGAGCTTATGAATACACAGATTCCCCTGCCCTGCCCTCAGGTATTCTCATTCAGTAGGTCTGAGGGGAGGAGGGGGCCTGAAAATGTACAGTTCAAATAAATCCCCAGATGAGGTGATGCTAGGATCCTCAGACCACAGTTTGAGTAACACTGTCTCAGGGTACCCCTCTATGAAGTCTGGACCCTGTTATGGACTGAACTGTGTCCCTGAAGAAGATATAAGGAAGCTCTGACCCCAGTGCCTGTGCATGGGACCTTACTTGGAAATAGTCTTTGCATCTGAAATCAAGTTGAGATCATCAGGGTCGGCCCCAATGCAAAATGACTAGTGTCCTTATAAGAAGAGGAAAAGGGACACACAGATAGGAAGAAAATCATGTGACAACTGAGGCAGAGGAAGGCCAAGGACTTCTAACAACCACCCAAAGCCAGGAGAAAGGCATGGAACAGATTCTCCCATGGAGCCCTCAGTGACAACATGGCCCTGACATCACACTGATGTCAGACTTCTAGCCTCTAGAACTGTGAAAGAATACATTTCTGTTGTTTTAAGCTATCCAGTTCGTGGTACTTTGGTATTCCCAGCAGCCCTGGGAAACAAACAGAAACCCCAAGGAAGCATACCTCAGTCAAAGGGTGAACCAGAGATGGCCTGCCACCATGCCTGAGCATACACAAAAGGAAAATGCCCATTGTTCAGTCATGATAGTAGACGGAGAGAAAACAGTACTTGCCCCTGGGAATCTGTAACCACAGCCCGCCCTCACCCATTTGCAGCAAATGCAAACCTCTGGAGGAACTTACCTTTAACCCAGGCCTCAAAGTATTCCTACAGATAAAGTCCCAAAGAATACAAGCTTATAGAAGAAAGAAAGAAAAAAGAAAGAGGGAGAGAGAGAGAGAGAAAGAAAGAGAGAAGAAAGAAAGAAAGAAAGAAAGAAAGAAAGAAAGAAAGAAAGAAAG
>NW_023270305.1:31431669-31476814 GCF_011800145.1 Mirounga leonina | reverse complement strand
AAGAAAGAAAGAAAGAAAGAAAGAAAGAAAGAAAGAAAGAAAGAAAGAAAGAAAGAAAGGCGGGTGCCTGGGTGTCTAAGTCGTTAAGCATCTGCCTTCAGCTCAGGTCACGATCCCGGGGTCCTTGGATTGAGCCCCGCATCATGCTCCCTGCTTCGCGGGAAGCCTGCTTCTCCCTCTCCCACTCCCCCTGCTTGTGTTCCCTCTCTCGCTGTGTCTCTCTCTGTCAAATAAATAAATAAAATCTTAAAAAAGAAAGAAAGAAAGAGAGGGAGGGAGGAGGGAAGGAGGGAGGGAAAGAAAGAAAGAAAGGTTGATTTTAAATTGGAAAACATACAATGCATACCTTGTACAATGTAGCCAACAGAAACAATAGATAGTTGAGTTAGACCTTCAAAAAGAATTTAGATGTTAGAATTATCAGATTCAGGATATAAAATAAATGTTTAAAGGAATAAACTTGAGTTTAAAAGATGGAAGGAACACAGACCATAAAACATGTCCAAACCATTCTGAAACAACTAAACAAAATTTTGAAAATACAATAACTGAAATTTTTTTTTAAAGATTTTATTTATTTATTTGAGAGAGAGAGAATGAGAGTGAGCACATGAGAGGAGGGAGGGTCAGAGGGAGAAGCAGACTCCCTGCCGAGCAGGGAGCCCGATGTGGGACTCCATCCAGGGACTCCAGGATCATGACCTGAGCCGAAGGCAGTCGCTTAACCAACTGAGCCACCCAGGCGCCCCAATAACTGAAATTTAACAAGCAATGGATGTTCAGCAGCTGAGGAGAAATGGCTGAGGAGACAGACATGAAGGGAGTTATTCATAATGCAACAATGACAGAAAAAGGAATCAGAAATAAGAAATGAAGAGATATGGTGACAGAGTAAGAATATCGAACTTATGTCTAATGAGTGCTAGAAGGAGAGGTCAAAAGTAATGGGATGCAGAAGCAATGTTAACGATAACTTGGGAAAATGTTTAAATGAAGTCCTCACCTAAAACTGATTGAAGAAAATAGAGAAGACCTATAACCATTAAAGAAATGGAATAACTAGTTTAAAATCTTCCTATATATAAAGCACCTAGCCCTGATGGTCTCACTGGCAAGTTATTCCAGAAAGAAATCTAATCTTACACAGACTATTGCAGAGCATAGAAAAAGAGGATACACCCTCCACTTCATTTATGAGGCTAGCATAATATTAATACCAAAACCAGACAAGGACAATATAGCCAATATCATTCACAAACATAACTTTAAAAAAAACTAAATATTAACAAATTGAATCCAGAATTATTCTAACAACACAAAAAATAAAAAACTGTGTGACTGAATTCAGTTTTTTCTGGAAGGCAAGGTTGGCTTAATGGCAAAAATAATTATTACAACTTGTCACTTAACAGATTAAGGGCCAGAAAAATATACTGCCATCTTAATGGAAGCATTAGAGAAAATAAAGTATCATTCATTATAAAAACTCTGAGCAAACTAGGAATAGAAAGAAACTTAGAGTGATAAAGTTTATTTCTGAAACTCCTACAGCAAGCACAATACTTTATGGGAGAATGTTGAAGCATTCCTTTTAAAATCAGGAACAAAAAAGCAAGTATGCCTGCCTTCACCACTTTTAGTCACCTTGCATTAGAGATTTTTACCATTACAGTAAGGGGTAGGGGGAAAAAAGGAATAATTTCTGGAAAGACACAACACTGTGCTATATTCTCAGATGACATGACTATTTATCTGGAGATCCCAAAAGAATCTACAGTTTAGCAAGCTTTCATTCTTCCAACAAATAGCTGGAAGATGAAAATTTTATTAAGATACTAAATATACTGGCATCAACAAATATCAAGTACCTGGGAATAAACCTAACAGATGACATACAAGACACAGCAAAACTCACAAAATTTTACCGAATATAATTAAATGAAGAGATAGATACCATGTTTATGGATCAGAACACTCACCTTAAGAACATCAACTTTCCATTGGCTCATACATTCAATGCTATTCCAGTCAAACACCCAACAGATTTTAGAGCAAGTGTGAGCGTGTGTGTCTGTGAAAACACATAATTCTAAGATAATTCTAAACCTGTATATGAAAGAAGAAAGTGCTAAGGCACTCTTGAAGGTGGGGGACTTGCCATTCCAGACATCAAGACTGGGGCCATTAAGACAGTGGTACTGTTGCAGAGCCAAACTATTCAATGGGACAGAAGAAAGAGCCCAGAAACAAACTCACACATCTACAGAAACTTAATGCATGACAAGGCTGGGCACTGCAGATCTGGAGAAAAAGGATGAACTTTATAATAAATGGTGCTTGGACAACATTTTGCTTATAAAAAAAAAAAGAAAAAATTCTGGCATCCTAAATCACATCATATACAAAAATCATCTCAAGATGGAGCAAGAAATTAAATGTGAATAGCAAAACAATGAAATGGCTAGGAGCAATGTAGGAGAATATCTTCATTATGTCAGGTAGGTAAGGTTTTCCTAGGACATAAGAAGTATAAACTATAAATGAAAAAATGGATAAATTCATTACATTAAAATTAAGAACTTCTGTTCATCAAAATACACCATAAAGAAAATGGAAAAATAAACCAAAGACTGGAAGAAGACATTTGTAACACATAAGTGACAGAGGATTAGGGTCCAGAATATTTAAAGAACTCCTACAAATTAATAAGGTAAGGATAAGAGAAAATTTGGCAAGACTTGAACAGGCCCTTCACAGGAGAGAGAACATGAATGGGCAATAAACATATGAAAAGATGTTCACTCTCATTAGTATTCAGGGAAATGCAAATTAAAACCATAATGAGATTCCATTTTGTACCCACCAGACTGGCAAAAATTCTAAAGTGTGACAATATTAAGTGACAGTAAAGTCTTGGTACAACTGAAATTATATATATGTTATATATATATAATTTCCTATAATTTATATATATATATATACATATGGCTGAAGGAAAACCATTTTGGAAAATAATTTATGAAGAACAAGATGTGGAGGGGCCTTGCCATGCCAGATATCAAGAATCTCTATAAAGTTATGATAATTAATACAGTGTGGTCCTGGTGCAGGGTCAGACAAATTGGTTAATGGGACACAACAAAGAGCCCAGAAAAAGACCTACACATCTAATGAAAATTTAATTTATGTTATTTGGGCAAGGGAAAAAAAGCCTATATCCTATGCTTCAGCCATTCTGTTCCTAAAGAAATTTGTGCACAGGTGTACCTGGAAACACATACAAGAAAGTTCATTGCAGAGCTCTTTACAAGAATGAAAGAGAAAAATAAAAATCTAGAAAGAACCCTAACATCCATCAACAGTGGCAGTATACTGACACAATGAAAGTAATGTTCTATTTCTTAAACAGGCACAGAGTAAAGGAGTGTTTACGGAATTGTTTTCCATTATACCCTCACCATTTATTTGCAGTCTTTTCTATTGCATTTTACAAATCAAGGAAAGTCTGGAAATGGAGACAAAATAAGATGTTAGAACCCTAAGTGTTCACCTTTCTTAGGTCTGTTTTTAGATGAACTTTCTTCAGCTTAGTGACAGCAGGACCAACAACAGCCCCCCCCCCACCACCACCAAATTTATCCAGGGCCTAGTCTCTAGAACCTATGAATGTTACCTTCTATGGCAAAAGAGACATGGCAGGTGTGGTGAAGTTAAGGATTTTGAGATGGGGAGAGGATCCTGGATTACCTAGGTGGGCCCTAGATGTAATCACAAGAGTCCTTGTAGGAGAGAGACAGAGGAGGATACGAAGACAGAGAGAAGGCTAAGTGATGACAGAAGCAGAGACTGGAGGGATGTGGTCATGAAGAATGCCAACAGCTACTAGAAGCTGGAAGAAGCAAGGAATGGATTTTCCCCTGGAGCTTCCAGAACTCCTGCCAACATCTGGATTTTAGCACCAGAAGGCTCATTTCAGAATTCAGGCCTCCAAAACTCTAAGAGACTTATTTCTGTTGTTTTGAGCCACCAAGTTTGTAGCTCTTACAGCAACAATTATAGACTAATATAGTGGGTGAAGATGCTCAACCTCACCCACCTGTTTATCCCAGACCATTTTCACTCAGTACATCCTCTCCTCTGCCTCTTCTCTCCCAACATTGGATGCCACAGTGTTCCCCAGGCAGACAGATGCAGCAGTGGGTCAATGCCTTCATATGTCAGATGAACCACTTCCCCTGCTGAAAGGGCTCCTCCTTACAATTTCCAACCAAAGCCAGAAAAGTCATTCACACGTGCCCACAAAAGACCCACTTGATGGAAAGAGTGCTGGCTGGGCAGGGGGTACATTTGAATCCAAGTCCAAGTTTCCCACTGACTAGCTATGTGACCTTACCAACTTCTCAAATATGGAACTGGAATCCATTCATCTTTATATTCCTGGTATCCAGAGTAGAGCTTGGCACAAAGCAAATGGTCCATAAATAGGCAGTGAATCAATGAATGAATCAATCAGTCAATCTCGTTCAAGGACAGAAGGTCTACCCACCGAAAAAGAGAATCTTTCCAATAACTCTTCTCTCTCTTCCTCTACCACTGTAAGGGAAAATATTAAAATCATAGTTTTAGAGTTGGGAGGTCTTAGGGTTGGAAGCCAAGAACTCGTTGCCTCACATTAGCACCAATTACTAGAAATCCTGTCCTTCTATCAAGCCAAATGTTTGTCTTCTAGTCACCACTGGCCCTAGTCTAACCCCTAGTAACAACATAAAACTAAGCACTTTCAGAAACTAAGACCTGGCCTCAAGTCTTGGCCTAGCCTATCAGGCTATGGACCTTGATAAATGACCTAACCCCTCCGGTCCTGTCTTCTTTCTCAATCAAACAAAAGCCTGAGATCTCTAAAATGCCTTCTAGCTCTAAGATGTAGTGTGGAAAACACTCCTCCCCTGGTGTTCAATCTCTCATCATTTTAAACTATCCACTGACTTTTTATTTCAATACTTTATTTTCTATTTTTTTATTTTATATTTTTTAAAGACTGTATTTATTTATTTGAGAGAGAGAGTGTGTGTGTGAGAGAGAGAGAGAGCATGAGCAGGGGCAGGGGAGAGAGGGAGAAGCAGACTCCCTGCTGAGCAGGGAGCCTGATGCGGGGGACTCAATCCCAGGACCCTGGGATCATGTCCTGAGCCGAAGGCAGACGCTTAACCAACTGAGCCACACAGGTGCCCTATTTTCTACTTTTAGAATTGCTTCTTTTCCAGTGGATCCATTCCTCTCCCTACTCAGCCCCAGGATCTGTTGTCTTCTTGTATTTTCAATTCTTTATTTTTTCACTTAGAAAGACTTATTCTAAGGACTCTAAGTAATAGTTATTGTAGATAAATAATATATATAATTAATATACGTGTGTTATTCATTTATTTATGTCTAAAGGGCTAAGCCTATTGCTGGTGGTGTTTAACTCCTGCTTAAGGGTGGCTGTTACTTCAGGCGTTTTGTAATTTTGGAGTGTGGATTCATGTTCTTTGAGCTAATTCTGTACGATGTGTATTGAAGGCCCTTAGAGAGACTGGATTAATTTCTGCAAGATAAACCAGGAGTAATCCTGGCCCAGGACCAATTTTCATGTTAATCTCTCAGCCATGGGTATTCAGACCATGAAGGATGAAATCATTTAGACCCCAAACCCATATGAGGACAGGTCCATGGATGGTTTCAAAGTCCCAAGGGAGACTTTTTTTTTCCCCCACCAAGAACACAGGGCAAGACAGATAAGCTTCGGTGTCATTTCCTTATGCTTGTAGGTCTATCCTTCTACTCAGGACTACACTGCAGAATAGTGCTTCAACTCTCAGCTATATGCAAGTGTTCAGCTCTGACTTATCATCTCCACAGGCCCAAGGGACCCTCTTTTCGCTATGCAGATATTAAATCCAAACTAGGCCAATCCTCTCGCTTGGTATATTAAAGATGGCTGCAAATTATTTGCTATCCCTCCCACTGAGAAGTGGAGTCTAATCTGCCTCCCTTCAAATCTAGGTTGGCCTTAGTATTCACTTGGCCAATAGAATGTAGAAGTGTCATCCTGGGACTTCTGAGACCAGGTCATAACAAGTCCTAGGGTTTCTACTGATGCTTCTTGGACATTCACTCTTGGCGTCCTGAGCCACCACATAAGAAACTGGACTGTCTTCAGGCCTCCATGCTGGAAAAATCACACAGGAAGACCACATGAAGAGGCCTTGGAACACATGAAAAGAAAGAAATGTCCAGTCTGCCACTGCCATTTGCACCATCCCAGTGAAGACCCAGACATCATGGAGTGGAGATGAGTTCTGTATCCTGCATCTTGTCCAAACTCCTGACCCACAGAGCCAGGGGAGATGATAACAAAATGGCTGCTGATTTCAGCTACATTTCAGGATAATCCATTAAGCACCTGCTCCAGGACTAGTTTACAGCCTTGCAAAATGATACCCTCTCTGTTCTGTCTTCTGGCAAATTCCCTTACTGAAAAGCTCAACTATGCTATGGAGGGAATCACTTATATTTTATCCAGAACTTTTAGAAATTTTTATATTTTTAAAAATATTTTATTTATTTGCCAGAGAGAGAGAGGGAGAGCATAAGCAGAGAGAGCTGCAAGCAGAGGGAGAAGCAGGCTCCCCACCGAGCAAGGAGCCCGATGCAGGACTCGATCCCAGGACCCCAGGATCACAACCCAAGCCAAAGGCAGACGCTTAATCGACTGCGCCACTCAGGCATCCCTAGGAATTTTTAAATTTAGTTTTATGAGAGGACTTCCAGACCACTGTTTTTCATACTGCTAGAAACAGAAATCAAATCTTTCATTCTACAGATGAGAAAACTGAGGCTTAGAGGGGTCACAAATCAAGGTTCTACGAACGTAGGTTTAAAAAAGAATCTTCTCATCCCAAAGGGAATACTGAGTCATCATTCATTTAACAAATATAACACCTAGTGTGAGCATGGTACTACTTTAGGCACCAGGAAAACAGCTGTGAACAAGGTGAAAGTCTCAAAAGTCATGGAGATCAAATTCTATGTGAGGAGACGGACCATAAGCCAGTAAACAAATGAATTAAAAGCATAATTTCAGGGAGTGGGAAGGGGATAGAGTGGAATGTGAGATGTATTTTGGAGAAGACAGAAAAAGCATTTCCTAGAGAGGTGATATTTGAGCAGAGACCTAAACGGAAAGAGGGTGATGACCATGGACCATCTAGAGGAGTGTGTCCTGGGCAGGAGGAAGATCAAGTACAAAGGTCCTTGAGTGAGACAAGCCTGCCATCTTCCAGGAATCGTAGGGAAGCTGGAGCTGAGTGTGGGGAGACCAGTACAGGGTGAGTTCAGGGCAGTGGGCAGGGGCCAGGCCTTGCTGAATCTCATGAAGAATGGTAAGGAATCTGAATTTTATTATTAACATCATGGGAATTCTTTGGACAATTTTTAAATGGCAGGGGAAAGTTATGACCTGCCTTATATTTGAAACAAACCATTGGAGGGACAGGAGTAGAAGCAGGGAAAACAATTAAGAGGGTTTTGAAATGGTCTGGGAGAGCAATAATGGGGTTGGAACATGATGGTGGCAGTGGAGGTAGGAGTCAGTTGGATGGGGGAATATTCTGAAGAGAGAGCCAAGAGGACTTCCTGATAAAACTGGATTCCACAGCACATAGGGCCTGGTCTGAAGAGGTTACAGATCCTGCTGGATCCTTGCAACTTCCTCAAGAGGGACACAGGGGGACCACTGGTTCTTGGCCTCTTCTGCTCATGAGAAAAGTCCCTGAGTGTTCCTGAAAATCCACTGTAAGTCCCCAGCATCAGCTGACTGTGTTTACCATGCCTCTCTCTCAAGATGGGCTGTATCCCATTCTCCTCTGAGTAGCATGATCCGCTCAGCATAATATCACATCTGACAGGCATTGTCTTGGCAGTCTAAACCTCAAGTCGGGCAAAACTAAATTTTACACAGATCACAATTAGGCAGCCCATCTGTGAAAGGTTTGTGGTTGGGTACTTGGTTGGGCGAGGCCAATGATGCCATCCAGAACTCATAAAAAGTCAGGGTTGTGACCTCTCAGAACCAGGAAGGATGAATCACAGTCCAGCACAAATGGCTCATTTGAGGTTGAATTCTGGATCTACAGCCAATGACGGGAACCTTAGACGAGTCAATTTCTTTTCATTTCACAGGGGAGATGATGATATCTGACTCAGCACTTCCTGAGCTTCATGGGAATCTTATTAAGATGAAGATTCACGAGGTCTTGGTGGGACCTGGGATTCTGCATTCTTAACTAGCTCCCAGGGATGCCAATGCTGTTGGTACACAGACTACTCTTTGAGTAGCCAGGTCCTAACTCACTCACTGGCACCTACTACACATGAAGAGCTGTGAGGGAGACAAAGAAAGAGAGGTGACCCTTAAGGAGAGGCAAATGCACAAACCAATATCTCCTCTCCGTTTACCTCTGCAAATTCTCCCCTTTTGCCAACAGGTCTTCTCCATATGCCAGGGGGTTTAGCCAACAACAGCCCCACCTTCACGTCTTTCCAGCTCTGGACCCTATAGGCAAGGATGTTTTCTTTTAGCTCCAAATCAACAAGCTCTGGGGAAAGACCTGGTGGCTCAGTTTAGGTCACATACCCACCTCTGGACCAATCTCTGTGCCCAGGGAAATGTGTAGCTAGGCCTCAGTCACGTGTCCACCCCTGTGGCTGAGTGGAGGGAAGTAGGATGGGGTATGTTGCCAAGAAGGGAAGGGAAACTCATTTTGAAGCCCAGAGGATCATCCATAGACCCTACAAGGAGGCAGAAAGGATGTGAATGCGTAAGCACACAAGAGAAGGCCAGGGTAGAATTTAACTGAGCTATGACTGGTGAAAGGCAAAGAAAAAAAGGGAAAATGTGCTATATGAGTGATGGTCCTAAGAGGAAAGAGGCAGATAAGAGAGCCGCCAGGCTGGACAGCCCCTATACTGGCAAGAAGGAGACACCTTTGGTCTAGAACTTCCAGTGACTGACAAGGCCTAATGGAGGTGGGATGTTAGGCGGGGATGTGAACTTAGGTAAAGAACACAGCTCTCTGTTTACTAACTGAGGGCAGTGTATAAAATTCTGATGGTGGGATTCTCGGATCAGGAATGGGCTAATGAACCAACAGGTGTGCCCCCATTGTCCTCTTCCCTGCATGAAACATTCATAGGACTCCTACCCCATGGAGTCCAACCCAGAATCCTACTTGTCAAGATAGTGTCCCAGGCAGCCTCCTATCAATCATGACATGAAACTCACTTGCAATGCCTGGTCTAGGTACGCGTGCCATGCTTGAAGGCCTGCACCAGATTACCTGTCAAGATTCCTTCAGACAGGGGCGCCTGGGTGGCTCAGATGGTTGAGCATCTGCCTTCGGCTCAGGTTGTGATCCCAGGGTCCTGGGGTCGAGTCCCGCATCGGGCTCCCTGCTGGGTGGGGAGCCTGCTTCTCCCTCTGCCTCTGCCTCTCTATCTCTCTCTGACTCTCATGAATAAATAAATAAAATATTTAAAAAAAAAAAAAAAGATTCCTTCAGACACCCCTACTGGGTGCCAAATACTTGGTCCTTTATCTATGCTTCCTTTTTTTCTGTAATCCCAGAAAAGGCCCTGGGTGTGACTAAAGAAAACCCAAGGGGAAAACAATGTGCTTCTGTGTGAAGACAGATGAGATTTGAAATTTCAAAACAAACATATAGAACTATCCATCTTCCAATCCATTGGGGCCAATCCACCCAAGGCCCAGAAGTGAGAGGAAAACGTCCTCATAGCCCAGATGCACAGCCCCTGGGCTCTTGCTGGTTCTTGGAAAAATTCTCACAGACATCAAGAATCCTGGCAACCAGCTGGGCATGTGCGTGGCTCATCCTGGACAATGAAAATCCAAACGTGCCATGCGCTGCGACTCTTGTCTTCCCCCGGCCTCTGGAACCTCCTTGGAAAACACACACACACACACACACACAAAATACAAAACGGCAGCCTCACTAGGTGGCCACTGAGGGCCTGACTCCCTCTTCTGTCATTCTTCCCAGGGCTTTTCCTCCTCCAAATAATACATGCTCCAAAAAAGATAGCTCACTTCAGAAGGAAGGGGAAACTGAGCCAGTATTAACCAGGTAAGACCCTCGCTTGTGAGCTAACCTTCAAAGAAGACACAGTGGGGAACAGGGCACAGAAGCGACTTCCCAGCAGGCAGGCAGGATTCATAAACAAAGACCAAGGCAGCAGAACAGCGAAATCGAAGCTGGTATTTTTCACTTCTTGAGGATATTCCTCTTGTTTATAAATAAACATGGTGCATGTGGGCCAGCTGGGGGAGGAGGGGACAAGGAAGGGGTCTAGAGCTGCGCCAGGACCTCCAACGTGATGCTGGACCACAGCTTTGTCTCACAGGCCAGGAGCAGGGCCCCAGGGTGAGAGCAGGTATCCTGAGGACTGTAACAGTGGGTCAGTCCAGTGCTGGGATCAGATCTCAAATCCTCTGACGTCCAGCTCAACATTTTCCCTCTCAGTATTCAACTGATTTACCCAGCTCCTACCCTCTACCATACCAGAGTGCCAGGAAATAAATCCTCAGCCAACCTAAACCTCCAATTAATGGGATCATTTTTCTGCATTCCACCTTTTAAAAGCAAGCCCCAAAGAAAGGCAAGCCCATGTTTAAGGATGTATGGCCTTTTCATTTATTTTCATTTGTTTTGCAATAGTTAGAGAATATCTTGAGGACAACTCACACTCTTTCCAGTCCTCTCTATTCGTACATCCTTGACTGGGACAAATAGACTTTTTGCTCCAAATCACAGTCCTGGGACAGAGCCAGATCTGCAGCCATTAAACTAAGACTCTGTCTTAAACATTAGACTGGACCTTCTAAAAACTAACATTTTTTAAAAGATGTGCACTGTGGAAATAAGGGTTTCTTCTGTATAGCTTTTAGTTATTTGGAGAATTTTTAAAAATTAGAACGCTCTTTTCCCCACACAATGAACTGGAGTTTTGGCCTAATAACCAAAGGGGAAGCTCTGGATTCATTTAGCCAACATTCTGGGCCTCAGCCAAAATTCTGTCCAAAGACAATGAGGCAACACCTGCTCCTTGGAATAAATGCTTCAAGATAGTGCATTCTCCCAAGAAGGCAGAGAGCAACCTCTGTGTGAATCTTCCAGGGCACATAAACATTCTCTCCCCAGTTTAAAATTCACTGGTGCCTAAGACTTGAGTTCTTTGTAAAGGAAACAAAGTATTGTAAAGGAGGCAAGCAGGCCAGTCATAAAGGAGCCCCTGTGTTCCATGCAGATATCAACTAGGTTCTAACAAAGCCAACCTTGCCACTACACTGAATATTTCGTCTTTAATTCTTCCTAGGCTGAGCCAATGGAGTTAGGAGGAAGACAACTAGCAAAAAAGCAGCATCTCCAATTGGTTCTCACTCCAAGAGCTTTGCCCAGTGGGCGTAAGCCTGTCCTGACGCCCACTAACCTTCATGCCCAGGGGATAACACTGCCTGGCTCCCCTGCTTATCCCAGGGCCTCTGAGCTCCTTCCACATAACCAGCCTTAACTGAGTGCACTCAACGTGCCAGGTACTTCAAAAAAGAGGCTTGGGAGCAGACGAGGGGTCAGAGAGGGAAATAAGCCATGGTTACTGTCCTAAAAACACTCAGAGCCAATGGCAAGACACATATCTACAAGCACCATCCGGCTGTGCCTGGACACCATCAGCTTGTCTTGAGGCCTCTGGTTGGAAGGAAGACACTCCCTCTCCATTCTCAGAACACAGTGATAGGTCTTCCTTAAATGTTCTTTGATGTCACAGAGGCTTACAAAGCCTTGAAAAAGCTTCTTATAGGAAACGGGACTGGTGGACAAAATCCCAGGATGTCATAGCAGAGGTCTTGGGAGATCAATTTCAGACAACTGTCAAGGACAGGCAGAGGTGGAAAGGGCATTGGACCAAAAATCCAGAGCCTGTTTTCTTCACCAGCTTACCCTGTGTCCTTGGGCAAGGCACACTCCCTCTGCAGTTTTATAGATGAGAGGGGAGAACTGACGAGTGGTTTTTATTAGGGCTAAAACCCATATATTTCCCAAATTATTTTTCATTTAGAACCCAAATACACAAACCAAACAAAGGGGGAGTTACTCCCATTGATCAGGGCTGGGAGCCCAGAGCCTACCCACTCAGGCTGGATGAAAAACACAGGAGTAGATTAAGTCTGAGAGCCCCTTCCAGACCTGGTAGTGGAAGATGCTCTGCAATTTATGTATCACATGTTCTTGAAATCTTTGTAACGGCAACATGAGGTTAACTAGCTCCTGAACTAGGATCTCTTGTGAACTGGGAACTGTTGGCAAGAGGCAGACCTGGGATTTGAACCAAGGGTTTTCTGACTCCAAATTCAGTATTCCCACTCCTTACTAAGAGGTATATGGATATTTGGGCTGAATCAACAAATTCCTTGAATTGGAAATATAAATGTATGTGCATATATGCATAGGAAAAACATCTTGAAGAATATACCTCTTGAAATTACCATTAGCTATCTGTTTGGTAATAATGTGGATGATTTTCAATCTATTTATCTGTACTTTCTGATTTTCCTATAATGAGCAGGTTATTATTTATGTGAAACCGGTACTGCTTATTAAATCAGTTTTTAATAATTGACAACTGACACTTCCATGTTGGGTTTCTAAAAAGACAGTGATCAGGGGATAGGTGGTGTCTCTGACCTTTTGGAGTTGATAGTGGAAATAACAACTCCAAATCCCACAAATTCTCCCTTGGGGCGGAAGGTCCTGGGCTGACCTGAGGGGCAATTCTGGTCATTTATGTTCTCTGAAGCTTCACTTCGGGGGAGCGTGGTTTTAAAAAGTAACAGCAACACTGAGACCCCTCCCAAACATATGCCTCTTTCTCCAACCCCCTCAGCTGCCTTGTGCAGTATGGGAGGGGGATTCTAATAAAATTAAAGATGGTCACATGGACCCCAGACTCAAAGCCCTCACTCTCCAGTGGGCCAGCCCCAGCCCAGGAGGACCTCTAGAAAATGAGCTCTGCAGCCAGGCCAATGAGAGTCTTGGGCCACACCCTGAGGGCCCTCCAGAAGCCACTGCCAAATATGAAGATCACACATTAGCTCAAGAGAGAAAATACCACTCTGAAGGCAAGACAGGCTTCGGTCAGGCATGAGGTGGGGCAAGGCGTTCCAGTAGCTTCCCTATATTATTCATGCCAGCTCTGCCCTCAGAAATCTTCTAAATATTTAACATACCACCAGGAGGTACAGCACAAACCCCCAGCAGTCCGCAACAGCTGTGGAGAGGCCTGCATGGAATGAAGAATGGGGGGCCAAGAGGCACATCCACTCTGGCTTTGGGAAGAAAGCCCAGAATGGTGGCGGGGATACAAAGCTGAGAATGACTTCAGAAGGCTGCGTCTGGCTGCTTCTTTGAAAATCAGTAAAGAAGGGCAGGAGATAAGAGATGTTTCACAACACTGGGAGTGATAGCGCACAATCAACCAGAGTCCGGAGCCCCTCTTTCCCAGACAAAGAAAAAGCCCGAGGTGCACCTCCCACCCTCTCTCTCCAGGCCAATTTCAGCCCTGGCTCTCCCTGAGCAGGTGGCAAATTTGTCCTGACTCAGGCAAAAATGGTTAGGGAAGGAGAGGAACTGCAACAGCCATGTGTATCCCCAAAGGGAAATAAATCCACGAGGGAAGGAGCTCTTCAAATGTCTACTCAGCTCTGGGGCTTGACAGAGAAAAACGCCCCCCACACCCACCCCCAATGACTTCACGCAGGCCTCACCCCAGATGACTCTGCGCTCTCCTGCAAGGCCTGGGGGGTGTCATTGCCACCACCCAAGCGGCTGTCTGTCACTTCGAAATTTCCCGTGAATTCCTGGAGATGCCCGCCCCTATCTCTCCCTCAAACCCCGGCCAAAGGAATCAGACATGGGGTCCGCGAGGCGTCTACCCCAAGATTCATACACGTCCCGCTATGTTCTACTTGGCTTTACCGCTGTCAGAGAAACCTAAAAAGGAGTATTCTTGCAATCCCATTAGGAGCCCCGCCTTCATCTCTCCACCCTTCTCCGCGCCGACCCCTCCAGGCAGCGCCCCAGGCTCGTCTGGGCTCTGTCATTTTCACCCGACAAAAGCGTGGCGGCGCGGCGACGGGAGACCCCGCCAGCATTTCTCCCAAAGGAGACAGACGCGTGTCCCCGCGGCGCGCCCATTCGGGGCCTCTGCAAATCCCCCCCACCCGGGGAACAAAAGCGGCCGGGGCGCTGCGGGTCGCAGCCCCCAACGCAGCCCCCCGTGCGCCCCGGGCCTCGCCGCCCAGCCCGCAGGTCCCCGGCCCCAGGGCAGCAGCCGCGTCCTGTGTCGCCCGCTTGCAGGCGTCCTCGGCAGCTACTGTACCTGCTAAATTTAGCGGCCGCCGGGTATTAATAGCCGGAGCGAACCGGGCCGGGCGCTGCAGGGGCGCGCGCAGCCCGGGGGCCAGGGGCGGAGAAGGAGGGGAAGGAAGGGGCGCGGGGAAGGCCACTTACACCACCAGCCTGGAGATGATCCATGACACCATGGGGGGGGGGGGGGCGGGCGCGGCCGGGGCAGCGCGGCGCGGTTCGGCTGCGGGCGGCGCGGGCGGCTGCGGCGCTCCGGGCACGTCCGTCCGCGCACGGCCGCCGCCGCCACCAGACTGAGCGCGCCCGCCGCCCTGCCCGGCGCTCGCGCGTCAGCGCAGCCGCGGCACGTTCCGGAGGCGGCGGCGGCGGCGGCGGCCCCAGCCCCCCGGGGCTCGGCGGGCCCGCGGCGATTGGGCGGTGAGCGGATCGGGCATCCGCGGGACCCGCCCCGGCCCCATCGCCCCAGCCCGCGGCTGAATTCGGGCGGTTCCTCCGCGCTCGCTGGTGCACCCGCCGCTCAAATGGAACCCTGAGGTGGCCCCGTTGGCGGGGCAGAGACCCGGGTGCCGCCCCACCCAGTGTTACGGTGGGGAAACCAAGGCCTGCACCTGGACCTTGGGAATCTATCTACACCTGTTCTGGTTGGGGATGCGGTCATCCCTCACTTGGACACTGCGGCTAGCCTCCTCAGGGACCACTGACCTGTATTCAGGCCTGGCCCCTCCAATCTGTCCCCCACAAGGCATTATGTGCATAAGAAACAAATCTGGCCATGTGTCTCCCCTAATTAAAATACTAAAGAGTTTCTACATAATCTGGTCCCTGCTTGCAAACTCATTGCCACCACCATTCCCCAAATAGCCATCTAGCTCTTTCCAACTGAGGCATTTCGGATTTATGTATGTGCTGTTCCCTCTCTCCTGTTCATACACTCCATGCCTCACCTCCTTCTTCAAGGCTCAGATAAAAGGTTATTTCCTGAGGAAGGCCTTTCCTAGGGGGCTGCTCCAGCATTTCTGTGTGGAATTGGCTCAGGGGTTCAGTCTGGCCAGGAAGGAGTAAGAAGCTGCCACGGCACAGCACCAGGGCCCTGCTTTCGGTGCCATAAGCAAAAGGGAAACACACTTCCGTACATATTTTTAAAATTACATTAAATATTATTTATCTTGATAACTGCATTTTATGGCACCCCCTTAAATTTTGCCCCTAAGGCAAATGCCTCACTTTCCTCACCCTGGTCCTGGCCCTTATTATATAAGTTCTGATACATTATTCCCTTATGCTTGGAAAACCTTTGTCCACTGTTCCTCTGTTCTGCTTCTGCCTTTCTCGCCCCCCTCCATGGTGCTCTCCTGAGCACTATTCCCCTTTAGTGATGCTCGTGTCATGTATAATTCAGTGTCAGATGGGAGAGGCACCAGAGAGAGCTGGCTTGAAGCTTCCTTTAAAGGAGCCCTGCCCAACATGACTTGCTTCCCAGCAGAAGCAAGGAGACCTCAGACCTGGACAGAAAGAGGCTGGAAATGTACTAGCAGTGTGTGTGTGTGTGTGTGTGTGAGAGAGAGAGAGAGAGAGAGACAGACAGACAGACAGACAGAGACAGAGAGAGACAGAGACAGAGATGCAGGAAGAAGAAAGACCTTGCCCACACAATAAGGGGACTGAGGTGAGACATCTATGACAAGGGGTCTCCAAAGGACCTATAAAATACCTGTAATTAGCTTAGTTTAGTTGTTGTTGTTTAATGCTGTCTTGACCCAGTTTTGAGGCCCCGGCTAGAAGCTGGTCAGTTCCCCCTTCTTGTGCAGCCCATTAAGTCCACACCCCCAACCACCTCCTTATCAGGCTCTCACACTTCAGGCCTAATCGCTCTAGGGTCAGGTACCAAACAACAAGAGACAGCTCCTTTGCCCTAGAGCCCGCTGAAATGATTCAAAGAAGCCAGTGCTAAACCTGCTTGTTCTGCCTTGCTCTTTCCTTCCTGCAGAAACCACAGTTCCCTCTCTCCCTCTGCCTTATAACATACTCCAGGGTTTACGCCCTGCATGGCATGCTGTGTGTCCAGGGAACTTTGAGTGTAACAAAACTGTACAACTTTCTGGTTTCTCTCTCTTGATCTGTGTCTAACCTCACCATGCCTTACCCAAGCTAACACGGTTAAAACAATACCCCACAAGAAAAAGCTGGGAATACCTACTAGGTAGATCAGGATAGCACTAAGAAAATAGGACCTTCCTGAGAACTCCCCTCCTCTCCATCCATGCCCTTTAGCTCCCTGGAGAGGTCAGAATATGCTGTTAGCAATCTTGGGGAGTGGAATATTATGGTTCAAAGACATCCTTTTGGTGGAAAAACAAGAGAATCTCTCCATATACTGTTTTTGTCCTGGAGCATGTCCCCTATTCCTATAAATGGAATTCTCCTATAAATGGAATTTTACTGTTACACACAACTGGACAGTTTAATTCATGAAATGAGATCATTCATAGGATTAAAATATCTGGAGGTCTCTCTGTTGTCTGAAGAAGACCAAAAAAGTAATGGGCAAACCCCATAATTCAGTCAAGGTTTGGGAAAAAATGTTCCACACAGCAAATTTCAGCAGGCAGAGGAGGGGAAAGATTGCAGAGAGAAGAGAGTTGCATTTTTACTTCATTTTATCTCAGGGCAACTGTTACATATATTACATCTCTCCACCCTAGACCCCCTCCAGTTTGTCCTTGACCCTGGAAAACTTGAGGCCAGGGAATGGACACAGCCTTCTCGACAACAGAACTCTTACAGCCTTATCAGTTGTTTCACTTTATGTTCTTTTTCACATGAACTGCTGTTATGATGGATGCTTATTTTCTGTGTTTGCCCCCACACCCTTCCCCTTTCTTCTGAGAAGGCCTCTCCATTTTGTATTGGAGAATGATTCTTCCCACACTCCAGTCTTTAAAAATGTCATTTTCTTACGTGTCCTTACTACTTCGATTGGCTCATGGGTGATCACTGAACATAAACTGGGCCAAAGTTCCTCCCCAGGATTTTTAAAGTTGAAACAGGAAAAAGAGACTCCACTGTCATCCATGAAGCATTAACTGCTATGGGAATGGTCCTTATATTTTAAACAACTAGAAAACTAGAAAAAAATATACCAAGCAACTGTTGTGAGCATTGGACAACAGGCAGCCCAGGATTGTGACAGCTATGAAAAGGAAACTAACCTAGGTGAGCCCTATAAATGGTTCCAGTTGTTTGCTGTTTCAGTGCAGTTTCCAGGTATTACTGCATGAGGGGGAACCTGAACAGAGCCCAGAAATCTCAAAGAGTTCAGAAGACAGAGATCAGTGTTCAGAAACGCTGGAGCAGCTAGAATTTGGGGAGCAGAGGACCAGAGAGGAGGGAGCTGCAGAAAGAGAGAGAGAGAGAGATCCAGAGATGTGCAGAGGGAGCCCCTCAAGTCTTTAGCTGAATATTGTTCAGAGCATGCATGGGTGAAATTGCAGGAGGCCAGGGGAAGAACCACCAAAAAGCAGTGTGCCAAATAATTCCTGGAGCTCACACAGAGCTGGGAATATTTTATCTTCACACAAGCCAAAATGGAGAGACCTCTTAATACATGAAACACTGGCTAGAGCTCTCAAGAGGAGACTAAGTATTAGGGGAAAATTAGCTCTAGACTAAAAACTGAGTTGGACTTTCCTTAACACAGATTAAAAGCAAGAGCCAAAAAGATCAAATTTATCCTAAGTAACTTAACTGTGCTCCAGAAAAACAAATAAACAGTTCAACATTATTTAAAGAAAAACAGAAAAATCCAATACTCAGTATGGTAAAATGTATAATGTCCAACATGCAAACAAAAATTATCAGGCATGAAAAAGAACATGACTGGGGCACTTGGGTGTCTCAGTTGGTTAAGTGTCTGCCTTCGGCTCAGGTCATGATCTTGGGGTCCTGGGATCCAGCCCCTGTCTGGCTCCCTGCTCATCGGGGAGTCTGCTTCTCCCTCTCCCTCTGCCCTGCCCCCGACTTGTGCTCTCTCTCTCTCAAATAAATAAATAAAATCTTAAAGAAAAATGAAAAAATGAGAAAAAGAACATGATTCATAAGCAGGAGAAAGAAGATTGATAGAAACAGACCAAGAAATGACAGAAATGATGGAATTAGCCAAGATCTTAAAATATATAATATTTGAACAGACATTTCACCAAAGAAAATACACAAATGACATAAAAAAAAAAAAAGACATGAAAAGATGCTCAACATCATTAGGGAAATACAACTTGAATGAGATACCACTACCCATCTACAACAATGGCTAAAATTAAAGACTGACCTTACTCAGTCATGATGAGGATGAGGAACAACTAAAACTCTCATACATTGCCAAGGGAATGTGAAATGGTTTTTCCAAAATGGTTTGGCAGTTTCTTTTAAAGTTAAACATATACTTTATATATGACTCAGAAATACCACTTTTTATTCAGCCAAGAGTATTGCATACACATCTCCATACAAAGACTTGTTCATTGTAGCTTTATTTATAATTCACACTCATACTTAATTTTGCATGTATAGTTTTGAGGACCCAGCTCCCAAAAGTTTCAGGCCTGAATATGCCCCCGCATGTTTTATTGTATTTAATTTGCATTCCCTACTGTGGACAGTGAGATTGAATTTTATCTGTTAGTCAGCTATTTATGTTTCTTCTTTTGAGAATTGCCTTTTCTTATTCCTTACCATTTTTCTATTGGAGTGCTTTTGCCATTTTCTTACCGGTTTCCAAAAGTTCTTTAATAAGGTTACCAACCTCTTATGTGTCACGTATGCTAGAATTTTCCCACTCTGCCAGTTGCCTTTTAAATCTATTGTATTTTTGACGAGCATAATTTTTAATATATATTCATTTATATTTTATGCTAATACAGCAATTAATCTTTATCTCTAATGCAGAAACTTGATATTTATCTTTGTTCTATTTTGTCTTTTTTACTTGGGGCAAGAGTTTCAGTCAAATCAAATTATTTTTAATCTGATTATCGGTATTATTAAATATTATTCCTAGTGTATCTATTAGATTGTTTTCAGCTGCAAGTAGAACACCCAACCAAACAATAGGAGTCCATTTTTCTCACATAACAAGAAGCATGGCAGAGGTTGGGGGTTTAACAGCTCAGGGACATCAGAGCCTTAGGTCAGCCCCTCTGCAATACACTTGGCCTTTCTTCCATGGCTAGGAGAGGGCTGCAACAGCACCAAGTAATATACGTTCATGCAAACATGTCCAAAGGCCTCTCACATTTTTAATAAGGAGGAAATATTTCCGAGAAGCAGCCCTCCCTACCCCAACCCTGAATTCCCCTTACGTTTCAGAGGCCAGAACAGGGCCAAATGGTCACTCCATCCAATCCCTGGCAAAAGGGGAATGAATGTACTCTGCTTTGACTCATTCATGATTTTTTTCTCAAGAGCTCAGCCATCTTCCTTGAACACCTTGCTATCTGACATTGAACAAAATTGGGGTTGAGATAGGCAGAAAGAATGGTGAACTGGCAGTTGGGTGGGCAACCAACAATGTCTTATCTACAAGATTGATAAGATCACTGTAATAGCTTGCTTGAGCTGCCATAACAAATTACCATAGACTAGATGGCTTAAAACAATAAAAATTTACTCTCTCATAGTTATGGAAGCTGCAAGTCCAAAACCAGGGTGTTTGCAAGGCCATACACCTTCTAAAGACTCCAGGGTACAATCCTCCCTTACTTCTTCCTACCTCCTGATGGCTGCTGGCAGTCTTTGGTATTCCTTGGCTTGTAACTGTATCATTCCAATTTCTGCCTCTATCTTCATGTGATCATCTTCCCTTTATGACTGTCTGTTTATCTTCACATGGCCATTTTATAAGGAAATCAGTTATTGAATTTAGGGCCCACCCTGATGTAGTATGACCTCATTTTAACTTAACTAATTATATCTGCAAAGACCCTATTTTCAAATCAGGTCACATTCTTCGGAACTGAGGGTTAGAACTTCAAAACATCTTTTGGGGGAACACAATTCAAACCCCAACAATCACCACTGATACCTATATCCAAATCTCTGATGCAGTGCTGAGAGAACAAAGCCTAGGACAGACCTCAGCACACACTGCCAGTGGCCTCAGCTGTAACAGTCAGGTACCCTACTGCACATTATGGCAGTCTTAATAACTCATGTTCTAAAAACTCTCCCTGCTTTCCTGAAAGAAGCTCTGTTATTGCCAGTCTTCCAGCCTCCAGCCTTTCCTGGAGCCCACTCCAGAGCATTTGACTCATCCATGTGTTACTTAGCTTAGTTCCTATCAACTTCTCACCCAGTGGCAATTCTGAAACTTCCTTGAAATAATCCCACTTTGTCTGTCAATTCATACCTCCAGGTTCAGAAAACAATTAAGAAGCTACACCAAAGTAACTTCTTTAAGGGCTACTGGCAGCTTTAGAGAGAAGAAAGGAAGGAAAGAGGTTAGGAGAGAAAGGAGGAAGAGAGAACAGGGAAAATTAAATGGTTTGGATGAGCATAAGAAAAAAAAGAAGAAGAAGAAGAAGAAAGAAAGAAAGAAAGAAAGAAAGAAAGAAAGAAAGAAAGAAAGGGAAGAAAGAAAGAAATGGAAGAAAGATATAATAAAAAGGGAGTGGTACCAAAGGAGATGGTCAGTGGTTTCCAACAATGGTCTCAGCTACTCATTGGATTTTTGGCTATACCTAGAAAGACCCACATCAAGGCACTGACCACAGAGGCAATCCTAGGGGTATGGTGGGGAAAGGAAAGGTGGAACAAACTTAATCTTGACCCCTAGCCCTGGCTGAGACATCCCTGAAATCCACCTGGTCTGCTTGACCCACATCTCATCCTCTCAGTATCCTGAGTATATAAAGAACTCAGTCTTGAATGTGCCCTCAGTACCCTCCGACCCAACACTAGCTTTTGTCTCCAGGCTCTAACAGGGCAACTCTAGACCCACCTGAGCCCAGGAGACTGCAGCAAGTTCAGCACCATCTTCCATAGGACCCTCCTTGATACTGAGCTCAGAGAATGAGGCAGCCGCAACAACAAAACAGTTGCGTACAGGTCAACCTTGTGAATGTGAGCAACAAGTTCCTCTCAGCGCTTTGGAGCTAAGTGAGCAGACAATTTGGAGTCTCTGCCTAGTGGATTAGAAAGTGGGAATATCTCAAAGCAGCCAATAGATGGAGCTGTCTCTACCACACCAAACACACCCTGGGACTTTTTCTCCATTCTATTAATGGATTCCTGCTGAAATGACTGAGTAGAACAGAGGTCCATGTAAGGTGTAGATCATAGGGCCACTAACTCCATTCACATTCTATTCACACTGTTCTGAGGTTGCATCCAGGAGCCCTGGACACCAAGATGACTATAGTATGAATTGAGAAATGGTCAACATTTCTTTAGTGCTCAGCCTTATATTATAAGCCAAGGTCAGTGGTCTCTGCCTAAGGATACCCATGGATTTTGGTCCTATCATCCTGAAATACACAACACATAGGGTGGCTGTCTGACTCATGGGGAAATACTCAGATATGGATATGGATATGAGTCAAATGCTCTGGAGTGGGCTCCAGGAGAGGCTGGTGGCTGGGAGACCGGCAATAAGAGTCCAAGAGGTCAACTCTGGACTATTGATACCTCCTCCCTGTTTATAGTTGATTGGTCCAGAGGCCGATACCTGACTCAAGACAGGCCAATCAGAACACTTCCTTGAGATTTTTCAAGCTGGAATAAGGGAAATGTGATTATCCTGCTCTGATGAAGGATGCATCAGAAGCTGCTCTCCTCATTTTTCTATTTGCATGGAAGAAGACCATCAGAATTAGGAGGAATTTAAGTTGACATACAGAAACAAGAGTAAGGAAGAAATGTCTGCATCATTTAAAACCTTGGTTCTAGAGCTCTGAGTCCAGCTTTATCCCTGCCCTTCACATGTTGTGTAAGCATCCTTACCACACATCTCACTTTGGGCATAGGGTGGGCTTCTGGCACTTGCAAGTAAGGGTCCTGAGAAATAAATGTATTACCCTGACTATAAGGCCCTGGGTCCCAGGCCAGCCCACCTCCTCAGGGACCTCTGTGAAGAATGGCCCAGCAGTCACTGCTAACTCTGATCTTACCTGTGTCATGGCTGTTGAATGTCTCAAATTATTTAAATCCCCTGGCCACAGGCTAGGCCAGCATAGATCCAGGTGCCAGACAAGAGGGTCAATCCCATGTGCCAACCTGCTGAAGGCAGAGGGACAAGTCAGGGCAAAGTCCTTGAAGGCAAACAGATAGTTAAAACTCAGAGGCAAAACCCAACACCAAGACCAAAGAGCAGCATTGGAGCCCAAGAATGGGAGGCAGAGCTGGGAGCCTGGGAAGCCAATTTATAGGAATAGATCAGCCAAGTTGGATGGTGGGTCCCTGACCTTTCTTCAAGCAGTGTTGGGTACCTGCAGCTCCTTCACCTGCTAGGTGAGAGGGTGTAGTCTATTGGCTAAAGGTTCGTGTTGAGAGGCCATGAGCAGAAGAAAGGTCACGGAGTCAGATATTACCTCAGTACTTTACTAATTTGGGGTGAATTTCTTGGCCCTTATGATTCTCATTTTTTTTCCATCTATAAAATGGGGATAATGATATATAACTTGTGCTGTTGTGAAAATTAAATGCAATAACCTCCATGAGGTGATTTCAAAAAATGGTTACAAATTCTTTGGCATGTCTACTGTCAAGAAGCGGGGTCTGTGTCCCATCCTGTTGGATCTGGGTGCGGATGTGAATGATTTGACCAATATTTTACAGAGGAAGTGACACCATATGACTTCTAAGGCCAGATCATAAAAGTCCATGTAGTTTTTCCCTTACCTACTACTCATTCTTGGACTGAGCTACTGGGCTCATAAAAGAAGTGTGACTACCCTGAGGCCACCATGCTGTGAGGAAGCCCAAGTCACATGAAGAGGCCACATGTAGGCACTCCAGTTGGCAGTCCTTCAAGCCATCCCAGCCTAGTCACCAGAGATGTGAGCAAAGAAGCCTCCAGATGATTCTAGCCCCTAGGTATTAGATCACCCCAGCCATCTGAGACTTCCCAGTTGAGTTTCTGTATATATTGGAGCAGAGGTAAGCCATCCTGTGCCCTGTCTAAATTCCTGACTCAGAATATATAAGTGTAATAAAATGGTGGTTGTTTTTTGCCACTAAGTTTTGGGGTAGTTTGTTACACAGCAATAGATAGCTAGTGCCATGTAAAGCTCCAGGTAGAGTCGCAGAGTTGGGATTTGAACTTACCTGATTTCTTCAGACCATGGACTTTCTACTTCACTAGTAGAGCCTGAAAACAAGCACCTGGCAGTGTTAGCGTTTTCATTAAGAAAAATCAGGAGAATGTAGTGGATTTTTCATAAAGCTAATATCCCATTTAAAAGACCATCTCTTATTCTGAGATCATCCTGTTTACCTTTGGAGTTATTAATATGTCCTTTCTTTTATGACATAATGGTGATAGCAATTAGTGATTGTTGCTTTGTTAATATCTTTCTTGGCAAAGTAAAAAGTTACCAAACTTATGTCACTCCTTTCAGTTTGGGTTTTTGGGTTTTTTTTTTAAGCCTCACTGATGTTTGAAATTCAAAAGTCCAGGAGCCACTGTTCTGTCCTATTCCTTGAGTGTCACAGAATCAGAGGTGGAAAGACTGGAAACTTGTAGAGTTTTCCATTTTCTTTTCTTTCTTTTTTTTTAAAAAGATTTTATTTATTTATTTGAGAGAGAGAGAAGGAGTGAACATGAGTTGGGGGGAGGGGCAGAGGAGAGGGACAAGCAGACCCCTTACTGAGCAGGGTGCCCAACGAGAGGCTGGATCCCAGAATCCTGGGATCATGACCCGAGTCGAAGGCAGAGGTGTAACTGACTGAGCCACCCAGGTGCCCCAGGTTTTAAATTTTCTTTGGCTGTTTCCTATTCCCTCATAGGACTAGCACATGTGTTCATTTATAATTTATACCCTACTTGTTTCCAAAAAGGATTCAAAGCAGTAGGATAGTCTTTCCCCTGTCACAGCCCAGATGCCTGTAACTGTTACTGAGTCAGACAGTGCCCTTCCCCAGGAGCCGACAGGATTCAAACAGCAGAAGGGGTGGATGGGGGACGACACTGTACTATCTGTTGAAGACAGAGCTGGTATGTTGCCCTTTGGCAGGGCTCAGCAAGGAAAGGCTGAGATTGAGGCTAGGGGCTCTTGGCCCTCATCCTGGCCCAACCCCCACATGTGGGTTGGTAGGGCTAGTTTCTTCTGTTTCCTGTTGTGTGGCTCTTCCGACATCTATCTTTAGGCTGTAGAGCTTTGTCTTAGGCAACACCTCTTTTCTTCAGGTGACTGGCTGCTGTTTCCAGGCCTCCTTATGAAGGACCACCCATGGCGGAGACCAAGAACTTCTTGGGGAGGTTAGTGTAGCAGAGAAGTTAAGAGTCCGACCCCTGGAGCCAGAATGCCTGGATGGTACGTTGTGACCTTGGGCAAACTATTTTACCTTTCTATGCCTCTGTCTCCCCAAAATGGGGATAATAATAATAATAATAGTACATATTTCATAAGATTGTTGTGATACGTAAGTTAATGAATGTGATAAGTAAGTTAAAACACTTAAAACTGGGAAAGGCAATTTAAAACCACAATGAGATATTCCCCCCAATGAGGATGGCTAAATTTTAAAAGACCGACCATACCAAGGCAGGCAAGCGTGAGGAACAACCGGGACTCTTATACCTTGTTGGTGGGAATGTAGAATGATTTAACCACTTTGGAAAACAGGTTGGCAGTTTCTTATAAAATGAAATATATACACAAAATGCATAAATATGAAAAATGCATGTCTTTACAAAAAAAGAAATGTGTACTTACTGCGTGGCCCAACAACTCTACTACCAAGAGAAATAAAAATATATGATCACAAAAGATATGTACACAAATGTTTGTAATAACATTATTTGTAACAGTTAAAAAGAAAACAACTCAAATGTCCATCAAAGGTGAATGGATAAACAAAATGTGGTGGATCCATGCAGTGGAATACTACTCAGCACTAAGAAGGGACAAACCCTTGACACACGCAACAACATGCATGAATCTCAAAAAACTCTATGCTAAAAAATATCTCTGGAATTCTGAAGGGAAAACACAAATGTGGATGGAAGAAGGAACTGCCATGTAATATTTGCAAGAAGTTTTCTGTCTCCAGAGCTCTATTGTAGAATAGAAACCACACAAGGTCAGGGTTCCTGGTT
Source organism: Mirounga leonina (assembly GCF_011800145.1). Classification (NCBI taxonomy): domain Eukaryota; kingdom Metazoa; phylum Chordata; class Mammalia; order Carnivora; family Phocidae; genus Mirounga; species Mirounga leonina. The sequence continues at coordinate 31,451,029 of NW_023270305.1, read as the reverse complement.
GGTTTTTCTCTGTGATGGGTCCCAAGCACCCATCAATTAGTACCAGACATGTGGTTGGAACTCTATTAACAGGTACTGAGTGAATGAACCTTTGGGACACATTGTTTCTTTGACTTGATAAAAGACCAATATAGGCTTTTATATTTCCTAAAGGTATAGCAAGTGTGCATACACTGTTCTTGGGGAAGATGCAGGTATTACTGTCCTATGGATCCAAGCTTTTGAGATTGCTGATTGGGAATGTGAAATTGTATGCTCTTGTACCCTGTAACTGTGGAAAGTATCTACCCTTCTCTCTGTCTCTGTATGTCTTTTATTTTAAGGCATGGGTGTAGGTAAATGTTATTTGACTGTGGATGAATGTAGAAGACACTTCCATTGAGAAGTTGCCTCTTGCTGTGGTGATGAGGGCGGAGTCCAGTTTTGGTTTTGTGAGGGGAAGAATGTTGCTTGCAGGATCTGAGGGGTGGGTGGGACAAGATGAAGGGCCTGATTTAATGAGAGACTATGTGGGACCCCAGACACAGCTGGGCTGGTTTGGGACCAAGGTAAAGATGTGTGGTGTTGGGAGAGAGGAAAGGGCATCCTTGACCTCTTCAAACAGGACCCAAATCTGCTTTGGCATGTGGACGAATGAGCAGGGAGCCAGGGAGGGAGCATTTTTGGTAGGATGCTCATGGTCTCCAGGGGCAGTGGCCATGGTGATACTCCCTCAGGTGTTTGGAACAGGAAGTGAAGGACATGGCAGGTGCTATATGGAAACCTTGAATTTTGGTCCATATTCATAAAAGAAGAACAGATCCTAAGGAATTCACTAGCGTCATTGAGAAGGGCCTTACATCCTGAAGACTGAGTCAACAGGACTGAGTTGTGTGCCTGAATCGTGTGATTCCAGTGGCACTCAACTACAAAGCATGAAGATACAGCCCCTATTACCTCCTCCCACCAGGACACCTAGGGCAGCCTCCCACCCTTTTATAGATCTACAACACATGTGGCATTGATTTGGGGGTTACAAGTCATTTTGGAACACTCACAGAGTTCTGAAAAATTAAGTCACCCAGAGCACACATTCCCAATGGAGGTCAAACAAACAATGCTCTAACCTTTCTGTTTTTGCTCTTCTATAGACAAGTGTCCTTTCTGTGATCTACTTAGTGCTGTTTTATTTAGTGAGTTTTTGTGCTTTTTGTTGGTGATTTCATTGTTTAAAATGGCCCCAAGAGTAGTGCTGAAGTATTGTCTGGTGTTCCTAAGTGCAAGAGTCTGTGATGAGCCTTACAGAGAAAATATGTGTGTTGGGTAAGCTTCATTCAGGCATAAATTCTAATGCTGTTGGCCGTGAGTTCAAAGTCAGTGAATCAGTAGTGTATATTCAATAGGGTATCTTTCCACAGAAACACACATAAAACAAGGTATATATTGATTGGTAGATGAAAGTGTCGTGACAGGTTCCCAAAAACAGAACCCTATATTTCCCCTAGAGGCAGCTGTTCAGTATTTGCTAACTCAGTGTTTGTGGCAACTTTATAGAACTACCACAAATAAAGAAAACAGACTATGCTTTGTTAACTTATTTGCTGTCTGTCTCCACCACTAAATGTAAGGTCACGAGGACAGAGATTTTTGTCTTTTTTTATTCAATCTGCTATGTTCCTAGCTGCGTCCCTGGTCCTTGTGCCAAGCACAGAGCAGGTCCTCGGTGAGTATTTGTGGAATGAGTGAGTGGGAAAGGAGGAGTGGGGCTCAAATCTACAGCGTGTGCCCTCCTATAAGTAGAATTTATTACTGCTTTCCCTATTAGTGGCTTTCTTGCCACGACACACAGATCAGCAACATCTGCCTGGTACTTATCCTGGCTGTGCTTAGCATATCCTGGCTTTCCTCATTTCCCTGACCTCTTATACATCCTGTACGATCCTGTCTAGAGCAAATCTAATTACTCCCTATTTTGCCCACCTAATGGGTGGTGGTGAGATGGCTCGTAGTTGGTTACATATCTTTCAATCCCAGTAGACAGGAAGATCTGAGAGAGCATGGGCCTGGCATATCCATCTATGGTTTTTGGCTCCTTGGCTCATGGACCTATGGTAAGTATGTGGCAGTTGTTTGATATAAATCTGTTGTATGAATGAATTAAAGAATGAATGAAAAAACAGACAAACTCCCAAGCTATGCCTACTCTACCAGAGCGGGATTTCTCCACTCAAATCATCCCCATTGAGCTCTGTCTCCCTCTGCCACTCTGATATTTGTGTCTGCATGGAAGTGGTAGCCACAAAGACAGCCAAAGACAGATGGCCCCAGCAGCCCCAGTCTAACATCTCCCCGGATTGGCAGTCCCAGAAGAAAGAACCTCTATTCCTCCAGGTACACATATCAAACCCAGAGAAGAAGCTGATTGGTCTTCTGTTCCCATGCCCACCTTCTACCCAACCTCTTTTAGCTTTCTGATGTCTTTTTATATATATATTTTTTTATTTATTTATTTGACAGAGAGAGACACAGTGAGAGAGGGAACACAAGCAGGGGGAGTGGGAGAGGAAGAAGCAGGCTTCCTGCCGAGCAGGGAGCCCGATGTGGGGCTGGAGCCCGATGTGGGGCTCGATCCCAGGACCCCGGGATCATGACCTGAGCTGAAGGCAGACGCTTAACGACTGAGCCACCCAGGTGCCCCATAGCTTTCTGATGTCTTTTAAGTGTGTCTACATCTCCCTGGTGACTACCCAAGGAGTTCATTCATTACTCCACAAAGCTGGTGCTACAGACTGAATGTTTGTGTTCCCCCAAATTCATGTCAAAACCTAATCCCCGAAGTGATGGTACTCACATGGGATCTTTGGGAAGTGATTAGATCAGGAGAGTGGAGCCCTCATGAATAGCATTATTGCCCTTATAAAGGAGACCACAGAGATATTCCCCATCCCTTTTGCCCCTGGGGCACAGCAAAAAGACAGCCTACTGTGAACCAGGAAGTGGGCTCTCACTAGACATGGAATCTGCCGGCCTCTTGATCTTGGACTTCCCAGCCTCCAGAACTGTGAGAAATAAAGTTTTGTTTTCTAAGCCATCCAATCTATGATATTTTGTTATGGCAGCCTGAGCAGACTAAGACAGCTGGGCTGGACAAATGCTGAGCCGAGCTCACGGCACACACTTCCTTTCCCAAGGGTCCAGGGTCCTCTGGGTGAAGACCTAGAGAGAGCTGATTAGATTTCAGGGTAATGTCCCACTGAGAGGTGTGAAGGAAGTTCATGCTTCCCCGCGATGCCATTGTTCCAGAAGACCTGGCTGACAAGTCCGGAAAAACAAGTAGTTCTCGCTCCAAATGTGAGAACTATGTGGATTCTACAAGTGGAAAATTGCTAGACCAAAAGAAACCTGGTTCATCCCCCACCTTCAGGAGCCAGTAAAATTTAGTTTCTCCAGGACAGAAGAGTCTCATCATCATCATCATCATCATCATCATCATCATCATCATCAACTGTAGCTTTCGGAAACCTCAGTTTCTTACCCACAAGATGAGTATCTCCCACAGGGCTGTTTACAAGATAAAATTAAGTTACATAACACATATGAATCAGGTAGCAAGTATCAGGGTGACACAAGGGAGGTGCTCCCTAAATTTCAGCTACTTCTCTGCCACAATGAGCCTCTATCCCACCACAGTGGGGCAGAAAAGTTCATGAACAGTAGCTTAAATGAATATAAACACACACATTTACTCTGGATGTTTATATTCTTTTCATTCCATGATCACGTACTATTATTTTAACATAATAATCTTTTGCTTTCATATTTTAGTGGATTTAGTTTAAAGGTTAACTCAAGTATAAGATCAACATCGATCATTTGAGCCAGCTGAGCGTGTAAAACTTGAAATTCTGGCTTCTATGGCTAGCTTCATTTTCAGTTTGCTTTCTCTCATTGGTAGCCTGGAGAGACTTTTTTTTTTTCTAGTCATTTCAGTTCAGAATTAATTAAAGCCATTTCTTTTTCTCTCCAGGCAGAGGCAGGTTCTGTGGAAGCTGGGTGAATTACTACCATAAACTCTAATTAATCCAGTGGAGTCCAGTTATTGTGATGAGCGCTGGCTAGCCATGGCACAGGAGGGCAATGCTTGCAGAACACGTGGATGTGGAGGTGGGAAGGATTTACACTCAGGGCCAGGGCCACAAGAAAAGGCCCCCAAAAGGCCACTGTGTCTGTTCTTACTGTTGAGCTCATTAAAGTGGATTACCATCAGGACAACCAACCCCCAAATCACAAACTCTCTTGTGCTGCAAGAGCCCTTTGGAGTCTGTTGTGGAAGCAAGCTTGCATTTGCCCAGGGAAACGGGACTGCCCGGTACGCTGTTCGGTCCGGATCAGCACTGCCTTTTGATTAACCCGCAAAGCAGCTGAGTGTTTCCAGCTCGAGTTCTGGAAGCCAGGAGCAGGGAGTCTGCGGTGTGGGAGGGACACGGATCCTGGTACATGGCTGTTCATTTCCAGAGTGCGTTGCCACCCTGGAACAGAGAGTGTTAACCTGGGACCCACAGACGCTTTGTTGACCCCAAAAAGTTTGTGTCAACATTGGTTTATGCGTGCATCTGGGCCTTGTTCCGGGGAGTGAATCCGAAGCTTACTTGTGACTCAAAGATGCCACCAACAACTCCACCAGACCTACCCGCCCCCACCCCCATCCGGGAATGTTGTAGAGGTAACTGTGCCACACTCCAGAATGAGCCACCGTCTGGTGTATCTGTCTGTCCAGATGCCCCTCTAACACCTCTGCCCCTCAGCTCCCCATTCCACTCCTCCTACCACCGCCACCCGAACTAGGGGGGCAGAGCTGTGGTGCCGTCGTGGTGCTTCACGACTACTTAGTAGGGCTGGGGAGGATGCAGATTTCGGGCCCTACTCTTTGGATGGATTTGGAGTGAGAGTGAGGGGATGCACCTGGCAAAGCCAGGCCTGATGGGCTTGGAAGCCAACCAACCTCTTGTCTCGGCCCCCAAGCCTCACCCGTGGCCCTACCCCAAAACTTGGCTCTTGGTTTCCCTGCCACTGAAAGGGGTGGGCTGGGGATGTAGCCACAGCCTCTGTTGCAACTTGGCCCTGGTTAACCTGGAATCAGCTCTGCCCCACCCCTGCCAGTTCATGGTTAGTGGGGAGCTGTGTTAGTCGGACGGACTGTCCACATACCATGTCCGTTCATATTGTTTCTTCTTCCTGGACAGAACCTTCTCTCTTTAGGAAAGCTTCTCCTGACCTCCAGATGGGAGCAGTGCTCCCTTCCCTCACACACCCTCTGAGCTCCCAGAAGGTTCCTTCATGGCCTACTACCCCCACGGATGATTATGCCTTTGTGATATTGATGAGTTCCCTGGGGTAGGGACAATATGTATTCCAAACAGCCCCATTGGCTCCCTGGTGCCTGCACATAATACGTGCCCATTGGTTGAATGAAAGACTGACTATGTGCTAAAGACTGGGTAACTTTTCATGCCCCCCAAATGGGACAGCAGTCTGACAAATATATATATTGCTTTGGATGTTGGGCAGAATATTTAAAAAGGGGACTGTCTCAGAGAATACAGAAGGCAAGGAGGCCTTAGTTATAAACCTCAAACATTCAGGCAGCATCTCAAACACCCAGTATTTGAAAAGCTTTCAAGCCAAGACAGCCCTCTTTACATCTTATCCAAGTTCCCTCTATCTCTGGCTTTGGTGAACTTCTACAAATATCCCTAAACACTATCTGGCATTTTCTCGAAGATCCTTGGAAGACCTTCCTGTCAGCACTGTGAGGTTTGTGCAGAAATATCTGAAGTGAGGGCTAAATTTGTCACACAATACTGGTTTTTGGGTTTTTTTTCCCATTTCATCCCTAACACTGCTCTCCCATCCATCAGTGAATGATAGAATTAGATCAATTCAAATATGATATTCTAGCCTAGCAAAGATTCCCCAGTTAAAAGAGCATCCATGTGTGTTTCTTTGAATCTAAGCATAGTCTTAGCTTTGTAAACCATATATCTCTTTCTCTCTATGAGGGACCAGGACCACCTCCTAGGATCAGTAGCAACCCCACTGGTGGGATGGGGAAGGTGAAGGAGTGTAGTGGCATGAACAATGTCCCACAGAATTCATATCTACCCAGACCTCAGAATGTGACCTTATTTGGAAATAGAGTCTTGTAGACAAAAGTAGTTAGGATGAGATCATACTAGATTAGGCCAGTCTTAGGACTTAGGATGAATGACTGCTGTTCTTAGAAGAGGAGAGGACACACAAAGACACACAGGAAGGAGGTCACGTGATGATGGAGACAGGGATTAGAGTGAGGCATCCAGAAGCCAATGAATGCCAAGGACTGCCAACCATCACCAGAAGCTAGGACAGAAGGAACCAACTTGGCCAACACTTTGATTTCAGACTTCCGGTCTCCAGCACTGTGAGAGACTAAATTTCTGTTGTTTTAAGCTACCCAGTCGGTGCAAATTTGTTAAAACAGCTCTAGGAAACTAATATGAATGGCTTTCTTGAGAATCCCCGAGGAGCTGCCTTTGTGTCTCCGTATTCTCTGTGGTCTGGTCTCTTCCTGCACCATCTGCAGGGCCCCAGGTGGGAATCATAGTCATATGAGCAGAACATACAGGGCCATGGGTTTGTGACAGGTAGCCACAGGGCAACCCTCGGAAAATAACTCTGTGCCAAGTCCAATCATGGGCCCAGGGACAGGATACACTGCACACCTCAGTTGCCCCCTCTGCAGTAGAGATGATAATATGGCCCCAGTGTGCAAGTCATGCTAGTGAATGAGCAGAATTTTGCTAGCCATAGGCAAGGCTGGGTGCTAGGGAGAGAACGAGGAGGCAAAAGCATTTGGAGGTTATGATCCGGTTCTTATTAATAATGTAACGATTAAAAACTATAGCATTTATTGGGCACATAGCACACCAGGCACCACACTAAGACTTCACAAGTCTCGGTTTGGCCTCACGTCAGGCCTTTTGACATAAATAACGTGTCCAAGTTCAGAAAGCTAGTAACAGAGAAGGGCAGATAAGACATGTGCGCATTAAAAGAAAGAAGAAACAACAGAGCTGAAGATAGTATGTGCTTAGGGCATGACTTAGCAGAAGCAACATGCAGTGGAGAAAAATCTGTAAAATACAGACAAAAATAGGGTTGTTCTGAAGCCTAAATGAGCTAATGTTTCAAAGGGTTTTTTCCTTAAGTGTCTAACAGAGAGTAAGCTCTCAATGAGTATGAAGCAATCTACTTATTAGTTATAGGGGCAGGGCAGAGAGCCAGAGCCTTCCAGATGGAAAGCCTAGCTCCAGAAAAGTAGAGATTCTGGAGTGGGTATATTTTATTCTGGAGCCAGAGGTCTACACTGAGCATGGAGATGAGGAAAGCAGACACGTGTGGCTAAATTAAATAACAGGCACTGGGAATGATCTGGGATCTTCTGAGCCAAGGTGTCCACAGAGTTGCTGGGGGAGTGGTGTACCATCTAGTGGTGGATGTTCTAGGCTTTTCCCTATTCCCCTCACCCTGAGCCAAACTGTATTGAGCTGTTTCACCCGCAGGACTATGTCTGGGGGAAAAAAAGGACTTTGATTCCTAGCTTTGGCCCTCCTAGCCTCGTGAAGTTAGGCACATCACCTCTCAGAGCCTCAGTGTCTCCATTGTGAGATGGGGATAATATTAGCAATTATCTCCCAGGGTAGCCAGGAGCAGTGAATGATTCAACATGTCAAGAGGGTAGAACACTACTGACACCTAGGACTAGCAAAAGGATTCTGCCACCACCTTACAGAGGAGGAAGCTGCTGATCAGAGATAGGAGAGGATTACTTGAGATTGCGGGGCTGGCTCCTAGCAAAGCCAAGCCAAACCGATCTTTGACAAGTCAGATCCCCTCCCATAAACCCCAACCTGGGCTTCCTCTATGCCAGACATTGTGCTAATGGCCTCACAAATAAAACTCACTTAAGCTCCTGACAGTCCTAGGAGGTGAGTATTGGTTTTCCCATTTTACAGATAAGGACACTGAGGCCCACAAGTGTTAAGTAACTTGCCGGAGGGGTCAGAGCTGGTTAGTGGCGGAGCTGGGATGCAAACCGAGGCAGGCTGGTACCAGACTGTTACACTTTGCCTCAATCAAGTGACATATATCTATATGTAAGGAGGAGGGCTGAAATATAAATTCAGGGGCAGAGGGAGGTGGCTTGCTGGGCTGTTTGTGGGACAGGCTGCCCTGGGGCTGCCTTCATGAAGCAGCCCAATGAGGACAGCATCTGCGGAGACTGCCCTTGCTGAGTCTCCTTTGCCGTTCCCCAGGTGCCCCTTACCCTGGGCGGCGCGTCCTCCATGCCCTGGCTTCCGCTGGGTGAAGATCAGCACGGCTTTTCGAGTCCTGGGTTCAAACCCCAGCTCTGGGTGCTGACTGCGGGCAGGTTATTTAACCTCCCGACACCCCACTCCCTCTCTCTAAAATAGGGATGGCTTTCTTGTTTTGTTTTACTCAGAGGACTACATCAACCGTATCTTTTTATTTTTAAGTTTTTATTTTTTTTAAGATTTTATTTAATTATTTGAGAGAGAGAGACACAGCGAAAGAGGGAACACAGGCAGGGGGAGTGGGAGAGGGAGAAGCAGGCTTCCCGCGGAGCAGTGAGCCCGATGCCGGGCTCGATCCCAGGACCCTGGGATCATGACCTGAGCTGAAGGCAGACGCTCAACGACTGAGCCACCCAGGCGCCCCTCATCAACCGTGTCTTTAAAGCAAGCGGCGTATAAGTATTCCCTGAATTCCTGTTGCTCCTCCGCCTTCCCATCGACCCACACCTTCCCTCTAATTGCAGAATCCTGTGCCCGGGCTCTTCCCGGCAAACAGCCCTCCTCCATCAGATGCGAGAATACTCGACTCAGATGGAAGTTAATGGATCCAAACTTAATAACAGCAACTAACATTTCGAACACTGTTATGTACCGAGCTGGTGGTAAGTGCTTTAAATGCATTTTCTTGTGAAATCGTCACACTAATCCTGCAATTTCCCGGGGTTTCAGAGTCGGTGAGTAACTGGCCTGAGGTCACGCAGGAGTATAGCGTCAGAGCAGGACCCAGCAATCCGACCCCCAACCCGAGCAGAAGGCCCCTCCCCAGTGCCTGCGCCCCACGGTCCGTCCCACTGAGAAGCAAGCCCGGGCGACAGGGTTTCTCCCCGCAGTTACGACACTCTAGCCAAGGGGCTGGCGGTGCGCGGCCCGGGGGAGGCTACTCCCCTGGGACTGGCCTGGGGGCCGGTGCGCCCCCTGGGGGAGCCGGCGGGGAGAGCCCGAGAAAAGCCACGGCGGCGGCTGGGGAGGAAGCCCTCGCGGCCTTCAGCGGGGTTGGGCTCTTCGCGAGGGACGGCAATTAAGTGAGGTCCCCAAGTTAACCCCAAGTTCAAACCCGGACTGTTCGAATACGTATGCCCTGTGGGGAGGGCCTCGCATGAATCCGGAACAGGTGAGTGAGAATTTCAAAACGAGAAAGGTTCTCAGAGGAGCCCGCTTCCCAGGCAACGGGCAGTCCCTGGTGCTGGTCCCCTGACCTCACCTTCAGTCCTGGGCTGGTCAGAGGCAGCCAAGTGAGGTGCAAGCTGTTTATGTCCAAGTCAGAGGTTGTCAGGGAGGGGAATAGGACAATGGAGGAGGAAATTTCAAGTGTAGAGGACTGCTTGATGGTCAAAAGAATTCCTGCTTTGGACACAAAGTTGGAATTAAGAGAAAACTGAAGTTTCTCTGATGCAAGTTTCTGTGTTAAGAATCAATGATTCTATGACAGGTACCTCTCTAGGGAAAAGTGCACCGTGGGAATCTTCCCACACCTGGGGTTAATCTAAGGATTACAGAAGCACATTTAGAGGGAATATTGAGAAAGATGGGGGTGAACTAGCTTAGTGGTTCTCAAAACGTGGTCCCTGACCAGCAGCTGTAGCATCACCTGGGATTTGTTAAAAATGCAGATTTGGGGATCCCAACCCAGACCTGCTGCATTAGAAACTCTATGGATGGGGCCCAGGAATTTGTGTTTTAAGAAGCCCCCCTCTCCCAGCACCTCCTATCTCTACCCTCCCTACCCCTACCTCCAGATCCTGATATAAGCTCAAGTTCGAGAACCACTTGCCTGAGTTCATCATATTCTGGTTGTTTTTGTCCTCTGCATGTTGATAAATTTTATCACTGGTACTATCACAATATAGCATTCCTTAATTAGGCACTGGTGAGTCAACACAAAAATGAACAATTCACAATCTGATGGGAAACTTGGTTATAACCCAGACAAACTGTGATCTGCTCTACAGCCTAGGGATAAACATAATAAGGGCACAGAGGAGAGGGGGGATTCATTCCTACTGATAAGGTGAGAGAAAGCATTGCTGAAACAGTGACATGTGATTTGGATCTTGAAGGATGTGTGTGATTTCCAGCAAGCAGAGGAGGAGGAATTTATTATTACTCAATAGCATTTCAAATGCCCTTAAGCTGAGGGTTTGTTTTGTTTTGCTTTACGCTCAACAGAGCAGAATAGCAGCTACCCTTGGTATCTCTTGTTTACCCAACAAGTCAGGGAGCCTCTGGATAATAACAGGAAAGGGAAAATAAATGATCTTCATTAGTTTCCAAGGTTAGTGACCATCCAAGGTCATGGCTGGGGACTGTTAAACCCGATTCCGCTGGTTTGGAGTAGAGGAGCAAGACGCAGAAAGAATTACCTGGATCAGATGCCTGAAATGGAGAGAGGGCAATGGAGAGACAGCAACAGAGAGGAGAGAAGGAATAGAGAAGGAATTGACTGACTGGGTAGCTGCTGCATAGAAGCCGGTGGAAAAGAGGAAGAAGCAATGGTCCAGGAGCATCTATACTTTGCCTCCTAAATTGTCAATAAGGCTTTTAACCTGAAAGCTTAAAGGGACATTTAAGTCAGAGTTTCAATGATTTAATACTGCAACATAGGCTATTTGGGGCTGGCAGAGCCGAGATCCAAGTTGGCGTGAGGAATCACCAGGCTACATCACCGGTGAGAGAGATCACGGCCCTCTAGCCCCTGGACCAATCGGAAAAGCGAAACCACACAGCAACGTGAACGGGGCAAGTTTAATACAAAGAACTACTAACTATGGCAGTGGATTGGAGTAACAAGGGGTTGGCGAGAAAGGAGCAAAGAGAGCTCTAAAGAATCTAGGAGGGGCGCCTGGGTGGCTCAGTTGGTTAAGCGACTGCCTTCGGCTCAGGTCATGATCCTGGAGTCCCGGGATCGAGTCCCACATCAGGCTCCCTGCTCGGCCCGGAGTCTGCTTCTCCCTCTGACCCTCCTCCCTCTCATGCTCTCTGTCTCTCATTCTCTCTGTCTCAAATAAATAAATAAAATCTTAAAAAAAAAAAAAAAAAAGAATCTAGGAACAGTGGTTGCAGGTAGTGGCAGCTAGCCCTGGGGGCTGCCTGGGGCCCCGGATGGCCAGGCGGCCGAGATGCGGCAGTAGCAGAACTTCCCCGGGGATCAGACCTCTGGGTGCTGGGGCAAGCTGCTCAGGGCCAGGTGTCCCCAGAGCTGCTGTGCTACAAAACTGCTTCAAGGTGTGGTGTCGGGGGAAGGTGCTGACCTCTGGGGGCTCCCAGAACCTGGGGCTGGAGAAGCCTTCCTGCTGCAGGAACCTGCATGAGCAATAACACAGGACCCAGAAGCAAAACTCTTGCCTTCTGCTGGGTCTCTCCAGAGCCCCCTACTGATCAAACTTTCGTGCCAGTTGGGAAAGGAAAAATGTCTCAAAGTCCCAACCCCATTTTCCCAGAGCAGTCAAAAAGGGTGACTCTGGAGCTGAAAAGCAATAAACTGATAACCAGCATGCTCTAAAGCTATTGCAGGATATCCGGGACACTGAAAAATGGCATCCTTTGATTTGAACAGGGCTCACATGACAAGTAGGAAACAGCCTAAACTTGTCTACCATTGGACTTTTGGGGCCGGCGGAGACTTGTCTGATGGGCATCTGGCCATGTGTGCATGAAAAACTGTTTAGAACTCATGCTCTTGAAGGTAGGATTTCCAATCCTAAAGACCCATGATAAGCGGATGCAAACATACAATGATGCAAACCATTATTCAGTGAGAATTGCCCTGGCTGTGGGAAATGACCCTCTGGGCCGGAGCAGCCTACAGCTAGAGACTGGCCATGCTGTTAGTAAGAGGGAAGAAAGTGCTTAACAGTCTGACAACGGGAAAATGGTTAAACGAGTTATGGAGAGTTTGCAAGATGGAATATTATGTGGTCATGAAAATGCTATTTTAAAACAATTTTTAAGGAAATTGTAAAATGCTCATGATATAATGTAAAAAGGGGAAAAAGACCAAACTAATGTATCTATAGGATATTCTCAATTATGTTAAAGTAAAGTGTGTGTGCATCTATAATGAAACAGAAGGAAATGATAAGTATTTATATCTGGATAGTGATTAACTTTTCTTTTCTTTTTTGTATTTATCTGTATTTTCCATGATTCCTAGACTGAGCATGTATCACTTCCATAATTAAAAAAAAGTATGCTACATTTTAAGGAATATGCACGTCTCCAGCACTCAGTTGCTGGAGGGAAGCTTGACATCACACTTCCTTCTGGGTGCTTAACTTCAAGATCTGATTTCTCTCCAGGAGCACATTTAACTGCCTATTTATGGCTCCGGTGGGGATGCAGCTGGGGGTCCACTACCGCCTTTTTCATTTCCTCTTCCTCTCTCTCTTGAATATTTCCTTTCTTTGTCACATGATCTTAGTAAACTCGGCTCCGGACAGCTGGTGCAGGGCATTCCTCAGTTTGTTTAGGGACTGTAGCACCTCCCTCCTTTCTCCTCCCAAATCCCCCTCCTGAGCTGCTGGATATTTACCAGTTCATTTGTATCCACGTTCCCTCTTGGAACAATCACTGGGATAAGATGAGATGACTTTTTCTTAGATTTTCACTTGCCAGATCCACATTCCAGAATCCTGTTTGTTTTTAACAGAACTCAGTTATGCTAAAGAAATGCATGCTACATAACAATAAAATCTAACGTTCATATCAATGAACTAATAGATTAAAGTCTATTAATCAATATCCATTTGAATAGCTTCCTGTGTAGTAAAAGGAATTGAGTTTTTCGTAGGACACTTTCAGTAAATCATTGTGTGACCAACCCCTTCCTCTTCTCGTGAGTCTGAGGCAAGGCCAGCAATTTTTTTTTTTAAAGATTTTATTTATGTATTTGACAGAGAGAGACACAGCGAGAGAGGGAACACAAGCAAGGGGAGTGGGAGAGGGAGAAGCAGGCTTCCCGCAGAGCAGGGAGCCCGATGCGGGGCTCAATTCCAGGACCCTGAGATCATGACCTGAGCCGAAGGCAGACGCCCAACCGACTGAGCCACCCAGGCGCCCCAAGGCCAGCAATTTAATGACAGATATCACTGAGGAAGTAATGGGAAAGCCCTGGAGAGAGGTGTTTGAAACTAGTAACCAATATATCCCCGCCCAGCCCCACCACACAGACTCAAGGGGAGATAGAGATTCCCTCTGGCCTATGGAACAGAAGACACTTGGAGAGAAGCAGAAGAATTGGAGGCTGGAGGAGGTCCCAGGGCAGTGTGTCATTCCCCACCCAGGTTAGAGCCAAATGAGTGAAAACCAATAGTCTAGCACTGTCCTGGGGGTAGCTGGGAGTAGACGAGCTCTGTTCATCCTTGCCCTCCAAAACTCTAGTACCTCACAGGAATTGCTCATGCCCTCATGCAGTGGGAGCCATAGAGTAAAAATGGGGGAGTGGGATGCCAGGGACATAGAGGTCCTGGGACAGCCTCACCTAACTTCCCATGGCTTGAAGTGGTATGGGGGAACAACCAGCCACGTTTTCCTGAGCCCCTTCCCCCCAGAAAGGTACAGAAGTTAAATGAAAAGAGAGAAATGTTAACCTGTAGGGTCTCTTGGTCATAAGAAGGGGATGCTGTAGAAAGTGGTGTAGCCATATGAACACCTGGGCCAAGAGCCAAACCCTAGCTATAGTGGATACTGTGGTGCTCCCCCATAGTCCCTCTCGAGGGAATGCACCCACCTCTCAGCTGCTGGGAACACTGGTGGCTGACCCTCATTCAGTGGGAATTGCCCTAGCTGTGGGAAATGACCCTCTGGGCGGGAGCAGCCTACAGCTAGAGACTGGCTGATGCAGGGATCCAAAGGCCAGCCTCCCTTGCTTCCTTTTGGAATCATTCTAAAGGATCATTCTAACTCCAGAGCTCCTCCTAGGATGGGCTGAGGCATCAGCTGCAACCACATTGCAGGCTGGCTTCTCTGTCTGCACAGTCCTACCTTCCTCATTCCCTTATGTATGCACCTCCCACAAACGCTTTCCAATAAACCTTTTGTGTGGGTAGACAGTGTGCAGTTCTCCATCTCAGAAAGGGAATTTATTCTAGGATAATCAGTGCTAGGACTGTTCCTAGGAAGCCGACTCCAAAAAGGAACCTGGGAAGTGGATCATTTGTTGGCTAGCTGGCAGTGAGGACCCCAATACTGGTGGTTGGCGGAATATAGATAGCCCCTGGCATGCTGTAACCATGCAATGGTTCAAACTTTCACCAGTGGTGAACTGGGCTGGAATACCAGTAGAAGGAGCCACAGTGGCAGATACAATAATCCCAGCACTGGAGAAGAATGAGGGAGATGGCAACTGGAAGGATTACGGAATTGGATGACTGTTGCTGAGAGCACTGAAGTCGTTGAAGAGAGAAAATGGCCAGCACAGGGGGTCACTCACCAACTCAAGGCAAAATATGAAAGCCAGAGGGCCTCCTTGGCAGTATTTAAGGAGCCTGTCATCTCCTGCAGCCAGAGGGCAGACAGAGTCTAGAAGACCAGACTCCAGCTCCGGACTTAATCATAATGGTGGAACATTAGAGAATGCTGGATTCTCAGCCCCGATGGCCTTCCGTGTGGCCTCCCACAGTCAGGGGCCTGTAGGGACAGGAGTGGGATTCTGAGACTCGCAATGAGGATGTCTGGGTAGACACAGTTGAGAACTTCGAATGCTCAGATTCCCCCAAAGGCTTTGCAGAAATAACAGTGAACTTTGGCTTAGCCCTCTAGTGTTCAGTTTAGCAAGAATTTTTATAAACAGCATCCTGATGCTACTTGTCCCTGAAAATACCCAGTGATATTATCTCTTCCACCCTTCAAAAGAAGGAATCAAGGTTTAGAGAGTGAAGGATTGAAAGGAAGACTAACCTGGGGCTCTGACAGCTACCGTAGGGCTTTTGTTGTGAAGAAGGTGGAGTCGGGCTACATGGCCACCCATACGGTTGCTTCTGCTCCCGGGGCCTACAACTATAATACATTTCCCAGGCCACTGCTCTTCCCCTTAGGTTGGAGCCTTGTGACTGAGTTCTGGACCACCAACTGTCGACGGAAGTGGTGTCGCCATTTCTGGTATTTTCCTAAGATACCACCTCTGCACCGTCTCAGTGTTCTCTACCCATAGTGACCGGCGGATCTGTGTTGAAGGTGGTGGTACTGCTGGATATGTATGGATTTATTTGTACAGTTCTCCTGTTTATTTTTATTTTTATTTTTTTTAAGATTTTATTTATTTAACAGAGAGGCACAGCGAGAGAAGGAACACAAGCAGGGGGAGTGGGAGAGAGAGAAACAGCCTTCCCGCTGAGCAGAAAGCCCAATGTGGGGCTCGATCCCAGGACCTTGGGATCATGACCTGAGCCAAGGCAGATGCTTAATGACCGAGCCACCCAGGGGCCCCAGTTCTTCTGTTTATGATACAAAGAAAAGTCAGGCATGGCAAGGAAAAATGAGCAAATCATAGGCAGGCACGTACAGGGAAATCAGATCTGTGGTGCGAGCATGAGAAACACCGCATTGTAACCTTTCCCATTTTGATTTCAAACACATGCATTGTCACTGCGGGTAAGTCTACGAGTGAAGAGATAAACTGGGGAATCTGGGGACTCATCTCGGGAGGGCTACCCTGCAGCATCCTGTGGAGGCTGTAAAGGTGTGTTGGGTGGGAAGAGCAGTTCAGGCTGGTCCCACTGACCCTGGAATTAATAACCCACGCAGTTAATGTGTATGTAACTGTTTCACATCAGGTCTGGGCCCCAGAATCTGAGTAAAGTCTCCTCGAGGGCAGAACACATGCCTCTCCACATCTGGGTCTCCCTGGCTACAGGCCTGGGGCCACACACTCAGGAGGCCTTTGGTAGTACCAGGTGCAGGGATTCTGCAGAAGAGCAGGTCAGGTCTGGGGTTTCCGTGCTCCCTGAGCACTGGTGGGGCCACACTCCCCTGGCAAGCCCAGGTGAGCTCCCTGCTGGAGTGCCTCTGGGAGGACACCTCTTTCTCTGTCACGCACAGTTACCGCTGCTGTGGGTGGGAGCCGTGGGAAGAGGGAATTTCACAGGGTGGGTGCGAAGGGGAGAGGTGGGTAGGACAGCGGCGCCAGGGGAACCACCCTTCGCTGCCTTCTGTGCCTGGGGCCTTCTGGGCACCTGCAAGGTGAGGACATTTGAGAAGAGGCAGATTGGGTTTGCTCCCCTGGCTCTCGTGGCGGGGCTGGGTAAAAAGAGGCAGGGCGCCTTTCCCACACGACCGTTTCATCATTCTCTACATGCCAGCTACCAGGCTCAGCTCCCCGGGTCCCTGAGAAGCCCGGAGCAGTGCACAGTCTAGCCATGGAGGCGGCAGGTGAGTGACAATTGCACCTTAAAGCAAAGGAGGCAGAACAGAGACCCCAGCCAGGGGCCGTGGGGCAGACACAAGTGCGTTGTTGGGAGGCCGCCCCGGGAGGTGAGGGGCCTGTCAGAGTGGACACAGCTCGGATCTAGGAATCCTGCAGCACCCGCGGGGCCAGTCTGGCTCTCCTGTGGCCCTGTCATCTACTGGAAAAGTGGGAGTGATCGGTTCTTTCTTCCCCCTCCCAACACCCCTTTCTATCCTGTCCCTTCCTCGTTTTCCCAGGTGGCCAACCTTAGGCAGAGAGTCTTCAGAGAGAGGCCCGTCTGCCTCACAGCATAAGTCACCACGGAAGGGATTATGATGCGTGTGCACGAGGGGCAGGGCCTCTGAGAATCAGGCAGGGGACCCCCCCTCCCCATCCACCCTCAAACTGAACGGGAAGGAGGAGGTCTGGGAGCCTTGAGCTATTGTCACTCTCACTCTGCTCCAGGTTCCATGAGATGGTACCCAGGCCTCAGGAGGACAATCGAACACAGTAAAGAGGGAGGTTGAGACCCCAGTAGGGCATTCCCAACCTCAGAAAAGATCCCTGAGTCCCTCAAGTGACCTCAAAACCAAAAAGTGCCGTACCTGGAGACGCTGCAGACCTGAACAATGAGGATAGTGGCAAGTGTGATGACCCAGAGCAGAGAGACACTTCTCTGATTCTCAGGGCTCTATATCAACATTCTGGGTGCCGCGACACCCCAGCAGGGGGAGCTCGACAGTGCCCATGAGGGATTTTGTAGAAAGGACCAGGTCTTGGAGCCAGAACTAAGTTGATTTAAAGAAAATAAATGTAGCAGACTGAGACTCACACACCATTACATTTGTTTGGTCATGTAGCTTCCTCTTTCCTACCGCAGCCTACTTAAAAGTGGATTATCATTTGTATAAGCTAACGTAGGGATATGGAGAGAGAGAGAGAGAGAATTCCAATATAACCTCGTCCCCCCAACACACACACACAGCCTTCCCTACTCTCCACATCCTGCACCAGAGTGGTACATTTGTTGCAATTAAAGAACCTACATTGACTCATCATTATCACCCAAAGTCCATGGCTTACATCAGGATTCATGCTTGACATTGTCTACTCTATGGGTTTTGACAAATGTACAATGACCTGTACAATGATATCCACCATTGTAGTGTCATACAGAATAGTTTCTTTGCCCTAGAAGTCCTCTCTGCTCTGCCGATTCATCGCTCCCCACACTGCTCCCCCACCCCCGCTGTAACCACCCATCTTGTTACTGTCTCCATAGTTGGGCCTTTCCTAGAATGTCATATAGTTGGAATCATACAGAATATAAAGCCTTCTCAGACTGGCTTCTTTCACTTAGTAATCTACATTTAAGATTCTCCCATGTCTTTCCATGGTTTGATAGCTCATCTATTTTTAGTGCTAAATAATCTATCATTGTCTGAATGAACCACAATTTATTTATCCACTCATCACTGAAGAACATCTTGGTTGCTTCCAGGTTTGGCAATTGTGTATAAAGCTGTTAAACACATCCACAAGCAGGTTTTGTTGTGAACGTAAGCTTTCAGTTCCTTTGGGTAAATACGTAGAGATGCGATTGCTGGATTGTATGTAAAGAGTATGTTTAGTTTTGTAAGAAACCACCAAAGTGGCTTCCAAAGTACCATTTTGCATTCCCACCAGCAATGAATGAGAGGTTCTGTTGCCCCACATCCTTGTCAGCACTTGGCACTGCCAGTGTTTTGGATTTTGTTCATCCTAATAGGCGTGTAGTGGTATCTTACTGTTGCTTTAATCTGCGATTCTCTGATGACATGATGTTGAACAACCTTCCATATGCTTACTTGTCATCTGTATTTCTTTGATGATGTGTCTGTTCAGGTCTTTGGCCCATTTTTTATCAGGTTCATTTTCTTTCTTTTTTTTTTTTTTAAAGATTTTATTTATTTATTTGAGAGAGAGCATGAGAGGGGGGAGGGTCAGAAGGAGAAGCAGACTCCCTGCCGAGCAGGGAGCCCGATGCAGGACTTGATCCAGGGACTCCAGGATCATGACCTAAGCCGAAGGCAGTCGCTTAACCAACTGAGCCACCCAGGCGCCCTATCAGGTTCATTTTCTTAATGTTGAATTTTAAGAGTTCTTTGTATATTTTGGATAATACTCGTTTATGCGACAAATCTTTTGCAAATATTTTCTTTAGTCTGTGGCTGTCTTCTCATCTCTCTTTTTTGTTTTAAGATTCATTTGTTTATTTGAGAGAGAGAGAGCACATGAGCAGGGGGAGGAGCAGGGGAAGAGGGAAAGAGAGAGAGAATCCCAAGTGGACTCCATGCTCAGCATGGAGCCCGATGTGGGACTCAATCCCATGACCCTGAGATCGTGACCTGAGCCAAAACCAAGAATTGGACGCTCAACCGACTGAGCCCCCTAGGCACCCCTGTCTTCTCATCTCTTGACATTGTCTTTCACAGAATATTTTTAATTTTAATGAAGTCCAGATTATTATTTAATTTCATTCAAACTAGTTTTTAATGTATCTTGAGAGTCCTTTTTTGACCCATGTGTTATTTAGAAGTGTGTTGTT